>NC_080743.1:24396363-24717045 GCF_020826845.1 Diceros bicornis minor
TCAAGTGTCTTAAAACAATAATAGTGTTTTTTCCCTTGTTTTGTTCCAATATATGAGGAGTGTCGTGTCTATGAGAAACAGAGTCACAGCTGTCTTTAATGGGCATTTCTGTATACTGTTAAAAGAGTACATACATTGTCTTATAGTTTACAAAGTACTAATGATCCATTATTCCATTTGATCTTCAGAACAACACTGAGATAAATCAAGGCAGGTGATCCTTGATTTAACTGTTAAAGGTGATCCTCTTTTTTAACTGTTGAGAAAACTAAAGCTCAGAGAGGATAAGTCACTTGCCCAAGATCACACAGCTAGTAGGATCATTGTAGAAAAGGCTCTGCTATGTGCTAACCAAACCAATTTCCTTTTTCTCCTAAACCAACTGTTGGCAAACTGTGGCTCACTGACCAAATCCAGCCTACCATCTGTTTCAGTAAACAAAGTTTTGTTGGAACACAGCCACACATTCATTTGCATATCCTTAGGGACTGCTTTCATCCTACCGTGGTAGAGCTGAGTAGTTGAAACAGAGACTACATGGCCCACAAAGCCTAAAATATTGACTATCTGACCCTTTACAGAGACTGTGCTGATCCCTGTCCTGGACATACAACTAAACTGCAGTTCCCTAAGATTTCTCTTGCAATCCAGGGGTTCTCTCTTCCTTCCTCTGGGGCTAAACGCAGAGGATCTAATGGAGGATTGCAAGACTTTAGAAAAAGCAGAGCACAGGTGGAAGAGAGTAGAGTGGCGTAGAGCAGATCCGCACTGCAGTATAGCATTGGTCTAGGACCAGCAGGAAAAACAAGCCTTACTTGTATTATGCCACTAAGGTTTGGGGATTTCCACAGCAATTAATTTATCATGGCTAAGAGAATAGCAGAACTTGGGTCCCTTTACTCTAAATCTAGAACTATTCCCCTTCTTGAACCATCTAAGTGGACAGAAATGAAAAGAAATAACGAGCCAAGAACAGAGGCCAGAGCTCAGGACAACATCCGCCCTGACTCCCTGGTGGAGTGGCCTCAGAGCACGGGCGGCTGATGGGTTTCCTCACATGTGTCTATTCTGACCATGGGCAGTGGCTTACTAACAAAGATTCTGAGGCCACCTCCAGCCTCCAAAGAGGCAGTGGCACGCCAATTAGCAACGCCTACCCTGGACTCAGGAGTGCGGAGATGTGAGGTAAGCAGGGATTTGCCATGCACACCTCTGAGAGACACCTGAATGATGAGAAAGCATTTGCTACCTTTAAAGATATGAAAGGAACAGCTTTCACTCTGAGCCACACAAATATGCTTCTACTAATTAACACAAGTAGAAGCATATCCTAAACACCAATTTCAAATGATTTGAATTTAGGGGCAGGGAGAGGGAAGGGAGGGTGTTTCACTCAGAGAAGTAAAAAATAAAAATTGAAAGAGTAAGACCACATAAACTGAATTGCACCACATAAGATATACTAGGCTTCATACCAGAAGTTTGGCTACGTTTTTCTTTCATAGAAAATAATTAAGTACATTTCAAGGCACACGGTTCACCCAAGCCACTTATTTGTCACATAGACAGGGACTTCTCTCAACCATCTTCCCTCATAAGAAGGAGGGTTTTATTATTATTGTTGTTGTTGTTGTTATTGTTATTATTATTTGTTTTCCTAAGGTTTACTGCATTTAGTTGGCAAAGTCTTGGGAGGGAGATTCTCATGAAAAAAAATTCTATTTGATCTGTAACAAGATACAATTAAGAAAAAGAAAAACAGTTATCTTGATGTCGTCTGCAACTTGGAGTTAGCGCTCAAAACAAACCACGGATCTCAAAACTCTGCTCGAGTCATTTGTGTTTTCTCCAGCTTTCTCCCCCAGTGAATGCAGAAATCCTCGGAAATATGGTCTGTTCTGAAGTTTGATTATGCGTGTTTCATGAGTGTTTACTTTTAAGGCAATTATGGTAAATAGAAATGAGGTGGCAAAACGCTGTTTTCACCCGACCCTCTTTTCCCTTATTTTGGTAACACCACTGTAGGTCATTCTCTCCTTGCTGAAAAATTTTCCATCCTGTTTTCCAGTGTATTATTTTTATGTATTTGCCAGGTTGCTTACAGGCTCTGCAGCGCCTGTGAAAGGTTTGTGAACCATTCGGTAAGTGGTTCCTGCTCGAATGAA
Organism: Diceros bicornis minor; assembly: GCF_020826845.1. Lineage (NCBI taxonomy): Eukaryota > Metazoa > Chordata > Mammalia > Perissodactyla > Rhinocerotidae > Diceros > Diceros bicornis. The sequence goes on from NC_080743.1 coordinate 24,398,529, forward strand.
TTACCTAGCTTTCATGAACAGCCATGCAGAAGCAAAGCAGGCAGAAAAATAATGAATACATTTGTACCATGGCACTCTCTCCAGCTATGAGCTTCTCACAACCGTACAATTTCCCCACGAGGAAAGGCAAGATTGCACTGTCATTAGAATAGGTAATCATTAGATTTATCTTTTATATAATTTGTAGCATCTTAAACTATTCTGTGTAGCCTCATTACTGCCAGGAGTCCTCTTTAACTGAGATGATAAGTAAATAAAGTAGAAATTACACACCAACAAGAACCTGGAATATGTTGTTTTAGTGTATGTCTGAGAGCTCCCTTCAGCAAACCTAATCTGCACAGCAGTTACCATTATTTCTACCTCAATGAGCATCTCCTAATTGCTGTGTTATTGCTTGTGAAGAAAATATATTATTAAAGTCCACAACTCATGACTTGTTGCACATCTACCGATAAAAAACTTTCATTTCATCAGCTTTTAATCAGTTTCAAATGGGATGATCAGTGGAAGGGGTTTTTCACCCCCCTCTCTTGAATATCTGTTCATTACCATTTCCTAATGTCAATGTATCCTTCTAAGAGTCAAGATGCATTCATAATTTATTCAGAGACCTGAAGATTTTATTAAACCAAATCTATTTCATTCTCCATGAATTGGCTCAAGATGATTTTGGTGGCTTTTTGTAATGAACAACAATTAGAAACTCCAAGGACTCAGAACCTCCTTTTAGTTATTAATGTTTTACGCTCTGCTGTTGCTCTGCTGCCAGATAATGATCCACAGAGTGTTAAAATTTTGTATTAATATTATCTTTACAAATGCAATATTGCTCAGTGGAGGACAAGGTTTCCCTAGGCTTCTTTTTGTATGTGTTAGGAGGTTGTTAGAAATTTTAGGTGATATTTGAAGCTGACATTTGGACTCTGGGTTAGGCATTTAAAATCTCAAGATCCACGTTCTTCCTTTCCTATAGGATATTCTAGAGTAGGTCAATCACACCAGCTGGTTTTCAGTCAAAGTAAAATCAAAACAGCCTTATGGTCTCTGAACAAATTTGAGAAGGGCAATACATTTCAAAAGTAGAAGGATTTCATTATTCAATAACTAATTATGCCTTCCTTAATGATTCAAAATAATATGAATCAAGGGCCATATGTAAGTTTCAATCAACAATATGGACCATAGCATATATTCTTGCAGGAGTGGAAAGTTACTATGTTATTGTTCACTTGTGGCAGGGATTTGGAAGAAAGATCATCAACGGTCAGTAAATTTCTCTCAACATACATAATTCCAATAAGTATTTGATTTTTCTAGGACCCTTGAGATCATCAAAATGATATGGGTCAGGACTCAGATAAGTTTAAAATCTTTACCAGAGTCGAAAAGCAGAGGTAAAGTTCTCTTGATTAAACACTCTGCTTTGGGAAGGCCACACATGAGGTGGCAAAAGATTAGGCTGGCATTCACCTAGAGGCACCATATTAGCTAAAGTAGCCAGTACAGTTATCCAAGTTGGTGATCCAATCTTGTCCCAAAGGCCTCAAATGGATGGATCCATCCTATTACCCTTAAGATTCCAGGTCACTCTGGTTTGAAAATGGGTGATAGAGAGCTCCCCCTCAGACACACACCACCACCCATAACACTCCCATGCCCATCAAGAGCCTGGTCAACCCTGTAGCTACAAATGTTAGATTGGCTTTATTCTAAAAATTTAGGCCCTTTAAAAATAACACCAGCCCGTTGAGAAGATCACCCCAGACCAGAAGGTGAGGAGGATTCTACAGTATTTCCTTCATTAACCTTTGCCTTCAGCTTTTTGCAAATGTCACAACAAGAAACAAACCTAAGAGGTCTGCCTCTGAATTTTCCACAAAGAGAATATTAAAGATATGATCTATGTTAGTAGAGCGTACAGTTAAGAGGATGAGATCTGTAATCCGATCACCCAGATTCAAATTCGGGTTCCACCATCTACCACCTGGATGAGCTCTTGCAATATTTTGCTTCAGTTTCCTTATCTGTAATGGACATAATCATAATCCCTACCTCTTAGACTCCTTGGAGGAATTAAATAAATTATTGTATGTGAAGCCCTTAGAACAGCAAGGTAAGAAGTGCTCAATAAATATTAGTTATTATTCATTCAATGGACAGATACTTATTGAGTGCCTACTATATAGGCACTGGAGATTTCAGCAAGCAAAACTGACAGAAATTTCTGACTTCTTGGGGTCCATTTCAGACAATAGACAAAAAAGTAAAATACACAGTATTAAAATGATATTATATCAAATGGTTTAAGTGCTATAGAAAAAAAAAATTAAGACAGTAGGAATATAAGGAACACTGAAGTTGCAGTCTTCAATGTAGAAAGAGGAAGCCTCACTAAGAAGGTGACATCCAAGTGCAGACCTAAAGGAGATAAAGGAGTGGGCCAAAAAGACATCTGGAGGAAGAGTGGTTTGTGCAGAGAAAACAGCAAGTGCAAAAGCTCTGATGCAGACCACGCCTGATGTGTTCTAGAAGTAGCGCAATACATAGTAGCTATTAGTATTTTGGATATATTTGCATTCCTAAGCTCCTTTAAGAGTAGAGACCATATCTTACTTCTTTTCATCTATCATGAGGCTTGGTTCAGTGCTGCGTGGAGAGTAGAAGGGTGTTTCTTATAATAAATTGCTGACTCTCTGCATCAAAATGACACTAATTGTTAAATAAAAGCAGCCCCCATCTCAGATCTACAGAATCTTGGAGGTTGAATCCCTGGAACCTGCATTCAGGTATTGTTGGTAAATACATGTTGGTCTGATGGATTCCTTTTTATTTCTATACAGATCCATGAGTCTGCACTCTCCAGCCCTGCCTTGCAGCTGCCCTAAGGACGGATGAACTTGGAATCTACTTTGGAGAGAGATGCAGTGTTTGATAAAAGCCAGAAAGCATGCTGGCATACATTTACATTGGATGAAATACCAATCCCATTTAGCTACAGTATGAAATGCTTCTTTTATTTGCATGGGAGATCAACCATATAAGGCATAATAACTTCTTTCAAAAGTTCATTGCTAGTCCCATACTAGCTTCTCCCAGCAGGGATGGCTGGCAGCTCTTCTAACAGTAAGTGGAAAGCCATAGTCTGTCAAAGCATCAAGCACTAATGAAATAAACAAAAACTTTCCTTACCTGAGGCAGGTGCCAAAGCCTGCTACTCTAAGTGCCCCCACTGGACACAATTTAGACTTGCTTTCAAATGCTAAAAACAAATAGGTTCTCCTAAGTGCAATTAAAGCTAAGCCACACATTGAATCTATTGATACTGATGGAGTTATTTTGATTCCAAGGCTCTTAAGAGTTGTTCCTGAAAATATCATATAATTTGGTAATTATTGTTTTATGCTAATATATGACAAGAAATGTCAAAAACATTCATGAGCTTCCTAGGCTTTTTTTTAATAATCTTGAATCAATACTAAGTATTTCTCCAAAGAACAAAGTACTTACTGTGCCATTATAGTGCAGTATGATTTAATTTAAATGATTAAATATACTGTTTTAATAAGACGTATTTCCATATTAAAAATACTTTAATCTCCTCCTGTTCCATAAGTCTCCCTCCCCACTCTGGAATAAAAGCCTAATTTCCAACCCATGCCAATTATTTTACTATTTATTTTGACTTTAGGGGTGTATTGGAGAGGTTTTGTTCTATTTTTATTCAAGCCAATACGGAAAGGCCCCCTACGCACAAATATCTTCAGTTCTTACCAACAAAAATTCACACTGTGGGCAAATGAAACCTTTATGACAAAATGAAAGAGAGTACTATTAACCAGTATGCCAGGACAGCAGGCTTAACCCCAGACTGTCCGCAGCAAGCCAGGAAGTATGGTGTCATCCCATCTACAGGCATCCCTTTAGGCCTAAAGAAACAAACACAACAGTTTGTAGATTTAGGAATGCTCTTAACAACATTGCTCCTAATATCTAGAAAAGGCTAATTAATATGCATCTGAGGCCCACATTAGGGTCCATGAATACTTCCAAAACTTGGATTATTAGTAACCTAGCAGAGACAATGAAAGGCCAGCTATCTTTCACCAGTAGAGGAGTGTCTAGAATCTGAGACAGGACACCATCTACCAGGGCAACATGGTAGAAAAAAACTGGCCACTGAAAAGCCTCAAGTTATTAGGCTCCTAAGCCTAACGGAGGGTGTTTAGGAAAATGCTTAAAAACAATGGCCCACGAAGAATAGAGAAGAGGATATATAAGACAATCTGTACCTACTGTTTTCTTCCCTAACGTGGAAGGATTCAGGGTGCTTTGCATAACGTTCAAGGCCCTGAGGTCCCCCCCAGCCCTTCATCTATCCTCATCTTCCCTCCTCACCCAGTCTCCTCATTCCCTCTTAAGTTCCCAAACCCTAAGAAATTGCAGCAGACTGGTGTCTCAAGCCCAGATATGGCAAATACCTTTGCCCCCAGGCCCATACTAGACCACTAAGCAGAATGGACCTCATAATCATTCTTAACACACACTCTAAGCGGCCACTAATGATTTGTTATTATTGACCAATGAGATAAAAGCAACTTATTTTTTATTTTAACCCTGGCCCAAAGTAAGGTCTTGTCACCTTCCGTTGTTTATGCCACCTAGTGGTAGAGATTGAAAATTACACTATGTCATGGGAGTGGATCATAATTTAGCTAACAAATCCTCTGTTAAACACACAGTTGCTTCTAGTTTTCTCAACATTATAAGCAACTTTGCAATGAAATTATTACTAAAATATACAAGAATATAAGCTTCATAAAAAAAGTTAGATGAGCCTGTTCTGCTCATCTAACACAAAGCCTGGCACTTAGTAGATGCCCATTAAAGATTTGATGATTCACTAACTGATAGAGAGAAAGACCCTCAAGAAACACTGCAATCCAGCAAAGTATGAATGTACAAGAGCACAGATAAGGGAAAATTAATTTTACCTATGAGGAATTAGAAAAATACAGAGAAGAACTAACATCTGAGCTAGACCTTAAAGGATGATTAGAAATCTGATAGACCCACAAGTGTAGAAATGTGGAGGCAAACGTTTCAGATAGAAAGAACAGCAGGAAATAAGAATAAAGATGTGGAAGTACATAGCCTTTTGAAAAAAACGTGAGTCAGTGTAGTGCACATTTTGGGGTAATGATGTAACTCTAGAAGAGTAATAGGCTAAGACTAGGTTTTGAAAGATCTTGTAGACATGTTAAGAAATTTGGACTTAATCTTACAAGAAAGGGAGATGGGGAGAGGAGGAGGGTTCCTTAGATACAGCTATTATACTTTGAAACATTTCTCCTTAAGATTAAACAGACAAGTGTGTACAGACATTTGTTCAAGAATATTTATCACAAAATTTATTACAATATTTAAAATTCTAAGTAACATAAATGAGCATTAAAGAGGTTTGAAAGTTAAATGAATGATGGTCCATCCATAAAATGTAAACACTAAAAATGATGATGAAGATCTTTATTTATTGATATGTAAAAATATCCACACTATATTAAGGGAGAAAAAGAGGCTATAAAATATGCATAGCATGATCTCATTTTTGTTTTGTTCTGTTTGGTTTTAGGTAATGTATGCATAGAAAAGAATCTAGAAGGATATATACCAAAATGTTAGCAATGACTATTTCTGGATAGTGTGATTATGGAAAAATTTTACTTCCTCGTTTTATGTATGTGTTAGATAGATATCTGTATTATCTATTTTTTTTACAATGTACATGTATTATTTTTATAATCAGAAAAAGCAATACTTTTTTTTAAAGTTAATTTTATTGTTAAGTTTACTTACCAAATAAGATTTAGTTCCTCTTTCTTTTTGTTTCTCTGTCTCCATCTTTCTCTCTCTCTGTTAGGTCATAAATATCTAAATCTATCGTTTATGGTCATCTTCACCCAGGCTAGGAACACTTGAGGTCAATTTACTTAATTGTTCCTAAATGCCAGAATAGTGTTGCAAGCAGCTTGGCAAGAAAATGGTATTCAACTTGCAGAATAATAATCGCTATTGTGAAATTAAATGTCTAACTGAAACCTGGTAAGAGTACTGAATGAAGACAAGTAGTCACTAACGGCCACAAGGCATCGTAAAGACACAGGATGGAAAGCAAAAGGCAGTCCAAATGAGGCCGTAACCGAGTTGAATGATCATGTTGGGAAAGAGAGCTCCACAACTCGACAATGTTTGTATAAAACTGCAGTAATTGTAGACGGCAGTCAGAAAATGAGGAAACCAGATTTTCAGAGAGCATTAAACATCAACTCTTCAGGAACCAGTTAGAGTCTATACAAAGACAAAAGTAAATTCAAGCCATAAACTGGGTCTATACTGGCGCCTTAGAGCTCACATAGAAGAGAAGACCAAACAGATCTGATGACATAGCTGAAATACAAATAGAGGGGGAAGAGATCATAAATATATATACATATATATATTTGTATATATATGTATATATATATATACACACATACACATACACATACACAGTTGGAAAGTCTAGGATTGGAAATTGAGGGTTTGAATCCTGGGTCACCACTTAAGGGTCACCACTTAATGCAATGCCCTCGAATCAGTAAATTATTTCATCTCTTATTACTGAGAGCTTCAGTTACCTCATCTTTAAAATAGGGATAATAATAACATCTGCCCTACTCATGTAACTACTTTGACATTCAAACTAGCTCACATATATTTATATTGTAACTTGTTAAAAGTTTAAATAAGAGATATTTTGGTATAGAAGAGGATTTTGGAGGGCAACTTTGCCTCCTTTATTATATTTGGCTCAATAAAGGCTTTTAAAATTGAGTGATGGGAAAAACACAATCAAGTGATTGCCTTCTATTAAGCACATTACAAACATTATCTCTTTACTCCAAAGTATAAACAGTATCCTAATGACAAGGATGAAGAACTGATGTTCAGAGAGGTACAGTGACTTGCTCAACATCACACAACCTGTCACTGCTGAAGTGGTTTAATTAGTATTGAGAGATATTCATTCAGCATGTACATTGGATGGTGTATTAGTTTCCTAGGGCTGCTGTAACAAATTACCAGAAACAGAATTGCTTAAAAGAGAAATTTATCCTTTCACAGTGCTGGAGGCTAGAAGTCTGAGATCAAGGTGTCAGCAGGGTTGGTTTCTACTAGAGACTCTGAGGGAGAATCTGTTCCAAGCTTCTCTTCTAGCTTTCGTGGTTGCCAGCAATCCCTGGTATCCCTTGCCTTGTAGACACGTTACTCCAATCTCTGCCTCTATTTTCACATGGCATTCTACCCTGTGTCTTCACATCATCTTCTTACAAACACATAAATCATATTGGATTAAGAGCCCACCCTACTCCGGTACGACCTCATCTAACTAATTACATCTGTAACAACCCTATTTCTAAATAAGGTCACATTCTGTGGTACTGGGGATTAGGACTTTAACATACCTTTTGGGGAGACACAATCCAATCCATAACAAATGGGTATCCTCAAAATTTCAGGTTATTGAAAATGAACCAAATGAACCACACGTTATATAATGGGCAATTTTATAAGTAGAGTCACAAGAAGAGAAAAATCTATAAAGGTCCAAATTTCTGTTGGTAGCCATCCTTCAGCAAAAGTATTTAAAATCCAATAGAGGCAAGGTTAAGAAGGAAATTAAAATTTTAAAAAGCACTCAGAACAGTTCTTAATTGTATTCACTCCATGTAAAAAACACCTCCAAAAATAAATAAATAAGTAACACAAAACTATAAAGGTTACTAGTCCTCAGTGTTGTATTCAAATAAGCAGTTTAATTACCATATGAGACAGGAATCTAACGCCATACATCTGCCTACATACAAATCATCCTGAAGATTACTTTCCAGAGAATTGAAATCTGGAGGAGAGAAGCCCCCTCATGCTGTCATCAATGTCTGCTGATTTCAGTGACGCATAAAGGCACCCAAGCACAGGAGTGTAAGGTAGGAGTAGAAGGCTTGTCAGTACCTAGCAGTAGAGATTGTGTTATTGTGTCTGACCCTGAGTTCTGCATGGTCAACCACCTCTGCACTGAATACCCAGGGGATAATTCATCACAAATGAACGCTCTTGGTAAAGGTGGGGGAGGAGTCAGTGGTCACGGCTAGAGCTGGGATTTATGACATTATAATAAGTTAATTAACTGCTGCACTCATTGCTTTTTAAAGAATGAGCATAGCATCTAAATGCACATGCTTATTAGGAAAGATATCTTAAGGCATACCATATGCTTGTTAGGGAAGGTGTCTTAAGATGAATTAAAATACAGAGTTTTATGAGGTCTAGGCCAACACATTAGTCATAAGAACTAGAGAATTACAGGCTAATGGTCCCATAAAGATCTGATTGGGTTACATTTGTGGGCATGTACTGAAATTGCCAGTTCAGAAATATCAAGGCAGTACTAATAGGAATAAGTTAATTTCATTCCAAAATAACCAGTATACCAGAATATTTGGAAAGATTCTGAAACTAGTGAATAAGAGGTTAATAAATGAGAAAAAAATCTTGATGCATTGTGAGTCATTTCAGTATAGTCATGGAAAGACATTATGAAAAATAAACTTACCAAAAGTGGTTTCATAAAAACAATGATACACAAAAAAGCAAAATGAAAATTTTCAGGGAATATATGCAACTGAAAATCTGATCAAGAGAAAAGGATAAAAATTTCACGAACAAATTTTTTAAATGAGAAATGGAAAACAGCAGGTGGAAAAGATTTAGAATTTTGTGTGGTTGTATATTAATAAATTTTAAAACATTTAGGAATTCAATGCTTTATGCAAATTAAAATATATCAAAATTAGCACAACAGGTTAAAATTTAAAGTAAATTGAGAAAGTTACCTGAAAGCCACATCTGAGCCCCTAGAAAAGGAACTCAGGGTCACAATAGATTTACTAGTAAATTCCTTCAAACTTTCAGAGAACAGATCTATGCCACATTATATGATCTACTTCAGAGAATAGAAAAAGATTAAAAGTAATTCAGATCATTCTAAGAAGGAACATACCCTAATTTTCTAACAGAAATTCCAGGAAAAAAAAAAGCCGAATGTCACTTAATAAAGATATTTTAAAAACTTAAATAAAATGCAAGTGGATAGAACTCAATAATATGGTAGAAGCTAATCTTTTAATTCTTTTTTTTTTTTTTTTTTGTGAGGAAGATCAGCCCTGAGCTAACATCCATGCTAACCCTCCTCTTTTTGCTGGGGAAGACCTGCTCTGAGCTAACATCTATTGCCAATCCTCCTCCTTTCCCCCCCTCCCCAAAGCCCCAGTAGATAGTTGTATGTCATAGTTGCACATCCTTCTGGTTGCTGTATATGGGACATGGCCTCAGCATGGCTGGAGAAGCGGTGCATCGGTGGACGCCCGAGATCCAAACCCAGGCCGCCAATAGCGGAGCACGTGCTTAAACTTAACCGCTAAGCCACAGGGCCGGCCCTAATCTTTTACTTCTAACCAAACGGTATTTATTACAGGACTCCATGAACAGCCTGAAATTAGAAAATCTATTGATATACAGCATCAATACATTTTAAAATATATCATCTCAATAGTAGTATATCTTCTTCACATATCTTCAAGATGTCCAAATCAAACCATTAGCCAAAATTTTATTTAACAGTGAAATAATAAAATAATTCTCATTAAAATACAGATATATGAAATTACTGTTATTATTTAATATTGATATTACTAATAATAAAATTATCTGACATTTATTGAGTTCTTATGCCAGGCATTGGCTAAAAGATATACATATTATTTATTCAATATCATTTCAACAGTTTTTAAGACATAAAACAAATATTGGAAAGGAAGAGATAAAATGTGATTATTTACAGGTGATGATTTTAGAACATAAAAATAGAAAGAAATCAGATGAAAAGCTACTAGAATTAAATTAAATGTTGCTGTAATAGCCAGACAAGAGATAAATATTCTCATATACGAAATAACAATGTAAAAGTAAAAATGTAAACAAAAAAGAGATCCCATTTATAATCACAAAGCAAAATTTAAATTAACAGGAAATAATATTTTATATAACAATAAGTGCAATACTTTATTGAGAGATATAAAAGACAAAAAAAAACTGAATAAAGGAAGAGGCTTAACATGTTCCCAAATGGGAAGACTAATTTTTATAAAATAAAAGTTTTTCTCAAAAGTTTTAGTGCATTTATTAAAATTCTAATTCAAATCCCAATGGAATTTTTCTGTAATTTGACCAAATAATTCTAAATTGATTTGAATGTATAAACACAAGAATAATAATTATATTAGAGAGAGGGATTAATTTTAACAAAATATTAAAACACATAAAGTAAAATAATTAGAACATATTGACAGGTATAAGGCAGATCAGTAGAAAAGAATAGACCACTCAAAATACACCCCTTATACACATACATTCATTAAGTGTATTTAAATGAATAGACCTGTATGACATATCAGAGGAGAGGTAAGACTTTAACTAAAAATAATCATAGCTTATCTACAAGAGTAATATATAATTTAATCTATTTTAAGTTTCTAGAGAAAGAAAGAATTCCTAAACCAAAAGTCAATTGGAAGAGAGAAAAGGAGCAGGAAGGAGAGGAAAAAGCAATGGAAGACCTATAAATTAAAAGAATCATTTAAAACAGAAAGAAACAAACTATAACAAAGTAAAAGAAGAGATTCTACTATATAAAAAGCAAAAATTGTACTAGAAAAATAAAAATCAGGATTAAAAGGTAAAAAATAAGTCAGGGGAAAATATTTGCAGAGAATGCATCAATTCAAAGGGATGATGTCTTGATTTTATTGAGAGTTCATATAGATTGATACACATCACCTAGGCTAGATAGGGGCCACACAGTTGAGGCTAAACTCAAAGGCTGAAAGGGCCCCGGTGAGTACTGCAGACAGATACGGAGGGCAGGCACACATAAAGAGCACATGCGCAGCAAATGGGAGGTGGCAACCCAGGTTTGAGGGGCAGGGGGAGAACATTGTAGCCGTGTGCTCTCACGCTGCAATGTGGGCCCAGTGTCACCAGATCTTCTGCTCTTTTCAGGACAAACCATAATTCAGATCTTTTTGAATGCTGGCCAAATTGTTCAATGATGTGCTGACAAAGCACACCAGTAAAGCTGCATGCCATATAATCCACCAGTTGTCAACCCCTAACTGGCATGAACAGATAAACAGTCACTGGGGAAATACTATTAGTAAAAATACATGAAAAATGTGTCAAGGATCACATACTCATCCTGTTTGTGAGTTAGTCATATGGCTCTCGTCTATATAGAGGACTCTTCAGGATGTCAGAAATTTCCAACAGGCAGGAAGCAGTAAAGGTAGCATCTGATTGTTGTCCATTTCTGATACCCACTGGCTCAACATCTCACCGTGGGGCCCGTCCTGTGCCTGGCCCTGAACACCCCTACACCGCAGCTCCCCTGGGTTACGTGCAGTTACCCAAACAGCCACATTCCTTTGTTCCTGTTGTTGTTTCTTCCTGAAATGTTCTCTATTCTTGATAATGAAAATCTTGTTTACTCTTGAAAGCTCAGTTCAAATGTTACTCCACTGTAAAAACCAAGGCAGAATTAACGGTAAAATCAACATATCTGTTGAGAATCTGCTCTGTGCCAGACAGCGGGGACTACAGCCGCGAACAAGACAGAATCACTTCTGCCTTCATGGAACTTACATGCTACTTAACACAGCGCTTAGCTCCTGTGTTATGGTCCTTAGCATGTTCACATTTGTAATTATTAGAGTTATGGTAAATTCTTTACTTGCCCCACCAGACTATGAGCTCCTTGAGAGAATGAATGTGTCTCCCCATAAAACCAGCTTCTCCAATAGTCCATATCTTTCATTCCCTACAATTTCAGGGTTTGTAAATAGTTTGTGTGTATAGTAGATATTCAACATATGCTTTTTAAATGTGGGAGGGGAGCTATCCTGTTATAAACACAACCATGACTATGAAATCTTAAACTTTCTGTAGAAAAGGTAACTCAAACTAGGGTAAATTTTTTTAAGTAATTTAGAAGTCAAAACTATTCATCACAATTCCCCAGTACTCAGTGCTGCATTGCTACAATCTGCTTTCCCCCCAAAAAGTGACTGAAACATTAATCAGTCCAGATATCTGCTAATCACTCTTACAGCTAATCTGAGCAAAAGAGAAAGGAGTCAGTATTCTTAAATTAACCCTGCAGAGGCATATTAGCATAGAAACACAGTGCAAATCTACTTTGACATCTGGAGATCCGTACAGTAACTATACCCAAAACACAAGTCTATTGGTTATGTCCTCTTAAAGCAATTGCAAAACCATTTCTTCTGGTATCAAGCCACAAAAGATTTCTGTCACAGGATTATCCTGAGTCACTATGGCTAAGGTCTACAGTTTGGGCTAGAAAAAACAAGTGTTCATTGTCAAGATAGGCAGTGAGAGTGCAGAATTTATTTATGTATCTATTTATTTATTTATTGAAGGATAATTGACATGCAATATCCTATAAGTTTCAGGTGTACATCATAGTGATTAGATATTTATAAACATTATGAAATGATCACCACAATTAGTCTAGTTACCATCTGTCACTATACAAAGTTATTACGATATTATTGACTACATTCCCTGTGCTGTACATTACATTCCCAGGACTTATTTATTTTATAACTGGAAGTTTGTATCTATTAATCCCCTTCATCTATTTTGCCCACTCCCCTTGCCCACTTCTTCCCCCTCTGGTAACCACCAGTTTATTCTCTGTATCTATGAGTCTGTTTCTATTTTGTTTTGTTTGTTCATTTGTTTTGCCTTTTAGATTCTGTATGTAAGTGGAATCATATGGTATTTGTATGTTTCTGTCTGACTTATTTCGCTTAGCATAATACCCTCTAGGGTTATCCATGTCACAAATGGCAAGATTTCATTCTTTTTTATGGCTGAATAATATTCCATTGTATATATATATACCACATTTTCTTTATCCATTCATCTATAGATGGACACTTAGGTTGCTTCCATATCTTGGCTATTGTAAATAATGCTGCAATAGAGAGTGCAGAATTTAAAACTACTTTCAATGCTGCTCTGGCTATGAGCTCCCAGATTGCTTCATAGGCGGTGTTATGTGACTTGTCAAGCTCTCCCTGTTTCTGTATTCCTCTGTTGACTGACAGTTCTCTGAAAATGAGAAGATACAGAACATCTACCTTTTAGTGCCTTGGACAATGACTTGCATCTGATAGGTGTGTAGTGAAGGTTTTTTCACTATTTGAACATGTATTATATTTTATCAGATAACATGGAATATGAATACTTTGCATTTGAGAGTATACAATACCAACATTACAATGTTTGACTTTTATTTATTTATTTATTTTTGTGAGGAAGATCAGTCCTGAGCTAACATCTATTGCCAATCCTCCTCCTTTTGTTTTTCCCTTTTTCTTCCCAAAGCCCCAGTAGATAATTGCATGTCTTAGTGGCACATCCTTCTAGTTGCTGTATGTGGGACGCTGCCTCAGCATGGCCGGACAAGCGTTGCGACGGTGCATGCCCGGATCCGAACCCCCGGGCCGCCAGCAATGGAGCACGCGCACCTAACCGCTAAGCCACAGGGCCTGCCCCGTCAATGTTTGACTTTTAAATCATCTACATCCTATTTATAATCTCCAGTACGAAACATAGAAGATGAGAGGAAGAAAGAATTCAGAAGACCTAATCAGTGAGAAAGCCAGTAAATGGGTTCCTCCTTTAGGCTAGAGTCTATTTAAGGGTCACCATTAAAAGATTAACTGAAACTGATATGCCATGAAGTATCTCATACCCAATACTAGAGTCACCCAGAGCCACAAAAAATCTAAGTTATTTATTCTGAGATACTGACTGAATGCAACAAATTGTCTTTAAATATATTTACTCAAAGATAGGAATTGGTTCATTGTGGAATGATAATCATTCATCACAGATATTTTTCAATCATTCATTTATAATATGCTTTGAGAGTCGACATTGTAGGAAGATGAAGAGTCATCACTAGGAACATACATAACATACATTCTTCTGTCCCCAAGGAGCTTATAGTCTGAGGGAGGAGAAAGGATAGACATAGTCGGAGTATCAGCTCCTTTTGTTATCAGCCAGAGTTGCATATAAAGTTGTTGACTTGGAGGTATTTACAAGGTACTATCCACATTTGCTTCTCGACTTCTCTGTGTCAGAAGGTCATGTCAAAGAAATGACTAACACTTCATGTAGTCATAAAGTGTTAGAATTTGAAGAATCCATAGGACTCATCTAGTTTCTCTTTTTTTTTTACATATTAAGAAAGAAATTCCATAAAAGTTAAGTGCATTGTTCAAAATTACACACAACAAATAGCAACAAATCTGAGACAAGAACATAAGTTTTCAGCCCCTTCCTTTTTTCTGCTAACACCACACTATGGATCTCTTTGAGAGAAATAAGGTATTACGTTTATACAGAAAATACAAATTGCTTCTAACATTAACATGCTCAACTACGTACGCTCTTGTCTTTCAATTGACTTTTAGCAATTCTAGCTCAGCTATAGTCTAGTGACCCCCCACAACAAAATGCACATCTCTTTATACATATTTTATAATTTGTTTTAAGTTGTACTTTACAAGGTGTCTAAGTTTTCCTCTGGTATCCTGATTTTAGTTAATAGCAGAAAACATACAACAAGAACAAAAATATAAAATAACAGTCCTTGATCTAGACCTGTTTAGTGTACCAAAGAAAAAAATGCACCACAGCTGCAGGCACATGAAAACATGTCAATCAGATGTAATTGCTCTCCAAGAGAAATACTTTTCGGGCAAGTAAAAAAGAACTCATCCTGAACACAAGGCTTTGTAGCAGCAACTAATCTACTAATGACAAGCTCAGTTTGTTATCCCCAAACTCGTTGTTCAAGATTCAACATTTGAAACATGACAGAGAAGGACAACCTAACCAAGTCGTAGCACTTAAATAATTATAAAAATGATATGCACAAGCTTTTCTAGATATATATGTGTGTGTATGCATATGAATTATGATGATATTTTATTATATCATTAATAGTTGCTGATAATCAAAGTGGCTTTTAAGTACTTCATGATTACTTGTACCAGTGCAGACAAATATCAGAACTCTAGCACATTAAAAGAAAAATAAGGCCTTTGCTTTTTTGCACAATAACTCTTGAGGACACTCAATAGGCAAGATTCTGCCTGAAGACAGCGAAGCCCACATCCCAGGGGGTACTATTTGAAGGCTATATTTGGCTGGATGCATATAAAGACAGCTTATAAAATTCTTTCAATATCTTTTCCCATTATTGCAGAGTCTACCTAAATGGAAACTTAATAATCCCTGCAACAAAGGACAACTGCTAACTCCAAAAAGAAGGTCATGGCCTCTATTTTTGCTGCTTACGTTCATTACGCAAAAACTGAAATGTCATATTTTTTATAGCACCAGACAGAGTATTCACTAACTAGAAGGCGTAAAAGTTAAAAAAATAAAACAAATAAAAGAAAATAACAACAACATATCCCATAGGAAGCCTTATACAAGAACTCCATTGTAATCTCCACTTAAATTTACTAAAGTTGGATGCCACCCATTAAGAAACTGTCATTCTCTGAGATGCCGTATTTGGGAAAACCCATAAACTATTTGTGTATAAAACTCATTTTAGGGCCGGCCCCGTGGCTTAGCGGTTAAGTGTGTGCGCTCCGCTACTGGCAGCCTGGGTTGGGATCCTGGGCTCGCACCAACGCACCGCTTCTCCCGCCATGCTGAGGCCGCCTCCCACATACAGCAACTAGAAGGATGTGCAACTATGACATACAACTATCTACTGGGGCTTTGGGGAAAAAAAAAACGAGGAGATTGGCAATAGATGTTAGCTCAGAGCCGGTCTTCCTCAGCAAAAAGAGGAGAATTAGCATGGATGTTAGCTCAGGGCTGATCTTCCTCACAAAATATAAAAAATATATATATATGTATAAAAGAAAACTCATTTTAAGTATCAAAATAATTGATTTTCAGTTTTAATCAGGCCAGGCAAATGGAAGAGTATATAAAGTCAGAATCTAATGGGGATTGGGCAGACAGGATTGTTAGATAGGGTACTTTCTTCTCTCTACTCATCATAGTACCTCAGCTCATGGGAGAAGTTCAGGAGGCTCAACAGTTTTGGCTAATCTGTTCACTTCCTAAAAGCTCTTCCCCAGAGTGCGAGTAGCTAATCACAGTGTTCATAATTTGGGATACAGATTGGCTGCATTTCACTAGTGGTCATGGTTGTGGCGATTTAAAGATAGAGCCAGGCTCTCCCTCCTCTCTTTTCTTCTTCCTGCACTCAGGCAATGGGATGTCTCTGCTTCCTGGTTGTAAGTGCAGCCTCTAAGAGGCAGACCAGCAGTTTTGTCCATGTCACTGCTAGTAAGAATGTTTGGTTGGTGTGGTAGACACTGTGATGCACAGCCCAGATCCTCCTTCAAGGAAGGACTTGTTACACCAACTACTGGCCTTCAATGTCAGCTCCTCTGACATTGGACTCAGATGGTAGTCTCTGGACTACCTTAGTCATAGAGAGCCACCCACTCCCCCAAGGTCACTCATCTTCCCAGAGCAGCACATACCCAATAACTGATTGCTACAGAAGTATAAAAGCCTGGCCATCTTGGCCCACCTCAGGAAAACTCTGAAGGTCTATTCTAGCTCTAGAATTCCCAAGGAGTCAGCCTAGGCTGTCGTTGGGCCTGCATCACAGCTCAACTTCTTCCTCTGTCCATGCATGCTTCCTCGCTTTCCCTTCCACAGGTGTGGATCCATGGGCACTCATTAATAAACATTCTGAACACTAAACTTGGACTCTGAGCAGTTTTGTCCATGTCACTGCTAGTAAGAATGGGGAACTGGGGAACCCAGTCCAAAAGTGTAAGGTTCTAATCTCCATTCTTAACGTTCTAGATTCTATAGAGTAAGAATCTCTGTTTAGGTTTCTCGGTCTAAGACTCCCGCTGCACCTTCATCTACCACAGAAGTCTTGCACTTGGGCTTAATGAGCACATTCTAACTACTAATAAAAATTGTATTTCACTTCTCTTTTGGATATCACCGTCATGTCATGGCCACATGTCATTGGAGCAGACTAGGAGTGGGTGATAGAGTTTAAGCATCAAAATCCCACTCCATATGCCTAATAAAGCCTACTCTTGAAGTCAAATGGAAAGAAACAGTATGAGAATCCAGAAATGTCAAGTCCTCTTCAAATCATTTAAATTTGCCCTCTTGAGATGCTTCATTTCCATGACAACTATAAGGGGGAAGAGTTAGTGAATAGTTCGCAAAATGCAGAAAAGTTTTGGAGACTGAGGAATTTACAAAAATAAATTTAATTCATTAAATTAAATTAAGATGAACTTTTTTTTCATTTAATAAATGGAAAGAATATGGATCTGAAAGAATATCTTTCCTCCCCATTCCCACCAAAAGGAGCAATACAAGGACCAGTCCTCAGGCAAATCGTCATTTAACTAGTGGGAGCATTATGACAGCATTCACATTTCAATGCATTCTGCATGGCCAGCATTTGTAGGCAGAGGAGAATGATACAAAATTAATGCACATTCCAAGTGGGTGGTACCATGGTCTGATATTTATTTAAGTAAACTTATTACCTTTGTGCTGCTGAAGTCAGCTTAACACTTAGATTTCTGAATTTTCTCTATATGAAAATATAAAGATTATACTCCTTTTCTAATGTTATAATATGAATTTACAAATACTCTGTGCACAAAAAAATGAAAGAAAAACATATCTTGCAAACCTATAGGGATAGTACAGTAGTCAGAATCCCTTATATTTTGATCTAGACACCCAATCTAGTCACCTGGACATTTTCCTCCATCAAACTATACAAACATCATAAGGTCTTTGTAAGGCACGTCAGTAATATTACCTAATTTTACGGAAGAGGAAACCAAAGTTGAATTTAAATTACTTGCCCAATAAATGACTGCTATAGACTGAATGTTTGTGTTTCCCCAAAATTCATATGTTGAAACCTAATCCCCATTGTCATGATATTTGGTGGTAGGGCCTTTGGGAGGTGATTAGGTCTTGAAGGTAAAGCCCTCATGAATGGGATTGGTATCTTTCTAAAAGAGACCAAGAGCTCCCTTGCCCCTTCTGCCATGTGAGGACACAGTGAGAAGATAGCAGTCTATGAACCAGGAAGCTGATTATCACCAAACACCCAACCTGCCAGTGCATTGGTCTTGGACTTCCCAGCCTCCAGAACTGTGAGAAACAAATGCTTGTTATTTACGCCGCGTAGTATATATTTTTGTTATAGCAACCTGAGCTAAGACGACAATCAGCTAGAAGTTTTACCATAAAATCTTAGAATCATAAACTTTCATCAGTTTACAGGGCAACTTGACTTCTCCACCTTGTGGAGTTAAATCTAAGAAATTAATATCTTTGGCATCAAAGATACTGGTCCAGTTCAAAATCTAGCAAACATTTTTTAACATAACTTGACAGCTGACATTTCTGTTCCTTAAAAAAGAACTGATGTTTTGGGAAAATACTAGAGAGGTATTTTAATTGTTCCCAGCATCTCCATCCTGGCCTCTGGCAACCACCACCTCATTTGGGCCATCAGGCAAGTGTGGATAACTTTCCAACTCTAGTTCCTACCTACGCCAGTGTTCATCCTAGCCAAACTGGCCTAGAACAATTTGTGCTTTCCTGTGTCTATGCTTTTGCTCACCCTAATGGCCTTCCTTATAAAATAATACTACTTTATATTTCAATACCAATTTACATAGCAGTTTTATAAATACTGTATTTTGCAAATACTACATTATGCCTCTCCTCTCTACTGATCAGAAGTCTTCAACGACAAGGAAGCAAGTATACATTTCTTACATGTGCTATAAACATTTATTGAATAAAGACATCTTTATTATTACATACATGTTCACAAGTAAGGCAATAAGTACCTTGAAAGTCAAATGCCGTATACTTCATTTTATTTCCTGAGTTTAGAACAACGTCTTATAGGGATTAGGATCTTAAAATATATCTGCTATTTTGATCTGGTTGATATGAAATTCCAATGTATAGCATTCTTATGCTTTTATGAAATATAAATTAAAATGCTTACTGAAATAAAAGTTACCTTGGCATTCTTGTTACAATCATAAACTGAAAGTGTTTTGCTGAACAACTTAAATACAAAGGGCTTACCACGTTATTAATGCAAATTAGTTTGAACTTCTTTTAGGTCATTTGTGCAGCTTCCTTTAGTTTTAGTCACTTGCCATATAAATACACAGTTGTTGAATTGGGGTTCAAGATGGCAGACTAGGCAGTTAAATTTGCTTCCCACCCCTCCCAAAATTCCACTGAATTAATGCATAGAAAAGTACATAAAAGCAATAAACATGTACAACAGAAAAGAGACTTAGGGGTGGGTGGGTACCAGTGAGTGAGATACTTTAACTATTTCTGGAATGAAGGAGAAAACAGATGGATGAAGCAAAGAGAGAAAGCCTCAGCCTTAAAAATTATAAAAGGAAGCTTCCGTAAACATGGAAGCCAATTTCTCCAACAGAACACTACCAAGGCCCTCAACTGAGAGTCAGAAGACACAACAGAGGGGGGAGTAAGAAGTGGGCTGAAATTGGAGTATTAGTTGAATGTCTACACATGGAACATCTACAGTAATGACAATACTCCTTATGCATCCCCAACGCTAAACTCCAGCCAAAACACCAAACGGCTTAAAAATTTTGAGACTGGAAAAAAGTCTCTGAGAAAGTAGAATGCAAATACGAAAAGAAAAAGAAAGTGAGATAAAAGGTAAGAGGTGTAGAAAATAAATTTATGTTTAAAGCATTCAACTAATATAGTCCCAGGAAGAGACAATGGATAAAAATGGAAAAAAAATTGTAAAGAAATATTAGAAGAGAATTTTCTAGCACTGAAGAAAAAAACATCTTCAGATTGAAAAGGTCCAATGCACGGATATAATAAAACAAATTTTAAGGGAAAATCTTTCCAACTTTAAATTCTATACTCAATTAACCTATCATCAAATTTGAAAGAATAAAGACACTTCATGATACAAAAGCATTCAGAAATTTTATTTCTCACATATGCTCTTTTCCAAGATGTTACTTAAGGGTATGTCCCAGAAAAATGAAAGAATACACAAAGAAACAGGAGATCCAGAAAGTACAGGTCCAACCAAGGAGAGCAGTCAAAAAAAAAGTCTTAGGATGATGACTACACATTAACCCATCCAGCTTGAAATAGGAGGACAGAAGACTCGATAAAGTATCTTAGAGAAAGAAGGGAACTTGATAGAAGATAAAGTGTCATTTAAAATGGAGAAGAGGAGGGGAGGGAAATCAAGTCAATTAAGATTGAAAAGAAAGGTAATTTAAACATTCAGGATATGTGTCAACTAGTAATCTTCCAAATATGAACCAATGTAAAGCAAGAATTGAAGCAATTGATGGTACTCTAGAAAAAAAGATTCCAGTTATAATTAATTGAAGGAAGAGTTTTCTTCTCGTGGGCCCGGTACTACTTCTTGTATCCACGTGGTACTCTAGAGAAGGAAATTTAACACCCTAATTGGACCAACATTAAACAATAGCCATGATCATTCAAATACCATTCACTGCTTTTCAACTTTTCCATTCATTCCTTAGACAAAGAATGGAATACTTGGTTGTGATTGTAGGACAGACTATGTTGTTAGCAGTCTTAATAACATAAAAATAAAAGTGAAGCTGACAGAAAATGGTGTGTGAAAGGTGGAGGAGGAGAGAAAGAAAGGACATGAATAATAATATTTTCTTCTTACAAATCTGAGAGTCAAGAAATAACAGAGGGGGCTGGCCCTGTGGCATAGCAGTTAAGTGCGCATGCTCTGCTGCTGGCGGCCTCGGTTCAGATCCCGGGCATGCACGGATGCACTGCTTGTCAAGCCATGCTGTGGTGGCGTCCCATATAAAGTGGAGGAAGATGGGCACAGATGTTAGCCCAGGGCCAGTCTTCCTCAGCAAAAAGAGGAGGATTGGCATGGATGTTAGCTCAAGGCTGATCTTCCTCACAAAAAAAAAAAAAAAGAAAAGAAAAGAAATAGAGGAAATTGAGGAAGCAAGAAATAACATTTAAGGATATTATTTAAAGTTACAACAACAATGTAAGAACTAAAAATTATATAAATGTCATCTGTTTGGAGGAAGAGATGTGGTGTAAATAAGCCAGATCCTCATCTTTTGTTTCAAAGAGTTAATAGATATTGACAAAAGTGTGTGAATCCTGAAACAGAAGCAGAAATACATTATCTAGTCTTTTGAAAGGAAGCACCAAAAGAAAAGGTAAACAGTTAAAAGAGACTGATTCTTGGGATTGGGATTAGGGAGGGGAGAGAATTGATGGGAGACTGACATATTTGTATTATTTGTTGCCACATGCATACATTTGATGTAAATAATAAAAAAACATTTTTAAATGAACACAAGTGTTAAATTCCAGAGAGAGAGAGAGATATATATATCTGGGGAACAGAACTCGCACTCTCTCCCAGGGTAATCCGTCTCTGTTTCCTCCTTCTCCTTAGTCAACGTGTAGACCATCTAGCTCCACAGCACTTCAGGGTCTGCTCTCAATTCTCTTTCTTCTCTGACTCAGAAATTACTTCTAATTGGGAAACTTGTAATGTCATTGTGACTTCTCTGACTTTTTCTAACATTCTGCACCTCTTCCTTTCACATTCAACAGAATATGAATATGAACGTGCTAGACCGACACATGCAATTTTTAGAGACAAAATGCCTTGGTGCTTTAAGCTGTGATAGAATGTTTTTTCACTAGCATAAATCAGTCTGAACTCTTTTGATTGCAAGTAACAGAAATCAAATTCAAACTAATTAATAAAACAAAGAAGTAATTATTGACTCCAGGACTCCAAGGAATTGTTAAACGGCCAATTGCAGGAGTAGGGGTACAGGTAGACCTCAAAAAAAAATGGAACCAGGAACTTAAACCAGGATTCCCTATCTCCATCATCATCTGATTTTTCTCTGCATACCAACTTTATCTCCCTCCCCGAAGACCAGAGTCCTCCGCATGGTGCCAGATATGGGGCAACCACGGCAGCAGACAGCTCCCAATCCTGACAGCACCAACTTGCCAACTGAGAGAGACTTCCTCAGGTCAAGTTTTTAAAATCCTAGGGAAGAAATCTAATTGGTCCACCTTCGGTCAGATGCCCAACTCTGGAAGAATTAGCTATGATCAGGAAATACTATAATTGGACAGTTTGAGTTGTGTGCCATGTCTTCTCACCCCCACTGACCAATCAACTGTTGTCAAGGGCACAAGGTCACGTAAGAACTAGATAGGAGATAAACTTATTTCAAAGAAATTACTTGGTGCATAATAATTGTTGAAAGTATATCAGTTTTGACAGCATTGGGGCTTTGCTATTGAGAAACAATAGTTAAAGCACTAATTCAACTTCATATTTCAAAAAGGCCCATAAATAGGAAGAATGATTATTTATAGCCTTAAACATGATCTAACTTTTGCACACCACTCCCCCACAAAACAATATCATTTGAATATCCTCAAAGCTGGCAAAATTTTGTTCTTTGAATGTATATGCGGTTTAAAACAGCTAAAACTTAAATGGATATATGTGTGATGATAAATAAGGAAGGTGATCAGGCTAAAAGTTTTGATTTTAAAACAATGTTTTACGTTTAAAAAATAAAATAAATGACTAAATAATACAACCAGTTTTCTTGTGTAACTCTAAGGGTAATTCCAAAGAAGGGATACAAAAAAACATATTTGGAGCAAGGGAAGTATTTTTTAAACAATTGTGTAGCCACCTAGAATGAGTTCTTAGAAATAAACAGATTATTTAGAGACATGTGTCTATCATCAGCTTGTTACTCTATGCCAAGGGTTGAGACACTTTTTCTACAAAGGGCCAGATAAACAGTTTAGGCTTAGCAGGCTGTACTGTCTCTATAGGGACTGCCCAACTCTGCCGTTGATGCTTCAAAACAGCCATAGATAATAGGTAAACGAATGGATGTGGTTGTGTTGCAATAAAGCTTTATTTACAAAACCAGGTTGCTGGATTTGGCCTGCAAGCCATAATTTGCTGACCTATGCTCTATGCTAAGCAAATATTCAGCACCTTCATTCTATCACTCTCTTCTTCCATATACCTTACATACTACATTCACTCTGTTTTAAAGCACAAATGTGATCATGTCACAGTCTCGCTTAAAAACTTTTACTGACAAGTTCCAGTTCTGGTCATGACAGCAGATGGTGTCAGACCATACTCCCTGCTAAGAATATCTATGAAAGCAAAACAAGATATAGAACACAGTTGCTTGAAGTTAACAGGCAGGAACCAAGGTATCCAGGACTTGAGAGGCCATGATCCTAAGGAGAAGAGAAACACATTGAAGTGAGCTGCCCTGCTCCTTCAAGTTTTCTCCTTGGTGCATTTTCCAATTCACAGCACGGTGCACAGAGGCTGGACTGCGAAAAGCAGCCAAGAGCTTTGGCATACTCACAGACCTGGAGAGGCAAGTCCAAGGCTCCTGAGTCAGTCAGGACTTGAGGGACCGAAATTCCAGAGAAAAGGTAACTTTCTGCACAACAGTCTGCACAGCTTTTGCTTTTGAGGTGTTCGCTGAATCCTAGGTTGCAAAGGACTGAGAGGCTCAGAAACCAATTTCTTAGTTTCAATACAGCACCTTGTTCGGTGCTTTGCGCACCATAAATATTTACAAAGCAAATATTTAGTCAAGAACTAAAGGACACGGCCTTCAACTTCAGCATACTATTTGATTGGAAAGTGTCTAACATCAGCAAATGAAACAGCATTTAAACAACAAGCCACAAACAAATTAACATAGAATAATGAAACATAGCATTGATCAAACATCAAAATCTTTAGGGTTCTTCAGCCTGTTATTCCTTAAGCTTCTATGATTTCAGTCCCATCTAATCCCCTTTGTCAGTTTCTAGATGGGTCCAATTAATCTTGTTAAATCTTTTTCCTATAGATCAAGTTCAACTTCCTTACCTATTTACAAAAAGTATTTTGACTAGTCTTATCTTCCAACTCCTCAAAACTATGAGAGTCATTTATGAACAGAGGTAACAAGTTCTATACACTATTCACATTTATGTTTGTAATCTCACACAAGAAAGCATCCAGATAATTTTCGACCTTGCAGATATCAGAATCCTTTTAAAGCTATCTGCAGTCTACTATTCCCATTTGTTGTTTGATTTAAACATCTTCTTGGGTAATAAATTTAAAGAGTAGTAAATGCATTATTTGTATAGAAATAATACAAACTCATTATGTAACATTTTAAACAATATGGAAATTTTTTTAAAAAATTGAAAACTCACTTGATATCTACCACTCAGTAATAACTATCCTTAATATTCCTTAAAAACACTAAAACAGATGGATTGATGGATAGTATGATAGGCAGAATAATGACTGCCCCAGAGATGTCCACCCCCCAATCCTCATTGCTATGTCACCTTAAGTGGCAAAAGGGACTTGGGAGATATGATTAAGGTTATGGACCTTGACATGGGGAAATTATCCTGGATTATCTGGGCGGGTCCAATCTGATCATGAGTCCTTAAAAGCAGAGAACTTTTCCAAGTTGCAGAGTGATGTAATGACGGAAGAAGGATCAGAGAGACGTAGTGTGAGAACTCAACCTGCCTTTTCTTGATCTGAAAATGAAAGAAGAAGACGTGAGCCAAGGAAGCTGAGTGGCCTCTGGAAGCTAGGAATGGCCTTCAGTTTATAGCCAGCAAGAAAATGAGAAACCAGTCCTATAAACTTAAGAAACTAAATTCTACCAACAACTCAAAAGAGCAGGAAAAAGATTCTCCCCTAGAGCATACTGAGAGGAACACAGTCCTGACAACATCTTGATTTTAGCCCAGTGAGATCCATGTTAGACTTCCGACCTATAGAATCGTAGTTTTGGCGATTTGTTACGGTAACAATAGAAACTTAATACATATGGATAGATGGATGCAGGACTTTGCAAAACTGAATCATTCTATATATCCCATTTTAGAATAAAAATGCTTTATTATATTTTATACGAGTTTAATAGAAACTAAAAATTAAAACTGAAACATTTCTTTGCCACAAGAGATGTGTTTCTAAAAAGCAATTCGTTTAACATTAAAAAAAGATTATGAAAAATATTGAAATGTTGGAATCAGTTTTTAAAAAAACTATATGTTTCTTCTAATTTAGGCAATATCTATTGTCTTTGTTATAAAAATGAAGAAATTAGCATATTCCCACTTCTTCTCACTCCTCTCCAATATCACCAAATTTCATTAATTATATTATTCATTTTACTATATCAGAGTTTATAACATTTACATTTTATTCTCCAATCAAAATTCCCAAGAATTTTTTAGTATATTATTTCTTATGTTTCAATGCTTAACAATAGTCATTTTTATTGTGGATTCTTTATTCATAAGTTTTTAATTTTGATCCATCTTTTGGTTGGCTGGGAGTATGTAATATTTTTTCAAGCAAGGCTCATGAGTGTTGTGTTCCCTTGTTCTTGCATATGAAGAAAGCTTTAAACTTTAAGCTTGAAGGACAAGATTGTTGGGTATAAAATTCCTTGATTACACTTGTAAATATTGCATCACTCCCTTCTGGCACTGGACGTTGCTCTGGAAAGACTGAGGCTAGCTTAATATTATGTTTGTGTACATTTTTGTTTTTTAATTTTTCCTCTCCTGATTAAAAAAGGACTCTTTCTTTACCCCTGAAGTTCTCTAGGATATATCTTTTTGTGGATAGTTTTATATGAATTGTGTTCTAGGAAAGAATGAGCCCTGTTTACCTGTATATCCAGATATTTATTTCAGGGAACTTATCTGGTACTATGTCATTTTATGGGGTTTTGTTTTCCTGTTCCTTTTTTTTTTTTTTTTTTTGCTGAGGAAGATTCACCCTGAGCTAGCATCTGTGCCAATCTTCCTCTATTTTGTATGTGGGTTGCCGCCACAGAGTGGCTGCCAACAAGTGGTGTGGGTCTGCACCCAGGAACCAAATCTGTGCCGCTGTAGTGAAGCATACCGAACTTAACCACTAGGTCCCAGGGCTGGCCCCCTTCCTGTGCCATCTTGTGTAGTCCTTTCTTCAATAACTAGAGTTGTATTTTCAGTCATTTACTCATCTTTTTCTTTTTACATGGCTTTTATCCCAGCAATGTTTTTATTTTCTCTTCCACTTTTTTCCCTGAACACTGCAAGCTCTCTTTTCACATCCTACAGTTTTGTATTATTTTTCTTTAAAGATTAGCGTATTTTCTTTGAGCTCTTTCTAAAGAGAGACCAGTGGCCTGCATTTCCTTATGCCTGAAATTTTTGCCTTTCCCTATTTAATTATTCCTGCAATATATTTTTTTGTTTGCCTTCTGATTATGTTTTCTCTTTTATTTTATAGTTTATGGTTGTAGGCCCCATGATAGTTCTCCTGTGATTATTACTCATCTTAAAATGTGGCTAACTATTTATGGAAGAATGTGTGAAGGTATGAAAAGAGGGTTAAGTCAAAGAAGTCGATAGTTTCTATGGGATATGTGTCACAAACACTCTCTTAACAAGTCTGTTATTGCCTGGAGGAAATGATATGGCCAGAGATAAGCAAGTGGAATTCTTGCTGTCCCTGAACACGTTTTTAAAATAGCACCTTTTCAACAATATTTTAAGGAATATGTTGAAATGATGCCTATAATGAAAAGACATTAGGGTTGGTCTACTCATTGCACAATTGAAATGTCAATGTTCAGACTGTGCTGGCTCCTTAAACTACAAAGCACCCCCTTTATCACATCTTGTACCACCCCTCTTTCACCTATAGCACCTCCTCCTTAGGATAGATGATTTAGAAATAAGGAGTAAGATTGCTAGTTGACATGTTGTCTCCCTCAGCGCCAACTTGCAGCTCTGTGGTATTAGACAAAGTTTCTACAGAGCTACTTCCCACGTCTTTCCTGGCCCACACACACCCATAGATTTTATCTCCAATGAAAAGACCCCTAGATGATATCCTTTCAGATCAAAGACATTTAGTTTTAGGGAAATCTAAGTTCTACTCTGGGTTCAAGGTGACATTTATGGGCTCTCAGCCTCCTTGCCAACTCCCATTCAGACTTCACACTAAGTAGATATGGTCACTTATGCAAGTTCTCAGTTGTCGCTGATACTTTGCTTTTTTAATACGGAGTGTTTCTTTTTCTAATTTACATTCTTATAGTTTTTTTTTTTAATTGATGTTTTAATGGTTTTTAACATTGTGAAATTTTGGGTTGTGCATTTTTGTTTGTCCATCACCATATATATGACTCCCTTCACCCCTTGTGCCCATCCCCCAGCCCCCACCCCCTACCCCCACCCCCACTGCCCCTGGTAACCACAGTACAGTTTTCTCTGTCCATGTGTTGGTTTATATTCCACATACGAGTGAGATCATACAGTGTTTATCTTTCTCTTTCTGGTTTATTTCACTTAACATAATATGTTCCAGGCCCATCCATGTTGTTGCAAATGGGACGATTTTGTCTTTTTTTATGGCTGAGTAGTATTCCATTGTATATATATACCACATTTTCTTAATCCAATCGTCAGTCGAGGGACACTTAGGTTGCTTCCACTTCTTGGCTATGGTGAATAATGCTGCAATGAACATAGGGGTGCATAAGCCTCTTTGGATTGTTGATTTCAGGTTCGTTGGATAGATTTCCGGTAATGGGATGGCTGGGTCATAGGGCATCTCTATTTTTAAGTCTTTGAGGAATCTCCATACCATTTTCCATAGAGGCTGCACCAGTTTGCATTCCCACCAGCTGTGTATGAGGGTTCCTGTTTCTCCACATCCTTTCCAACACTTGTTGTTTTTTGTCTTGGTGATTATAGCCATTCTAACAGGCGTGAGGTGGTATCTTAGTGTTGTTTTGATTTGCATTTCCCTGATGATTAGTGATGTTGAACATCTTTTCATGTGCCTATTGGCCATCTGTATATCTTCTTTGGAGAAGTGTCTGTTCATTTCCTCTGCCCATTTTTTGATCAGGTTGTTTGTTTTTTTTGTTGTTCAGTTGTGTGAGTTCTTTATATATTATGGAGATAAACTCCTCGTCAGATGTATGTTTTGCAAATATTCTCTCCCAACTGGTGGGTTGTCTGTTCATCTTGATTCTGGTTTCGTTTGTCTTATAGAAGCTCTTTAATCTGATAAATTCCCACTTGTTTATTTTTTCTTTAGTTTCCCTAGTCTGGGTAGGCATGTCATCCGAAAAAATTCCTTTATAACCAATGTCAAATAGTGTGTTGCCTATATTTTCTTCTATGAGTTTTATAGATTCAGGTCTCACCTTCAGGTCTTTGATCCATTTTGAGTTAATTTTTGTGAATGGCAATAGCAGATGGTCCACTTTCATTCTTTTGCATGTGGCTGTCCAGTTTTCCCAACACCATTTATTGAAGAGACTTTCCTTTCTCCATTGTATGTTAGCACCTTTGTCAAAAATTAGCTGTCCGTATATGTGGGGTTTTATTTCTGGGCTTTCAATCTGTTCCATTGATCTGTGTGTCTGTTTTTGTACCAGTACCATGCTGTTTTGATTACTATTGCTTTGTAGTATGTTTTGAAGTCAGGGATTGTGATGCCTCCTGCTTTGTTCTTTTTTCTTAGGATTGCTTCAGCTATTCAGGGTCTTTTGTTGCCCCACATAAATTTTAGTATTCTTTTTTCTATTTCTGTGAAGAATGTCATTGGGATTCTGATTGGGAATGCATTGAATCTGTAGATTGCTTTAGGTAATATAGACATTTTAACTGTGTTTATTCTTCCCATCCACATGCATGGGATATCTTTCCATTTCTTTGTGTCATCATGGATTTCTTTCAATAATGTCTTGTAGTTCTCATTGTATAGGTCCTTCACCTCCTGGGTAAGATTTATTCCCAGGTATTTTATTCTTTCTGATGCAATTGTAAATGGTATTATCTTTTTGAGCTCTCTTTCTGTTAGTTCATTATTAGCATACAGAAATGCAACTGATTTTTGTAGATTGATTTTGTACCCTGCAACTTTGCTGTAGTTGTTGATTATTTCTAATAGTTTTCCAACGGATTCTTTAGGGTTTTCTATATATAAAATCATGTCATCTGCAAATAGTGAGAGTTTCACTTCTTCCTTACCTATTTGGATTCTTTTTATTCCTTTTTCTTGCCTAATTGCTCTGGCCAAAACCTCCAGTACTATGTTGAACAGGAGTGGTGAGAGTGGGCAGCCCTGCCTCGTTCCTGTTCTCAGAGGAATGGTTTTCAGTCTTTCCCCCATTGAGTCTGATGTTGGCTGTGGGTTTCTCATAAATAGCCTTTATTATGTTGAGGTACTTTCCTTCTATTCCCATTTTGTTGAGAGTTTTTATCATAAATGGATCTTGTATCTTGTCAAATGCCTTCTCTGCATCTATTGAGATGATCATGTGGTTTTTCTTCTTTGTTTTGTTGATGTGATGTATCACGTTGATTGATTTGCGGATGTTGAACCATCCCTGCGTCCCTGGTATAAATCCCACTTGATCATGGTGTATGATCTTTTTAATGTATTGTTGTATTCGGTTTGCCAATATTTTGTTGAGGATTTTTGCATCAATGTTCATCAGCGATATTGGCCTGTAATTTTCTTTCTTCGGTATTGTCTTTGCCTGGCTTTGGTATCAGGGTGATGTTGGCCTCGTAGAATGATTTAGGGAGTGTTCCATCTTCCTCTATTTTTTGGAATAGTTTGAGAAGGATGGGTATTAAATCTTCTTTGTAAATTCTTATAGTTTTTATTGGTAGATTTTGAGGGAAAGAAGTTGAAAAAATGCTTTTACTCAGTCATTTTTAACCATGAGTCTCAGATAATCTTTCTTAAATCAAAAATAAATGAAACCGTAGCCCACTGGTTATGGAATTGACGTAGAATTTAGACACAGGTAAACAACTTGGACATCAGAATGATGATGATTAAATAAAAAAATGGGAACAAAGTCAATGTCTATGGGCATTATCAGGATAAAGAAGTTTTTAAAGAGTAGCATATTTAGGTTACAATATTTTTTAAACTCAGGAATGATGTGATGGAAAAAAACAAAAAAAATGAGTATAATTTAGACTTTTGGTTTAGCTTTTTAAACAGATCTTCAACAATATACTGAAGGGATCTTGGATATTTTGCACAAAAAGCATGAAGGGTTTCAGCTGCCGTTTCAGATCATTTCCATAAAATAAGAGGGTGAGTTGGCCCATCATAGATTTAAACTTTGTTTACATCATATTATCAGGCATCTTTTTCTAAAATGGATGAATTTCATCTCTGTGAAAGATCCATTGAAGCAAATAATGCTCTTTGTGATAATCACGCAAGAGTAACAGGGGACTCCTCGACAGTTACGGTTCCAACCTCAGTGTGCTGACCGCTCAGCACATTTGATGTTGTACAGATTGGAGTAAGTTCCATCTGGGGCTTGATGGAAGTTTCATCAGGGGTACACTATGCTTAGCTTTTAGGTTCTCAAATTCTTAACCTTGCACTGAATTTATATTAAGCTAATGTGCACTCAGAACTTACTTTGACCCTCTAGTCACGCACTTAAGAAATTTTCCATCAATCACATTTTTTCATCTCTTGCTAATAATAGTTGGATATAGACAAGCAGTACTTTTCACATTATGGCTGACTCATTCTGTATTTCAGAATTTTTTCACTGTCAAATGACTAATTCACAACAAATTACAATACGTATCATTGTCTCATCCTTCCCATTTTTTAATTATCTCAACTCTGTTTGCATCATAATCTATACCTCTCCTTACTAGAATTTGCTATTAGTCTTACGTTAATATTAATAATACTCCTAAAACTCCTCAAAACTAAACAAGAGCAAAGTCAATATGGAGGCTTATACAAATGACAGTGGCTAATAATGTTATCTCGTTGAAGCCATACTACACCTGTTAATTTAGGAAAGTTTGCTCTAGCACACAGCTTTCTTGTTCAAAAATTTGTGGAAATATACCTCTTTGAGCCTTGAAAGGCAAATTTAGTAATGCGGCTAAATTACTAGCTAATTTAGTAATGCTGCTTTTCTGGGTCAGTGATCTCAATTAGAAATATGAGCAAATATTACTGAGTATGCCATTAAAAGCATTAGAATACTTGGCAAAAAATGGAGAAAATTGGCATTACAAGGATCCTCTTTGTATCTCAGTTTTCACATGAGAAAAATTTTGACTTCCTACTCTGAGGAGACAGATCTTGCTGTAATGATCACCAAATTCTCTTCCATATGGTAGCATTTTTTCCTTCAAAATTTTAGAGATTTGCTGCTTAATGCTCTTAAACTTAGGCAGTGGATTGTTATATTTTTACTTCTATCTGCCTAAATGTGAAGGTTACCCATGGGAAGCAAAGGAAGCCCTCTTGGCATCATTGACATTTAGATAGAAGGCATACGCTATTCATGCACTTCTAATTTGCTAACAATTAAACTCATAGATTTAAAACATACACTTCCCACTTTTTTCCTTCTTAGCCTAGCACCTTATACAGGGCATAAAGGCACATAATCAAATATTTTTATAATAAGAAAGAGATCATTACTTCATATTTGTGGCTGCCATACAACAAAATGGCATTAAAATCTTTTAATTCTCTGCTTGGGCTCGAATATGTTTTTGGCAGTCTTAAACCCAAGGTCAAAATGTTGGCTAAGAATTAATAAGAATTTATTTATCACCAGCATTTATCCACAAGGTCTTTAAAAGTCCCACAGAAGTAGTTTCTGATAGGTCCATCACAGTCATTAAAGATGAAAAGGCATATAGCATGACTTCCACGTATTCCTTCTCAAATACGCACTTTTCCAAACGGAATTCTATGGTTTTCCTAGAAGGAAAAAAAGGTGATCTTTGGTATGATTGCTGTTATTCAGGATCTCATTGAAACACATTTAACTAGGCATCCACTGTTTGGGGAATTTGCAGTGATTGAGTTCCAGTTCATTACTTTCAGGGCTGCGATGCTATTGTCAGGGCCTCAAAATCAGTGAGATCGCCTAAACCCGGGTCAGAGAGGCTACGATAGCACAAAGGCAATTATGCTGCAAGAAAAATGTTGTCCACTAATCAGCTGGCAATCAATTACTAAGAAGAGAAGATAACCCTCTCCCCACTCAAGCTCTTCAGTATTAATAGTGCCATCGTGTAATTACTTTCGGCTTGGGCAGGTGCATGAAAGGACAGACTTTATAGCACACTGCATCGAAGATTAATGAGTTCTGTCAATTTGCCCAGCAGACATCTGATTCTCCAGCTTTCGGTAGCTACTAGTTTTACACTTGCCTCAGGGTTTTTCCCCCTGAAAAAATTAGCTAGTAATTTAAATACATTCAATAAGCCTACATCTTTAAGGAAGGAAAAGAAACACCCTAATTTTGCAATGAAGTACAAACCAAAAAGACTCTTCATCTGAATATTAACATAGCAAATGGTACATAATGACAGTATTCTTTTAATCATACTTTATTTTTAGTTGTTGCAATTAGTAATGTACAAGATTCAGAGGCTATATAAACCCCTCAAAGTGGCATTATGTAAACCCAACATCCCTGATCGTCTCCCTTCCCCTTGTTAGCCCAGAAGCTGAAAAGGGAAAAACTGTGAGAGCTTCAATAAATAATGGAACTATTTTAAAGCCTCCTACAATACAAATGGCTTGACTAAGGAGGAGAACTTTAGCCCACTAATTTTCTGGGTAAAAGCCATTGAGACGTCCCTCACTGCTGCATCCCAAAGGGAAATGCAGCATTGGCCCAGAGAACCTGCTCACCCAGGCCTATACATTTGTGTCAGAACAGGAATTGCCTATAAACTGAAATGAATATCAGGAAATTTGCTACTGCTCTAAATTGATATTTTATAACCCAACTACTGTAAAATCTCATAATCTTTAAATACACGAGGTCAATGTACTAAATGGCTATTTTATGATGCTACCTAACGCATACAATTTGTTTCTCATGAAGACCTAAGTCTTCCTAGTTCATGGCTCTTTCTCGATTGCTCTTTCAATGAGTGTAGGAATAAAAGGAGAAAAAAAAATCTGACTCAGAAACATTATTTGTTCCTTTACCTTTCTGCCTCCATTTAATGTTACAATCAGCCATCCATGAAATTTTTTTCCAGACTACATTTATTGAATATTAGATTTTGCTAATTAATTCTTTGTATTAATTTCTTTTGAAGCAACATTATCAATCGTATCCAGTAAAGGGGAAAAAAAAGAAATAAAGAAAAAAAATTCAGCCCAGCCGTAACTTGATTTTCACATAAATGGATTTAAGCCTACCCAGATGTTATAGTTGTGTTTATCACTGATCCATGTTCCTTGCTTGATGCTGTTTAAATTATTATTTTCTAGAGTAAGAGACAATAGAGCATAAAATATTTTTGATCTGGAGAAACTGTTCCTAAGAAGATAGCAGTACCTGTGCTTCCTTGAAAAAAACAAAGTCTCGTGCCTCTAAAGCCACTAATCTTCAAAGTTGGAAATATTTTGAAACTCACATCACACACAGAATCTTCATCAAAAAGAGATGAGAGACACATTATCAAAGCCATGACCTCATCCGAGTCAACAAGAACTAATGCCATCTCACCCCACTACAAAAAGATCTTAACTGTTTGAATTTTCCTCCTTATAATATTTTTATCTATATTGATATCTTTTTATTCATCTAGGGGTTGCAAAAGAGATTATTTTTCCCAAATATCTATTACCTTCTAAGGAAGCTCTTGGCAGGCATTTCACATGGCTCGACTATCTGAGTGTCCAGACC
The DNA here is from genome assembly GCF_020826845.1 of Diceros bicornis minor. Lineage (NCBI taxonomy): Eukaryota > Metazoa > Chordata > Mammalia > Perissodactyla > Rhinocerotidae > Diceros > Diceros bicornis. The sequence goes on from NC_080743.1 coordinate 24,432,668, forward strand.
ATTGCTGAGAGCTGTTCTGCCTGGAGACATCATCCTGGTAGCCTAACCCTAATGTGTGATAACCCGGGCCCCCAGCTGCGGTGCCAAAACAGAGGTCAAATATAGAGCTGATTTCGATCACATTCATTCAAATATACACACATGTATGTACGTATGTATATTGAATTAGTACTTAAATACCATTCTGACTACTAATTCCTGGTCAACATTAGCTGGGTACCTTAGAGACCAATATTTAAGATCTATTTGGATATTTTGTCCAAGAAAGAAAATCTAAATAGTGTAAACTGGATAGGTAAGGAAAAGAGGCAATACTCTAGGCAATGTTAGCACTCTGGTCCAAAGGATACCTAGGTTCATTAGTCTCTTAATATCACTGCTCCATGATAGGATATATTATAGACTAATCTTAATGGGTATCTTCTTACTATTAGATGAAAAAAGAACTCTTAGTAGAGATATAAAACATCTGGACCTCTGTAAGCCCAGACTACGTAGGGCAGAAGAAAAAGTGGACTTAATTTCAATACATCTTTAAAGGGGAGGAGATAAGGAAACTTTAGGAGCTACAAGCAGAAGAAAGGTCATAGGAGAGCAGGGTGATTTCCCATCTCTGACCCTCATCAGTCCTGGGGTGTGTTTTATCCAGATGGTTTTCTGTTATCAGTCAGAGTGCTTCTCGGGTGAGCTGCCTTAACTAGAAAGAGCCCACTACAACAGCCAAGGCCAGGCTTTTCTTCAAGGAACACCTTGCAGGTGGCTGCATATAGAAGCATGTTTACATACCTGCTTACATATAGAGGTAAGCCTGGGTCCACTTAAATGGAGAGGCGTTTCCTGTGGGCCTTAAATCTATCAGCTTCCTTCACCTAGGAAACAGATTTAATGAGCATGTCCTGCAATATGGCTGAAAGAAAGAAACTCTGTCTCGCTGTATTTCCCGCTCTCTGAAACCTATCACCTCCTCCAAGCCCCTGTACAGAACTTACCAGTACATAGGAGGGGATAAATCTCCAAAGCAGGATACATTTACAATTTAGGCTCTCAGAACAATTTTTTTTCTGGCCCCACCATCTCTAGAAACACCCTTATCAGGTACTCTAAACATGAAACCATAGAACTTTGTAACATATAATTTTATATTTTAAATTCAAAGTCTAAAAGCTCTTTCAACAATTATAATAATAAAAATAAAATAATAGCTAACACTTTGTGCTTAGTAAAGTCAGACACTGTTTTAAGTGCTTTACCTGTGTTAACACTTTTAATCCTCATACCAACTCTCTATGGTAGGTACTATTGTTATTCCCATTTTACAGGTGAGGAAACTAAGGTGCAGAGAGGTTTAGTAATTTGCTCAAGATCAAACTGCTAAGTGGCAAAACTGGGATTCAAATTCAAGGGGCTTCCCTTCAGAGTCTATGCTTTTCACTGCTACATTATGAATAGAATTTTTTAAACAATCATACTACCAAAAAAGGACAAAAAAAATAGAAATAATTTTTTAAATTGTATGAAATAATAAACTCAATAATGAGCGTAACATATAATTGAGCAATATCGTGATAGAGCTATTTAATCAACCTAACATATCAAAACACCCCACTTGCAAGCCCCAAGCTGAGTCAATTAAATCCCTGGATTCACCGAAGTTTGTCTTCAGTGCTCACCCTAAATCTCATTTTTCATCCAACTAATTTTTGTGGTGGGCTGGCACTGTGCTAATTGCATCATTGAATTTCAGCCACAAGACACATAATGGTCTGACTTTTTCTGGTCAGCACGTCTATAAGGATCAACGAGGGCTGAAGCTCCTCTCTTTCTTGAAAGACTTACTAAAGATTGCGAGAAGTCATCAAGACCTTCTAGTAGCCCGACATTGTCCACATGTCCTTGCTCTAATACCCTAGGCTTTGGGTGGAGTCCCAAGACACAGTGGTGACAGTTTAAGCAGCTACCTTCCTGTATGATTTTGGAAGCAGTTTCAACTACACATAACAGAAAATTGAACTTATGGTGTCTTAACCAAATAAAGGTTTGTTTGTCTGTTTTCACACAATAAGAGGTCAGGACATTGAAAGTCCCTGGCTGGTGTGGCAGCACTGTGATGTCATCAGTGCAACGCCTTCTATCTCTGCTTCACCACGTGCTTGGGGTGTGGACCCAGTCTGCATTAATCTCAGACACTCTGACACTGGCACAGACAGGAGGAAGGGGGAAGGGCAAGGTGAAAGGCACATGCCAGCTGGGCCTGGCTGTCACCTAAGGAACTTCCCTGAGAGTCCCATGCTAAGACTTCTGTTTATACATCATTGATCAAAACTACATCACATTGCCTTCCACAATCAGTAAAGGAGTCTGGAAAATATGTTTTTCAGCTGGGCACTTTGCCACTTGGAAAAATAATTTGGATTATGATAGTAATAAAAGAGAGAGTAGAATTGGGTTGTCAATTCTCAGTCTGCCATACTCCCATTAGTCATGCAGGGGAGAATCCTCACACTGCTGTATCTTGCCTCTGCTTAGCCAATTCCATAATTTAGAATCTGTTGACTGCATTACTGATATGTAAGGACACTTCTGGTTATAAGTAAAAAAACTCAATTCAAAGTAGCATAAGTGTAAAAAGAAATTTACTAAGTTCACATAAATTAAAAGTCTGAGATATATTGGCTTCAGATACAGCTAAATCCAGAAGCTGAAACAGTGTCATCAGAGTCCTTCTCCTCTACCTCATTTTCCTCCTCTTCATCTTCATTTTAGACAAGCTTTCTCGATGTAGCAGAAAAAATAAAAGGGCTGCTGGTCATCAACATCCTACAAAATTAGTGTTCCCAGTGAAAACAGCGATTGTGTGTGGTACTGAGGTTCCAAAGATGAATGATAAATGATCCTACCTTTAAGGAGTTCACAAGCCTAGTGGAAATGCCTTAATTTTATTGGACGAATCAAGCTATGTGAAAATAAAGTGTTATATTCTCACTAATTTGAAATACTTTTGAAATGTATTGTTCACCTCTAGTCTGTACTAGCATCCATCATTGTTACATAAATTTCAACTCTAAGACCATAAGACTGAGTATCATATCCCAAAGGGTATTCCAAAATGCAGAAGTTATGGCATGCTACATAGGAAGGGGTTTCCATGCCAAATAAGTGCCAGAAACCATGCATAATACATCCTATTCTTATAGACTTAAAATGTTTATTAACATATTAAGGAGTCCAGAAGGTGCTAAAGTTAGGAAACCTGTATAATTTTATATAATCCAGCGTTGTCCAAACTTTACCACGCAATAGTTTTTTGAGATAAGTGAACAAAACTCAGCCCTACAAAGTCAGCCCTTGGATTTGAAAGACAAGAAAGAAATAAAAAAAAAACTATAATTTACATTTTATATGTCACATAATCTGCCTCTTAGCTGTAAAGACACAATTCCATGTTCATGCCATAATACACATCATAACTATAGCAAAGGTAAGCAGAGACCAGAGCAGTGAAAAGATAAGAGAATGGTTCACTTTGGTGCGTACTGGGAGATTGAGTTATTTCTTTTAGAAGCAGCCCTGTCTTCCAACAGGAATCAAAGTGCATGTTGACAGGAGAATGCTGAACGGTTCCTGTTGTTTACTATTCAGTGTTTCAGTTACTTAATTATACTCTGAAGTACCTGGAAATAAAATATCTCTTTTACGTACAACATACCTAATAGAGCGTTGTGTAGGTTGAAACTACATGGCTTTCTTTGTATTCTGGTATGTTGCTCGGTGGCTCATACCTTAATAGGCTCTCTGTGTACTTGATGTTGACAATAGCTATGAGCCTTCAGCAACTACTAACCTGGCCCAGTAACCCTCTCTCAGCACACTTTCTGCTTCGCTACATTCACACTATTGTGCAAGCTGTTCCTAGTATGTGAATGCCCTATTCTGAGGCTAATAAAACACCACCCAATTCCAATCTCACCTCCTCTGTGAAGTCATTCCTGACAATAATAGTAATAGTTAATATTTACTAGGCACTTACCGTGTGCCATGATCTAAGTGCTTTGCACACATGATTTATTTGATCCTCACATATCTTAAAGTTCTATGGGGTCGGCTTAATAATTACCCCCATTTTATATGAGTCCTAGCCATCATGCCCTGGTCATTTTCCAAGGAGCATTTTAGAAAATTTCCATTGATGTGCGGATCTGTAGATAGGACAGGACTGTTCCCATCCCTTGACCCTTTAGACACGGCCCTAGTTGTAGGTGTTTTGTGTCAGAAGGCAAATATAAAAGGTTATATAGAGTGTATGAACTACGGCTGACTGTTGAGGGACATGGTAGGTTGTTAAAATCAAGTAAACAAGAGCTTACTGGGGCACATGGACCTTGAAATCATTATCACCTAACTACTCTCCAAGCTGTCCAAAGTCTGGGTCAGATGCTATATATATAAAGTCTCTTACATCAAAAGAAAGAGGCAGGAATCCATTCACTGAAACTGATATTGTGCCTTTAAAGAGTATTTGATTTGAGCATTTAAAATACTGTGCTCCACTGCTGGTTTAATTTTTATAAATGTTCCCTCTCTTATAGATCTTCTCAATAGCCACATCAGAGGAATGTGAAGCAAGAATAAGCTCCTCATTCAGGCACTCAGTACACTCCTGCTTGATTGGAATGGATATTGTACATAATATGTCCCTACAGATGTTTCCTCCAGTGGGGCACATTGAATTTCATTTAAATGCCAAGGCACAAAATTTAAAACAATGTGACTTGAACAAAAAATCTGATGAGGAATTTGATGAGAAAATGGCAAGAATTCCTGTGGCATTTGGGTAACAATTTCAAGCCTTCATTTTAATAGAATAAACAGGATCATATTTCATTCAAATCTGGCAATGAGATGAGCTTTGGGTATTACATTGATATAAACCAATAAAGAATTTGCAAATTTGAAGCACTAATTAACAGACACAATATTAAATGAAAAAAGTTTGCTCCAGGGGCAAATATATTTTGAAGACTTTAAACTTTTATTAAAAGACATTTTTTGAATCACTTCTTTTGTAGTTTACTCTTTTGTTGATGTTTATAAAATATGGGGAGACTGTGATATTTTCAAACTGATATTTTTAATACAGTATCTGATATTCGTTTTTACCTTTCTGAGGCAATACATCAATGTCACAGTGGTTTGAAATGTCGAGAAAAATAAGCCAAACCATGAGCCCAAATATCGCAGAATAATCAGAACAGAGTTAAAGATATGCTGTCAGTGCTTAGAGTCCAACAAACTATAGTTGTTCAAGTTGATCATAGTGGGCACATCCCATAATTATCAGAGTCATTCCCAGGATATAGCAAATTAGGCCAACTACCCCCAAGGGTAAGAGCAGATACTCAGATAGGCTGTTATAGCGGCAGAAAGATGTGGGTCCACCATCTTGCACTGGAAGAGACCTCAAGATTTAATTCATATAATTGGATAACTCATTTAACTCCATCACCAGCACATCAAGGGCATCCACCTAAACCCCTTATGAGTCTTTGTGACTTCTTGTCCCCCAGATGTCTCTGGGATGCAAATTTGAACCCCATTTCACCTGGATAAAAATTTAAGGGAGGTGGAAGGATGAGTGTGAGGAGATACAGTGGATTTAACCCAGATCTTGGAAGCAGATAATGCTTCTTAAATGAATGATCTATTAATTTTCACATTGGTCACAAATGCACTACAGAAAGAGAATGTTCTCTCCCTAATTGCAAAGCTTCACAGAGTTACTTTCTTGAGACTACAATATCTAAGACATACACATCTAAAGATTCATACTTCAGAAAATGGGAATGACAGCCAGAATGTTAAAGAATCAAATGCATGAGACCGACCTTCACATAAGATATTGTGGACTGGTTCTGCGTGTGTGTGTGCATGTGGGCACATGCAAGTGCACATCTTTGTTTGAATGTGTGTATTTTTAAACAAGTAGTAATTTTATCTTAAGCATGTATTCAGCAGAAGTCAGCTGGTGTTAATGTTACCTGTACCGACAATTCTGCAATCTGTGCCCCACTTACAGGTTTTCACAGAGAATTAATTTGTTTGCATTGTAACTGAATACCACATTCTCAGAGGGAAAGAAAGGAAAGGGGGATTAAGTATAGTGCAAGGAGCTTTATATACATTTTATCCTCAGAACCACCTTACGAGGGAGGTATTACTGCATCTCTATTACAAATGAGGAAAGTAAGACCCAGAAAGTTTAAGTAACTGGCCCAAGATCACACAACCAGCCAAAAAAAGAGGCGGAGATTCAGACCAAGTAGATTTGGCTCCAGAATCCAGGCTTTTTCCCACTATACCAAAACATCAGAAAAATAGGTTGAAAAGTGAAAGATTTAACCAAATTAATCCATCAAATAACTAATTTAACTTATTTTAACTCATTTTTCACTCAAAAGAAACTCAAATCTGATCCAGTGCCAAGAATGATTGTTTCATGGAAACTGTGAACCAGTTTTTCCTATAGGAAGCTTGGGAACAAATTTGTGTGCGTCCACCCTGCACCTTTGGCATGTCACATTATCAATTAGAACTTCGTTCCTAGCTCCATTTTGCCTCACCCTTGTACCTACTTTGCCAATTTGTTATACTTTAAATACTCTTACACCTACGAGAAGTGTTTTCTGAAAGAAAGTATACTATAAACAAACAAGCTAGATAAATTTTCTTCTAGTGCATTAATCAGTTGTTGGGTGGAACTTAATGGGTCACCCAGTGTTTTAAGTACAATTTTCCCTCCCCCTAGTTTTTGATATAAGAGATGCTTCATTGACATGTCTACACTGTCCTTAACACAAATAAATGATACTGCATGGTGACATAAGGTGTATTGACTTTATGTCATAGTATTTGAGTATTGTTAATTTTATACCATAGTATTTAAGGAGAAGAGTAAACATTACTCAAGGACTTTACCTCCTCTACTAGGGAAGGAGTTAGTGCATTCCCAGTTGTACATAGGATAGTTGTAATGTTAGGTGGAATTATGAGCTTGTTATTGTCTTTATTTGGAGATTAAGTTTGGTTTAAGGAGATGCCTAGGGGTACCAAGTTGATCAGGGGTGGACTTGTGATGGTTAATTTGTGTGTCAACTAGACTAGACCATGGGGTGTCCAGATATTTGCTTAAACATCATTTCTGGGTGTGTCTGTGAGGGCATTTCTGAATGAGATTAACATTTGAATTGATGGACTGGGTAAAGCAGACTGTCCTCCCTAATGTTGAGTGGGCCTCACCTAATTTGCTGAAGGCTTGAATAGAATAAAAGGCTAACTAACAATTCTTGCTCTCTGCCCGACTGTCCCCAAGCTGGGACATCGGTTTTTCTCCTGCCGTTGGTCTCACACTCAGACTGGAACTTACACCTTTGGCTCCCCTGGTTCTAAGGCTTTCAGACTCAGACAAGAACCGTACCATCACATCTCTTGAGTCTTCAGCTTGCCAAACACAGATCTTGGACTTCTCAGTCTCTAAAATCATGTGTGCTAATTCCTTATAGTAAATCAATCTCTCTCTCTCTCTCTCTTTCTCCCTCTCCATCTCTTCCTCTTCATAGTCTATCTATATTTCTTCTGTTTCTCTGCAGAACCTAGACTAATACAGATTTTAGTGCTGAGACACAGGGTTGCTGCTGTAACAACCACCTAAACATGTGGGAGTGGCTTTGGAACTGCGTAATTGGTAGAGACTGGAAGAGTTTTGACGTACATGCTAGAAATATGAATGTTAAGGGCAATTCTGGTGAGGTCAAAGATGAAAATGAAGAACATGTTATTGGAAACTAGAAGAAAGGCAATGTTTGCATTAAGTGGCAAAGAACTTGGCAGAATTGTGTTCACGTTCTGGTGTTTTGTGGGAGCTAGAACTTGCAAGTGATGAAATAGGATATTTAGCTAGGGAGATTTCTAAGCGAAATGTTCAAAGAGAAGCTTTGTTTCTCTGGACTGCTTATAGTAAAATGTGAGAAGAGAGAGATCAGTTGAAAAAGGAATTGTTAAGCAAAAAGGAACCAGAACTTAAAGATTTGGAAAACTCTCAGCCTGTTCATATTGCAAAAAATGAGAAATTGTGTTTATAGAAGAACATCGAGGGTATAACCAGACTATCACTTGATAAAAAGCTTATGGGATTATACAAGCAGAAATGCTGACAGTTTGAGCTGAAGGGGATGGAGACAGGATGAAATGAAGGAAGGCTCTCAGACAGATTCTGTAGGACTGGACCATCCAGCAATTCAGCTGCAAACGTGTGCTATTCTTCAAGTAAAGGGAAAGAGGACCCTGAAGGCAATTCAGAGAGCATCAGAGTCCCCACCTCAATTTCAATAAGCCAGACAGCCTCTACTGGAGCCTAGGGGGTGGGACCATCCTGTGGAGCCAGGGGCTGGGATCCTTACCTAGAGCCATGGGATTGATGCTGCTGCCCCAGTGGACCTGGAAGGCAGAGCATCGAATAAAGGGCATTATTCTTGAGTCTTAAGATCTTATGGGATTTGCCTTCCTAGGCTTTGGACTTGCTTGGGACCCATCACTTTTCCTTCTTTCCTATTTCTCCCTGGGAATTTCTATCTTATGACTGTCCCATCATTGTATTTTGGAAGCACATAACTTGTATAGTTTCACAGGCTCACAGCTGGAGTGGAATTTCGCCTCAAGATGAATCATACCTCAAGTCTCATATCTGCTTTAGATGTTATTTAGATGAGACTTTAGACTTTAGAGTTGATGCTGGAATTGGTTAAGACTTTGGGGCTATTGGGATAGAATGAATGTATTTTTTATGCAGGAAGGACATGAATTTTGGAGGGCCGGGGTGAAATGTTATGGATTGAATGTTTGTGCCCTATCCCCCCAAATTCATATGTTGAAGCCCTAACCTGAATGTGACGGTGTTTGAAGATGAGGCCTATGGGAAGTAATTAGGTTTAGATTAGGTTATGAGGGTGGGGCCTTCATAATGTTATTAGTGCCTTTATAAGAAATGACATCAGAGAGATTGCTTGCTGCCTCTATCTGTGTGCATGCATTTAGGAAAGGCCCCCTGCGAGAACATAGTGAAAAGGCGCCTCTCTGCAAGCCACAAAGAGAGCCCTCAACAAACTGAACCATGTCAGCACTCTGATCCTAGATTTCTAGCCTCCAAAACTGTGAGAAAATAAATTTATGTTATTTAAGCCACCCAGTCTGTGGTGTTTTGTTATGGCAGCCCAAGTAGACAAAGACATGTATTTTTAAAGGCTTGAGTTGAATTCTGTCAGTTGCTGAGTTTATCTATTCCAATTACACACCCCAGAAGTAGAGAAATAACCACAGGATGGGTTCACGTCTTAGTCCATTCAAGCTGCTATAAACAACAAACATGAATTTCTTATAGTTCTGGAGGCTGGGAAGTTCAAGATCAAGGCTCCAGAAGATTCGGTGTCTGGTGAAAGCCTACTTTCTGGTTGATAGACGGCACCTTCTCATTGTGTCCTCACATGGTAGAAGGGGCTAGAGAGCTCTGTGGTAACTCTTTTATAAGGGTACTAATCCCATTCCTGAGGGCTTCATCCTCACGAAGAAGGCACTTTCCAAAGGCCCTACTTCCTAATACCATGACATTGGGCATTAGGTTTTAACATAAGAATTTTGAGAGGACACAAATATTCAGTCCATAGCAGTTCAAGAACCCACCGGACTCACGGTGAGATGGACCTAGGCTAAAATTCCATTGATCACCTGACCTCTTTAAGATTCAACTCTGACTGGTAGACCACAGTGACATTTTTGGTCTCCTGGAATTAACGTCAGTTCAGAGCCACTGTCCAATAATCCCCCAAAAGTGTGATTATTTTCTTTTTTTCAGTGCACAGTAACCCTGGTAAAAGGTCACAGGTCCCTTTGGGAGGCTAGGAGAGAGGTGAAGAGTATAAATTTTGGCAATGTAGCAGGGTCCTTCCTCAAGGAGACCTGGCCTCCCCTTTGTTCATGGGATTCTGGTCTATAAACTGGCTCAAGTCTGAGAATTGATTGAGGGGTTGTGATTCTCTGTTTTTGATGATTCCAGTTAGACTTCTATTCATTTGACCTAGAACTCCCTCACTTACACAGATTAAGTAAGACTTGAGTAGACTGTCCATCTATTTCGCTGCTAGGGACACCATGATCAAATAGCCAATGCCACAGGTCTGCACAAGTCAAGACTATTCTGATTACTGCTTTGACTCTGTTGTCCATTATGGTACCCACACCCACCTCATCTGTGGTGATTAAGTGCTACCACATAGCCCTGCCACTCCAGATTTAGTTGTCCCCATTGCATTTAGTTGTCCAATTCAGCAGCAGCAATTACACTTTAATTTCTGACCTACAAAGAAGTGTGACCACAGACTCTTCAAGGATACTGGGGCTCCCTCACACATTCATTCCTCACAGTAGTGCTAAAAGGTGTATCCTCTGCACTCTCCCAGGGTAGATAAGCAGGCTTTACATGATAAATCCACTCTAACACGCCAGAGTTGGGTGGGTAGGCGTGTGTGCGAGCAAATGGCCCAGAGGGCAGGTGTCAGAGGATATTTATTTATGTATTTAAAAATTATATACTACGTTATTTTATTAATTTATTTATTAAATTTATAAGAAATTGCATATAAAATTTATATGTGTATTTAAAAATTAAAATGAAACAGAACTTTTAGGTAGAGATTATAATAATAAAGTGCTTTATTCCTTCCAGTGCTAATTCTATCAAACCAGAACCTTAGAAGCAAGGACTTGGCTTTTCCTTCTTGTTGAATATAGTCTTTCCAAGTTTGGGACACCTCAGTACCCTTCACAGTAATTTTCCCTATCTTCCAAAGATAGTGACATCAGCTTTCTTTCCATTTCCAAGCAAGAGGTAAGTGTCTACAAATATAAATGAGCCACAGCTTGCAGATGAAGGGCCTGATTGTCTCTTCAGACACTGGCCTGAATCAAAGCCAAAAGGGGAGGAAAGTATTGCCCATTCAGCCTCGATATCACCAACATAACTTGAAGAAAATTGGATTCTGTATTTAAAATGTCATTAACTGGGAAAATAATTTAACTGGCATGTGAAAAACCAAAAAACAAATTATAAAATTTTTACCCCAATATCCATTCTAATAGTTTAGCCCTGTCACTTCAGTATACAGAGCAATACAGAGCTGTTCTTTTAAAAATTAAACTTGCATACTTTCAAATAAAAATATCATCTGGGAAAATGATTTGCATATTACACAATTTAAGTGCTAAGACTGCAACGGGTTTGCCTCCTAGCCTGGTGCATTTGAGACATAAACCTTTTTTTAAAATTTTAGTGAATATTTTATGTATCTGCATTCTGATCATAATGTAAAGCTATTTTTCTTAGAAATTTTTGGTAACATTGGGTTTTACATAATGAAAAAGCAAACCAAAGGGGTTTTTTTCTGTTCCTTCACCCCTGGGTACCCTTTAGGTTCACGAATATGAGTATCAATGAGTTACTCTCTCATTCAAGGACTGATAGAGAAAGTTTGAATTTTGAATATCAAACATTGTTTTTTAATTCCAACTGATATCTATGATTGCAAATACCATGTTATTTTAATTATCTGTTTATTTCTGTCTGCCCCACTGGACTGTGAGCTTTTGGAAGACAGAGATTCTGTCGTACTCAATTTTTCACATCCAGAGGCTAGCATCATCCCTGGTATGAATCTCTATTGGCAGGATATTTTCACCTGAAGACCCCCATGTGAAGATTTTTTCTTTAGTTCTTACAATCAGATGGAATGCAGCAATTCAGTGGAGTAGAATTCACAAGAAAAACGCTGTAACTTGGTCTAGCTGGCAGGTTGGCTATTCTCTTGCCTACAACCACTACAACCACTATTAACATTATGAAAATAATATTATGTAATAGTTGATAAGTGAATCCTAGAAAACCTGCATTTTCATTCAGAATAGAGCCCAGTGTAGCAATCTGGGAGCAGACGTTCTGGAAATCCTGCTGCTGCCAAAACACCTAAGCTGTCAACCCCATCCCCATCTTCTTATTTTATTTTAAACCCCTGGTACGTAGAATTCACTTATCACACACTGCAGGTTATGATACACTGCTATCTTCTGTCTGTTCAAAAAACCACCCATTTTATTTTATGGTCACCTATGATATATTAGATATATATTTTCTTAGACATACAATTTTCCTTGAAAAGTAGAATGTTGCTTAGTTTATATAAACTTAAAACATACTTTTATTATATATATCAATATTTAATTACTAATTTACTAATAATCACATGCTGTTTCCCATGTGTTCGCTAAACATTATGTTTCTGAGTTCTGTTCATTTTGCTGGATATAAATATAATTCATTACTTCTGACTTCTGTGTTCCATCACATGCATATACCACCATTTACGTATCCACCTTTTAAATACCTCCTAACCCTTGCAATGGACATACATTTCCACTTGTGGATCTTATCTACACATTTCACTTCACTGAGTACTGCCAGATTTCCTACTAGGGTGGCTGCACTAGTTTATACTCCCATCAGCAGTTCTTAGAAGGTCTCATTTCTCCATATTCCTGCCAACACTTGACAGTATGCATTTTTTTAATTTTTGTCAGTTTAATGGGTATAAAATGATACCTTGTGGTTATAATATAGGTTGAACACCATTTCATGTATTTGTTGGCTGTTTTTTATTTCCCCTTCTTTGAATTGCTGATTATATCCTTTATCCATTTTTCCTTTTGGATTTGGGGTTTGCAATATTCATTTGCAAGAGTTTCTTACATATTCCAGATTTCTTTGTTGGTTTTAGATAATGAAAAAACTCCTCCCAAACTGTGGTATGTCTCTTTTAATTTATCTATGGTACCCGTAATTTTGATGTAGTCAAATCCATCAGGTTTCCTCTTCAGTTTGTTCTCTGTGGACCCTCCCTGAGATCCTTTCTACTGCATGATCACAAAGGTACTTTTCAATATTTTCTTCTATTAGCTTTATAATTTTATCTTTCACATATAGAGCTTTCATCTACTTGACATATATTTTTTATACATGGTAGAGATCCAACTTTTATTGTCCATTTAAAAAAAAAATCCATTCTTTCCTCATTGATTTGTTATATCACTTCGGCTATAATGAAAATCTTATGTGTGTATGTGTGTATGTGTGTGTGTGCGTGTATGTAAACACCTACATGTGTACACAAGTACACCAGAAAACCACAGGCAAAATGCAACCAAGGAATCAGTGGATGTGCATACTTGTCTCTCCCTGCACTGCCTCTGGTTTTGCTTACGGTTCTTGCGGTTTTGCTGTATGCCTTCTATCGGGTAGGGTATACTCTCCCCTATATCTGTTCTTAGTTTTCGACATTGTTTAGCCAGCTCACTATTTCTTTTTTTTTTTTTTTGTATAAATTGTGATTGGTGTCTTATTTTCTAGTTAGTGGTTGCTGCTTTAAAGGGATGCTACTGATTTTTGTTGCAATGAGAACTGTCGTTCTTGTCCTACTCTATTCACAAAAGGAAAATATTTAATATCTTTCCAAGGAGCGAGATACTTGCTGCATTTTTTCGGTGGACCGACTTTACTAATTTAAGAGATATTCTTATTTTTCTGAGAACTTTCAAGTATTGAGACTTACTGTGTAGTAGTAATTGTTCTAGAACCTACAGATACAACAGAGAACAAAACAGACAAAATCCCTGCACTTAAAGATCTTATAATTTAGTAGGAAGACCAGAAAATGAACAAGACAAGTAAGATACGCAGTAATACGTACTTGACCAAGATGCTGAACTAGCACACATTCTGGATCCCTCCCCCAAAACCAATCCCCTAAAAATATAAAGATATTGAGCAAACTTCAAGAAAACCTCTGGGCCTTGCTGGGAAAAGGAATGTTGAACTGGTGGATGTGGAGTAGTAACATTGGCCTGAGGCAGCAGGAAGGTGAGTAGGACTGTAGGGTGAGAGGATTAAAAAGAGAAAACACCATTGTTGGGGTTCTGCACTTGCTTCGCCTTCCTCCTTTGCTCCACCATCCCCACTGCTCCCCTACCTTCAAAACTCAGACACCTGGTCCAGGGGTTCTCTGAGGTTAAATCTAAGCAAGACAAAAGTCCTGTGCTTGTGAGCCACTGAGAGAAACAGGTGAGAACTAATTAACCTCAGACAAGTACCTTCTCACCCTCATCCCTCCAAACACCCAGGGCTGGTGAACCGTAATCTATGCGTGTCTCATCCTACAGCTGCTTCTCCTTGGGGTGCAAAGTGTGAAGATCTGATCTAAGTTCTTTAACAGGCTCTGGTTTTCTGGTACCCGGTCTCTTCACCTTCGGGGTCTCACACACACTCAAAAACATAAACATTAAAATCATTAGAGCTGATCTTGACAAGGGTCTGGCCGTTCTCTCTTTGTCTTACTGAACAGCATAGCTGGTACTCCCAGGAGAAAATGAACTCACAGGCCCAGAAAACAAGACAGTTAAGGAGCACAACTATTTCAGTGTGCTGCAATATGTGTGTCATTAGAAGGAGAAATATTAGAACAGTCAGACCAAGATTTCAAAATTGAAAAACATGTTAAAAGAAAGATATTAATACATGGAGCAAAAACAATAAAAAGGAGGCAAGAAGAGAAGGACTGGCAATTTCCAATAAGGTATCCAGGGATGGCTTCCCTAGAAAGACAACATTTAAATAAAGACCAGAAGAAACAGAGCGAGTTTGTCATGTGGATACCTAGAAGAGCAAAGCAACCCAGGCTGATGAAAGTCAAGTGCTGAGCTGGAGCCAAGAGACAGGAGGAAGAGTGGTGGGACATGAAGCCTAAGAGGGAAGAAGCAGGCAGACCATAGGGGTCCAAGAGGCCATTGTTACAGCTTGTATTTACTCTGAGGGAGTGGGGCAAGCCATTGGAGGGTTTGAGCTAAGCAGTGACGTGATCTAACTTATGTTTTAACATGATTAGTCTGTTAAAAATAGATTACAGTGGGGCAGTGACAACAGGAAGACTATCCAGTAGAGTATTCCGGGTGAAATGATGTCATCTAGCACTAGCGTGGGAACAGCAGAGGATTAAGAAATGGTCAGCTTCTGGATGGAATGGAGGAAAGCAGTGGCTACTTTCTGAGTGAGGGAAAACTAACAGAGGAGCAGGTTTTGGAAGGAATTTCAGCAATTCAATTTTGGATGTGTTAATTTCGAGAGTGCTTATAGAACATTCGAATGAAATGTCAATTAGGCAGATGGATATGGAAAGTCTGTATGTCAGAGGAAACACCTGAACTAGATACAAAAGTCTTGAAAGTCATGTGATATTAAAGAACTGAAAAGTTCTTCGATGTGATGAATTAAATGCATGGATTTTCTGATTTTGAACAAACATATCATTCCTCAGATAAAAAGTACTCAATCATGACTTGAGTGTTAATACAATGCAAGATTCAGTTAGCTAATATTTTATATGCATAGATTTTTGCATCTACATCCATGAGTGATATTGACCTATGAATCTCTTTTCTTGATAACAACTTTCCAACACTTATACCTCAAGTGTTGGTAACAAGGTTTTACTTACTTCATAAAATGAGTTTAGCAGCTTTTCCTCTTTTGCTGTTTTCTAGAACAGCTTGTATAAGATAGCCTATGCCTTATAAGCCAAAAGGACTTTGGGGTTTATTCCAATTGTGATGGGAAGGCATTGGAGGATTTTGACCAGGAGGATGACAAAATTTGATTTATATTTTAAAGAAATTAATTTGACTGTGAGGTTGAGAATGAATTATAGGGGGCTCCTGCAGTAACCCAGGTGAGAGAGAATGGTGCTTTGGACCAGAATGATAGCAGTGGAGGTAGAAGACAGTGAACTGATTCACAATACATTTTGGAGAATCTAGTTGGTGATTGGGTGTGTATACATGAGTTTCTAAAAGAGGAAATGGGGACTATTGTGATGATGACTTCTTAAAAGTCAGAAGAATCATGTGGAAGCAAGACAACAGCCCTACTATACACATGACCTCTTTTATCTATCCCTACTCTAACCACAAATTAAATGTACAAATTACATTAAAATTGTTATTAACATAAGTAGGATTAATCATCAGTCTCCAATAATATATTTCATGTTGTGAAGAGATACTTTTAAGTGCATTTTGCATTACTGCCAGGTGTTCATAACTATTTCAAAAAATCCTAAACGGGGATGTTTTAAATCAAAAATTCTAGGTTTCATTTTTGTCAAACAGGAAGGTCCAGCTACCAATCCCAGGTGAAGATTTCCACCATGTAGAAGATGGCAAAGAGCATAACAATGCCAACCACCAGAAGTAGGAGCCCACAGACCTAAGCCCACTACCTCTTCTGTGGGTTCAGAGTCGCCAAGAAGGACTCAATGCACGAGATGCTGGTTGGAACACTTTACTCACAGAAAGAAGAAGAAACACAGGAATGTCATCATCTTTAATGTGCTCCAGTCTCCTGTGACCAAGGGGTCTCTCCTGACAGCGCATGCAGGGTGATAGACCGCACATACCCCTCTTGGGCTGCAGGAGAGAGAAGAGTGGGCTGGCCAGGTGCCATATAACGCACATGCTTAAGCAATACAAGGAAGTTCACTGCACACCCAGGACAGGGAAAGATTTCTCCTAATAAGAAAGAAGAATCTGGAGGCAAGAGATAGCTTGGTACCCAGCCTCCATCTAAGGGAATGTCCCAGGCCCAGGGCACTGATTGGGCAATCCCAGTACGGGCAACAGGTCGCGTGATGACTGCCTTCCCAACAATTTTTATAGGCAGCTGCTATTTATTCTAACTTTTCCATTCTCAAGTACATTTTTACATGCACATCAGAAAGGCTACTGATAGGAAATCACCAAACACTCTTCAGAAAAAGCTAACCAAGTGTTGCATGATGAATTCAAATTTTTTAATCCATCCTTCTTCTCCAACACATGTCATGTTGATTAAGAAAAATTGCTGATTTGGGAAACAGTAAAAAATAATTGTTATATTGATTTGTGGTGCATCAAAAATAAGTGCATCAAAGAGCGTCAAGTAAAGGTAGGAAATGCTCATAACAAAAATTTCACTGAAAACAAAAGTATCTGCAAAAGAATGTTTTTCAACCTTTCAAAAGCAGCAGGTGGGTTATGGAATTCTACCAGCTCAAGTAATTTCAGTCTCTGTTTGGAGATGAAATTGCTTAAATCTTTACCACTATAGTGCTTACATGTAAGACATATTTGAATCAGAGCAGCCTTGATATCTGCTAAGAATCTTCTCTCAAACTTAAAAGCCTATTGTCACTGGTTCCCAGAGGACAGTTCATTTTTATGAGTTTACATATATCAATTATACTTTGTTTAATAGGCTCTATCTATTTAAGACCATCAACAAAACTTGTATCAAACTACAGACAGGTGAAAAATCTAATATTCTACCAGTGAGATGATCCATGGAAATAGATTGAAAAGGTCAAAAGGAATTTACTGCGGCTTCTTTAAGCATTCTACTTGTTGAGTGGAAAGCTGACTATCTATTCCAGAGAAAGAAGAAAATGTCTAATTCCCAAATATATAGAGATGACATACGGTGGTTTCTGAAAACATACTGAGAAAAACAGGACCTAGACTTCTAAAAGGCAAAATACACTGCTCCTAAAATATAAAAGCCACTCTATGAGAATTTGTAACCCAATCTGGGACTGTCATCTAGTGTTTACTGGTATAATGTTTTGGTAAACCATGCTACTATGACAACATTTTATTTTTCAATTACACTTTTGCCACATTCATGGCTATGTATATTTCTCTCACTTTAAAGTGCAAGGTTGTTTAGGGCAGGGAATCTGGTATAATGGAAAAAAGATGGATTCCAAAGTTGGAAGACTTGAGTTTGAACCTCATATATGACACTTTTTATGTACTGAAACTTAAGCAAGTCACTGAGCCTCAGTTTTCTCCTCTGTAAATGGGGATAGCCAAATAGCTACTTCCCAAGGTGTTAAATGAGATGTCTGAGAAATGACGGTATAAACTCTAGTGCACTCTACCAATATTGATGACTGTTATTGCATATCTTTGTAAGCCTTGGGTGAAGCACAGTGTTTTTGAACATTCATAGCACTCAATACCTGCTTGTTGAATGGAACACACTTAATTGAAACAGTGAATTAACCTCACATAATAAGAATTGGGAGGTTCCCTCTTTATGAGACACATTTTAGAGGCAGGGAAACTCAAATTGCGAAGCAAAGCTAGTTTCCCCCAGACCCACGTGTTTAGTGACCGCAAGCTATGCCTCTGGCATCCAAGAGCTTACGACTTCCCTGATTTAACCCAAATTCCTCTCCTATCCTCAGTTTTCTGCTTCTCAAGTATCTTATTTCCATAAAACTCAAAGTGTTGGTTAGTCAACTGGGTAAACTAAGCTTTGCAAATAGGGAAGAGAGAAGTAGCGGATCCAATAACATCCCCCTTCCTGCCATTATCTCAATATTTCCCATTTTGTACATATCAATTAATTTCTCACAAACCCTAGGTTCCACTCTGAACAATATTAAAAGTCTGCTTGAAAACATTTAAAAAGTATATTCAGTTGTTATATTTAATTAATGTTGCTGTAGCCTTGCATATTTCTGTAACTGTTATGAAAACCCTGGGTTCCACCTGGACAAGTTTGAGGTTCCACCAGTAGTATACTGGCCACTATGTGAGACCACAGATCTAACAAATGAACAATGATTCCTAATAAACACTTAGGCTAAAGGAGGAGATATTCTTCAGATGTGTTTTCTGCAGGCAAGTCTTCAGAGGTCTTGTATCAGAGGAAGTTTCAAAGCTCATAAATACAATAAAACTCTATTATACGGTATTCCTCTCTTCTTGAATTCAGAGTGCTCCAAGTCAAATCAGCAAACCATAATTAGGAGTAGAGAATATGGAGTCAACCAGTGAAAATTTGAATATCTGTGCCTCATTGGTTATGTGATCCTGGACAAGTTGCTTGGCTTCTCTAGGATATAAAGGGGAAAATAACAGCACCTACCTCTAATCTTATTGCAAACCCATTGGGGCCTTTAGAAAAAGCTACTCCCTCCTCAAAGTACTTTATTGTCAGCCAGAAAATTGTCATTATATAACACATATATGTACATATGTATGTATATATATATATGTGTATGTGTATGTATGTATGTATGTATACGAATCTACAATGACCACCAATGTGAATGATACTTCCTGCAGTTTATGCAGCGCACAATCTACAAAGCTACATGTGGTGATGATCCCTTCCTCGTAAGTAAATGAGATTTTACCTTGCCATTTAAAGCATTTAGGACAATTTCAATAAACATCTATTATTATCATTATTATTATTACTGTATATAGTAAGGCCCAGCCTATATGCCTATGATACAAAAGCCTATAACATTGATATTGTTCTTCCCAGACAATAATAAAACATCATTACAATCAAGTTCCATGGTACAATTAACAAAACTTTCCAAATGAGAAAAGCAAACAGTAGAAGCATTAAAACCATTTTCTAAATACTTTTCAATATTTTGGAGTCTGGTAAAATTTCTAGTCAGTCCAAGATTTTTGCATTGGCCAGTAGATACTTACCTATACCACTCCAGTTCTCCTTTTCTCTGTGTATGTCTTCTCATAGTTCTTACATTAACAGAAAACAAGCGTGGAGCTACAGTAATGGACGCTTGTAGTTCAAATCTGGACCCAGATTCCCAGGAAAAGCAAGCACAAAAAGACTACCAGGGATAAACAAAGTATATTTAAATTACACTAGACGCCCTTGTTGAATTTAAATTAAAATTTCTTTGGAAAGTTACAATTTGCTTATTTGTTCCCTTTGGTTTAGTTTTGCTAATTTTCTTTTCTGGAAGACAATAAAGTACTTGTTAAGGTAAAGAAAGATTGTTAAGAATTTGGAACAGGGGACAAGAACTTTTCATTTTTAAACAGATTGGGTTTATAGACTGATATTAATTCTTATTTAGATATGTTAGAGAAATCCTAGTTTAGCCTTGAAACTCCAACCTCATGGCCATCCTCAAGTCTAGAAGCAACTTCATTCACATTAAATGCAGGAGGAAAGAATATGTTTATAAATGGAAAAAGAAGTAGTTTATAATTAAGCAGAGCTGAATGCTCTAACAGACAATATGCAAGGAATAAAAATGAAAAACATTTCGGTCCTTCTTTTGCTTTCTTGGTCTAGCACATCTCTCCTTGATGAGCTGGTCTGACCACAGCTGGGCTTTACATTTCTGTAATTAGCACAGCAGAAGCCCAAGTGAGGACACAGCTTTTCCTCTTCTATTGTTTGCACATGGGGGGCAGGATTCTAAATGTCAGATGCTTCTTCCTATTACAAAGTGCCCTACTAGCTCCTCAAAACCAGTTTGAAAACCTTTCAAGAATCATTGAATCGGGCCCCATATCCCACATTAGATAGGGATTCTAGCAGCAGGAACCTCCAAAGGACTCGTCAGTTTTCTTAGTCAGGAAAAAATAAGAATAAAAATAAATGAGCTTTTAGGTTGCCTTTAGCTCTGATGTAGATTTAGAGGTACTGGACCCTGCCCCTTGATTTCATTTTCAAGTCATTCCGTTCAAGGAGAGATGCTTTCTTTTAAGTCAGCACAGAAAGCTGGAGGAAAAGCCAAAATGTGACTTCTGTTTGTAAGTTTTATAATTCCTAGTTGTTCATTTCATACCCACTTACCAACAGCTAGATCTCCTAAGACAGTAAATAACCTAAGAAGAAAGAGTTTGGATTCTCTTTTTCCTGACAGTTGTATAATATGTACACTGTAACACACTAGGTACTGATTTTATATCACTAGAAAACTGCCGGCTATCCAGACACCTAAAAGTTTTATATAGTCCTAATTACCACAGTGTGGGGTGGTAAGGAACTAAATCAACCATTCCATTTTTCCCCCCTGTGAGTTTCCAACACCTGGAAATAAAGCTGAGGATTAACTCAAATGGAAAAGAAATCCTATGTTGCTTAGGTAATTTGAAAAGTCCGTGTAACTTGGACACATAGTCTCATCTACTTTATCTATTTTCTAGGTTAGATGAAGCCTTAAATACTATGATGCAAAACAGAAGAGTAATCGTTATTCTAGCAGCTGTGCAAACCAGACTTGTCCGAGAATCTGTGGCCCATTAGCAAGTAACATGGTATAAAATTCCACTGAGCAAAGCTGTGTACACCACCACAAAGTCAAAGAGCACGATCACAGATTCATAACATGAAGAACAAGAATCAGAGTTACTGTGCGAAGGAAGATAGAGAGAATCAGAATCAAGTGCAATAAATTTTCACCCCTGGTGGGTCATGCTCCCTCCCCAAATTAGAGTACCACTACACTAGTCAGAATTTCCTAAACCCTTCTCTACTTTTCTTCTACCTGAAAAGGGAAGAATTTGGTTCCACCATCATCAGGACAGTCTTGATGGAAAGGAGGAATCATATCCATAAGATAGGAATCATTCTACTGATGAATGACAATTTCTGTCTTCCATATCAGTAGTCTCATCAAGCAGTCAAGAGTTTCCCTGTGGGGCAATTTTTAATTTTTAGAGGGTTAAATGAAGTAGACAGCTTAAGGCAAGAAAAAAATAATTAGAAAGAGTAACACCGTGTAGTTCCCTGGGTCTGCTCCATCGTTAACCTTAATCTCTAGTGATAACACCCACCACTCCTCCATGAACTTCCATCATTTCTCTTCTAAACAATACATTATTTGACCTACAGTAGAAAGGATATTGTGGAGAGTTCACAATCCTTGCATCTGAATCCATTCCATTTCCCTTCCCTTATATATGTGTGTATATGAGTTCATCTGTAAGTGTGTGTGCGTCTGCGTGTGTACTGAAGTACATGTATGTGCCTGTACAAGCATTTAGTTCTCAACAATACAGCTCAGTGCTGTCCATCAGGACTTTCTGTGATGGTGGAAATGTTCTGTATCTGCACTGTCCAATATAGTAGCCACTAGCCACTCAATGTGAATATTGAGCACTTGAAATCTGGACAGCGTGATTGAGAAATTAAAATTTTAATTAATTGAAAGTTGAATAGACACATGAGACTAATATAGTAGCTACTATATTGGACAAAGTAGGTATAGAGGATCAATGTCTTCATTAGACATAATATTGGAACATTTTGGCACAAATAAATAAATGTTATGGTTGTTCACAGATCAATCACAAATACATAGACTAGTAGACTGTATATGCTATATGTAATATGTATATATCATCATATGAATAGATGAGTCTTAACCAGCTCATTTGTCAGGAACAAGATATGCAGTCATTCAGGAACTCAAGATTCCAGTGACTTCCAAGGTTGTCCTAGGGATTGCCATTCCATTTAACTGGAATGGGAAAGAGCATGGAGGAGGCTGTGTCAGAGGTTTTGATAGGTCAGGCCTGAAAATAGGGTACTTCTGTTTATGTTCCACTGACTAGAATGTGGTCATATGTGCATCTATCAGCAAAGGTCAGAAATACAGCCGTGTATTCAGGAAGAAGGGAAACAGACTTTGGTAACCAACTGATAGTATATGTCACTACAAATGATCTTGCTTTTCTTTCTACATTTCTCTATTTTGAAAGTTTTCTATAAAAGTATGTATTTCCCCCAAACCAGAAAAAAACAAAGTAAGTTTTATTTTTGAAAGGAATACCAAACATCTTTCCATAAGAAGATATGATAACTAATATCTAAGGTTAAAATATAACTTTCAGGCCCTCAAAAAAGATTAATCTGGAAACACAAGATTTATTTATAGAAGACATAGGAAATTCGAGCTGCAATGGACATTCAATATCATCTAGTCATTTGTCAGATAAGTCAGCATCTCTTAATCCTTTTTACATCATTATCCCTCTAAAGATCCTTTTTAAACATTTTATTTCTAATAACTCCCACTATGAAATTTTAATACCATGGATATGCTGTTCACCTGTTTACATTCTATATATAGATATACACATGGATATAGATATAAGTATATGTAGATATAGATATGGATATAGATATATCTGTTGTTTATATGTAAAAAGAGTAAGATTTTTATTCACCCTCTTGTCCCAAAGTGAAAATTGGTTCACCAATTTTCACCCCCCTGGAGCCAATATCACCATGAGATAAGGAACATGAGTCCAGAGAAGTTAAGTTACTTACCCAAGGTCACAAAGCTAATTATTTGATCAACCAGAAGTGATTTTCAGGTGTCATCACCACCAACTCAGTGCGATTTCACTATACTGGTAGTGAATCCTCAAATTAGTAAATACACATATTAGCATCCCAATTTTCACAATGTATTAAGGAATAGAAAAAAATGAACAATGTCTCATAAGATATGATATAGTTGTTGGTTGGGGTGTTTTTGTTTGCTTGGTTTTTGGTTTATTAATTTTTCTTTTAGTTTTTTTTTTTTTTTCCTGTGTGGTAAATAACTATACCCAGAGTTTCGATAACCATCATTTGTAAAACTGCTGGGGAAGAGGAAGTGAAAATTAAGTCAAAGTAAATCTCACACCCAGTTAGCTGTCTAATGACTTAGTCAGGTCACAACGTGTTTCCCCTCTCTATGTTTCCTTCAGTGACAAAGAATGGAGAGTGTCAGGAAGGGTGGTTTATGCCTTCCCAAGTATAAATCCAAGACTTGATGAAGAGAAAATAAGTGTCTCAGCGATGCCATTACCAAAAGGATCAAGGATGGCTGAATTTTCTAAGGAAATAGCATTGCCATTGTTTCCAACCAAGCACTAGCTAATGGAAAAAAATTAAAAACAACAATCACACAGCTCACAAAGCACCTATCTGGAACATGCTCTATGTTCAGAACAAAAAACAAGGGAAAGATGTCAGTCACACTAGAAATGGCTTTTCAAAACCATGAAAGCAATTTTTAGAGCTACTTTAAAATATTTATACAGGAAAGATGATGGTACTGCTATATACATCAGAATAATTTGACAAGAACAAAGTTGATGGTCCTGATGTTGCATCAGGTTGATAATAAAAACATTTTTATCAGATTTTGTTATAGAATATTGTAACTGTCTTTGAGAGTCAAAAGAAACTGCAAAGTTACAGAATTATTTTAGTCTTTTAAACTACCTCCAGAAATAAGCATAATCCAACTTTTCCTTTTAGTAACTGCTTAATTTTATATGGTCAAGAAAAGTTATATTCTTTCCTTTTAATAAGACAGGTAAAATTGTCACTTAGAGGGGCCGGCCCGGTGGCGCAAGCGGTTGGGTGTGCGCGCTCCGCTGCGGCGGCCCGGGGTTCGCTGGTTCGGATCCCGGGCGCGCACCGACGCACTGCTTTGGCAAGCCATGCTGTGGCGGCGTCCCATATAAAGTGGAGGAGGATGGGCACGGATGTTAGCCCAGGGCCGTCTTCCTCGGCAAAAAAAGAGGAGGATTGGCGGATGTTAGCACAGGGCTGATCTCCTCACAAAAAAAAAAAAAAAAATTGTCACTTAGAACATAAGCCATTAAATTTGTGTTTTTTAAAGGATCATCTCTTAGATTCCATAACACTAGCATTCTGGATAATTTTCTACTACCTTGTCAATGAAAAAAAAAATCCGGCTAAAATTGCGCTATCTGACCTTTGCATTAATAGTCTTGCCTCTTGCTTGTCAAGCTAATAAAGAGTTTGGGGAGTCACAGGGACTCAGCTGGAAACGATAGAATTTCTGCCTTTGTCTTTCTTCCCTGGACACTAATGGCTTTTTGTCAGTCCTCTCCACTCAGTGTATGACAC
The DNA here is from genome assembly GCF_020826845.1 of Diceros bicornis minor. Classification (NCBI taxonomy): domain Eukaryota; kingdom Metazoa; phylum Chordata; class Mammalia; order Perissodactyla; family Rhinocerotidae; genus Diceros; species Diceros bicornis. The sequence continues at coordinate 24,457,560 of NC_080743.1, forward strand.
ATGAAGCCATTCCATGTTAGTTGTCCATTAACTTCAACCATTATGACAAGAACAAAGCAGCCCCCTAAAGAAACTGAACTCAAACACTCATATTAAATTTCTCCAGTTCCTCAGCTTATAAGGTGCTGTTTTCAATTGTCAATAATGTTCATAAGAGTAAGCAATATCCATTACTAATTAAAACAAGCTGTTTAAACAAACACAAAAGGTCACCAAGCCCATAGATCAACATATCTATGCTATTGTTTGGTTTCCTGGTGCATTCCATCTGATGGTTTGTTTCTATCTTCTAGTCAACTATTTTTCTAAGGAACAAATATAGAGAACAAACACGCAAAAAGCAACCTTCCACAACAGGTGCCATGAGGCCCAGGGCTCCAATGTTGCTGTGGATATTGTTTCCCTATGGTTGGTAATGTGCGTCATATCACTGCAAATGATAGCAAAGAAATTTTCATTTATTTTTCCTGAGTTTGTAGAAATCAGAGGCATAAACTACAGGGAAAATGCAGTTTTTATTAGGAAAAGTGACACCTGTAGTTTTGTGCAAGATTTTTAAACAACATTTTATGTATATGGATATGCTATTAAGGCACAAATAAAATGTAATACTTTGTCTGACATGCTGAACAATGGCTTATTTTAAAAGTTTTTTTTATTTTCATGCCACTAAGTCCCCTATAAAATATTTTGAATCTAACTATTCGTTCAATCTTTGCTTGAGCTCTGACATTTGAAACTGACTTTTCTTTTAAAATTGTATTCCCTAACAGTATATTAATTGCATAGAGTATATAATCTCTGAATTAATATCAAACCAACTGAGTAAGCTGGTATGAGGAGTCAGATAGACTTTTTAAGCCACTTAATATTAAGTTGTGTGATTCAGTTATTATAATCAATTCCAAATTATCAACAGAAGTGGAAGGGAGGAATAATCTAAATTAACAAAACTCAGAGATAATTCCCAAACCTCACTTTAGACAGTAGTATCAACGTTCTCCTTCAATGCTATTATACAAAATGTTTATGGATGATTGTGTTATTAATTTACAGATATTTAATTCATATTATTTAATTTTTTTCTGGCCCAAACCATACTGGATGTATGAATGAATCTTGAAAGCAGGAAGAGAGGGAAATAATCTTCGTTGCTCATCTACCACATTCCTGTCTGAGTGATAAACCCTTTACATACATCATCCCTTCTTATTTGCATACCATTCTGTGAGGCTGATAATATTATCCGCAATTTGCAAATAAGGTTACTAAAGCTCAAAGAGTTTATGTGACTTATCCAAAGTTGTCCAACTAGCAAGGAGTAGAGTCCATGCTAAGACTCCAATTGTCTAACCAAGTCCAGAAGCTCTTGGAGTTGACTAAAGCCAAAGCGATCCTTTTACTTTAGCTAACCAGAAGACACACTGAGTTTGAAAGTTTTAAATGGTGTTTATTTGCAGTACATAATGGAGTTGCCTTATTCCATTCTGACCCTATGATTACACAGATTGTGACTTTGTTTCCAACTTTAAAGCATGGTAGTTCTTTGGTGCATGGAATCACTTCATTAGTTACCATACAGTGAAAACAATACAGCTGGATAGTAATGTTGACTTTGCCATTCAATGCAAAAAAAAAAAAAAATTCAGATGTTTATATCTGGAGAGCTATAATGTTTAGACATTTGAAAATTGTGATTTTTGTCATATTCTGCGATTCTACCAACTTGTAACCGTTACTTAAATTCCACTTAACCATATTTCATTGCCTGCAAAATTAAGAAGCAGGCACTTTCTTTAGTACATACAACGCTGTGAAAAACAAGCAACCTCAAAAGTAGAATCTACAGGACAGTGCATTGAAAGATAAATCTGATACTTTTCCTGCTCATCTAACTAGTTTCTAGTGAAAAAGCTATTGCATCAAGTATAAACTAAGCCAAATGAATATGTTTTCCAACTTCAGAACCCACTTATAAATCATCATTTTGTTATGGCAAATTCAATTTAAAACAGTTTGAATGATTAAAAGCATGAGAAATGGTGTATTAAATGTTTCTATACCTTATAAAAAAATGTTTCATAGATATTCAAAATAATATAAAAATAGAATGTTTGATTTAAGGATGAACAAACCAGAATACTGGATTAAATGTCCTTTAATAACCTTAGTTTCTAAAGCACAATGGGAAAGACATTACTAATTTTTTTAAATTTTCTGAAACACAAAACATCATAAAAGGAACTTGAGATACTTTTGATAACAAGAAAACAAAAGTTGATACAAATTACTACCTCCAAGCAGATTCTCCATTGTTTTTCATTTTTTTTCTTCCTTCCCACTTTCCTGGGCATTAACATATTCAGCAGAGCCTCGTAAGTAAAAATCAAAAGTTGTGATATTCAAATCCATTGATTCCTGCTGTATTTTAGCTAGACTGGTAAAAGGTTTGGTGGAGAAAGTGGTTTAAACCGCAAAGTAAAGTGCACATTTGATGACTTGTAAGATTGAATTTCTCCAGGCAACTGAGAGCTGGCTATAGACTGCTTTACCCCTAATACTATTAGGAAGAAAGTAACTTCAGTGTGACATAGAACACGTTTTGTGAAAAGTACAGCTAGCTGTTCGTTAGACCTATAGAAAATAAAGACTTCATTACATAACCACCTCTAAACGTCAGTCTTCATAACATGCTAGAAAGAACATGGGACTCAAAAGAAGGCCTCGATTCAAATCCCGTTTCTCCTACTTGTTTGTTATATGAGCTTAGAATCGTGATTCAACATTTCCAGAACTCAGTTTCTTCACACATAAAGTTAAGATAATAATACATTAATTTGTTGCAAGAATTAAATAAGATAGCACACTTACAGTACCTCGCACAGAATCTGGCAGCTAAAAGATATCAATAAGTGTCAAGGAGAATTCTGATAATGCAATTATTCCAATCAAGTGATATAAGTCAGTAAAAATGTTCCAATGATCTCATTCTTACTGATCTTCACTTCCCATAAAAAATAATTAAAAAAAAAAAAAAATCCCACCACATGCAATTGCAGAGTACAGCAGACCAAAGGAAAAGAAGAGAAATCAGATAGGCTACAGTGAAAACTCTTACCATTTCTGCCAGAAGCTCATGAGCACACATCCGTGGACTCATGGTGAGGCAAGAAGAGAACAGGGTAAGAATATTTGACTCCATTTTTAATGAAAACTCAGATGGCCACTTTATTTTGCAGAACATCTTCAGTGGCAAGGCTTACAGACTTGGTGGTCAGTTACTAATTTAACAGTACATAATAGGTACATATGTGGTTTTGTAATAGATTAGAGACCTCCAAGCCATAAAAAAAAAAAAATCATACTAGCACATATTATGGGAAAAGTGGTAATAGTGAGAGACTCTTGTGATTTGGGGGATGTATTGAAAAATACAAGATCAACTAAATATTGAAAATATGTCATCTAAATGGTGTTAAGGAGAAGTTCAAATATATCAATGGAAATTTGCATTTCATAGCAGAGGAGGGTGCAGTAAGAAAAAGGAAGAAAATAGAATGAAAGATTTTATGATTAGTTATTTAAAGAAAATAAAAATGTGTAAATATGTTCTACAATGCCATTTTATTTCAGCAGCAAGATGTAATATGGGACTTTAAATAATACGTTGCATTTGAGAGCAACAAAAAATGTTCAGCTGATAACCATATATTAGACATTAACAGGTGCAATCAATGTGGAGTGTCATGGCACAAATATTGTAAATATGATAGTGTATCATATATACTCACAAAGATCACTCTCAAAATGACTCACAATGATCCTTGCAACAAAGTTTTCTCACTCTACTTCCTATCTGTAGTAGTTAGGGAGTCCAAAGGCCTTTTTTTTTTTTAATTGTCTCTGTCCCTTTTAGATCAAGCTGACAGTGGTTCCATCAGCACAATTCTCTTAAAAATTTTGTGGGTCTTCTACAAATCTTATTAAGGTTCACTCTGCCAGATAAAAGCCACATCCACAAATCTTGTTTTGAGAAGTCCTTGTCTATCTTAAGTTTCCTACAATGCTACTGCAGAGAAACACCCAAAAATTCTTAAAAGCTCTGTCGTTAAATGGAAAAATTTGTGAAGGATGCTCTTAAAATCTGTACAGGGACTTTTTTCTGTTAGAGGCACCACCTTAAATATTTCTGAGTTTTTTCACAGAGGATTTTATAGTCACAGACTTGGCTTCATCTTTAGACCACGTTTTCCTGACAGAGCCTGGGTTCGCTATTTGCCCAGAAGTCTTTCCTTATTTTCAGAATTGTTTGCTCTCTGGAGAGCCTGGGCGTGAGAAACAATTTTATTTTTTGAATTCCGCTCCTTAGTATTTAACTAAACTTCTTTGAACTTATCTTGTCCCTCCTGCATTTTCCTCTAAATGAAGGAAATGAGCAGGCGGCAATTTCAAAACTCTACCTGAAAATACCCCCGGCTACATCATCCAGTCTATTGAGTACATTTTCCACTTTCAATGTTACCACAGGTGACAGTGCTGAACTTTCCCTCAAGATATAAGAATAATCTCCTTTTCTCCAGCTTACAAATAGCATGTTTCTCACTTTCTTTAAGCCCTCAGGAGTAGCCTCCTCAAGGCCTACAATTAACAGTCTCTTCAAGGCCCTTCCAACTTCCACTGCCCACCCAGTCCCAAAGCAATTGTCACATTTTGGGGGTTTTGTCTCGGCAACAACCCACTTCTCGTACCAAAATCTATCAATTATTATGATTCTGCAACAAATTTCCCCAAAACGTAGTGGCTTACCCCCAAAATAACCATTTATTTTCTCTTGTGATTTCTGTAGATCATGAATTCAGAAAGATCCCAGCTGGGAAGTTATCGTTTGGGGTCTTTCATGTGATTTCAGTCAGGTGTTTGCTAGAGATTCAGTTATGTGGAGGCCTTTTTTATTGAAAAGGGGGGACAATGCAGGAGGTGCAGCCAAGAGCCCAGGGGCCAAAGGAAATCATTCCCAGGCAGTAGGACTGAGCCGTAACCAAGGCTGGCAACATGCACATGACTGGGCTTCAGAATGCTTTGGAACAGTGACTCTTGTGTGCCTCTCACTTTTCCCAGTCTGGAACTGGAGAGTCTAAAGTGGTTATCCTTGCCTGGGACACTATTGTATATTGGTTGAATGGGGCATCGAATGACATGCTGCTTTAGTCCAAAGGCCTTCAAATCAAGAACTGTACTCAAGGAGTGTTAGGGAAGTAGACTTATTCACATCTGGACCTGAGTTAGACAAGATCTTGGACCTAGAGCTCAAGCCAATATTAATAGATGAGACTTTTTGAAGCCTTGAGAGGGAGAGGTATATTTTGCATTTGGGAGGGATATGAATTAGTAGGGACCAAAGCAGGGCCTGTGATTGCCAGCCTCCAAGATCCTTATCTCTTAGTGTTCATGTCCTTGTGTATTACTCTCCCACATCAAATTAAGGCTGGCCTATGTGATCAATAGAATATGACAGAAGTGGTGCTATTTGATTTCCAAGGCTAGGTCATAAAAGGTATTTCAGTTTCTGCTTTAGCCTCTTGGATCTCTCACTGGAGGAAGCCAGTCTCCATCTTATGCAGACACGCAAGCAGCACTGTGGAGAGACTCATATGCAGAAAACTAAAGCTCATAGCCAACTGTCAAGGCTGGTGATTGAGTGACCTAGAAAGTGGATCATCTAGCTCCAGTCAAGCCTTCAGATGACTGCAGCCCTAGCCAACATGTTGTTGTTTTAAGCAACTAAATTTTGGAATAACTTGTTACACAGCCATAGTAGCTTATATAGAAACACAAGAGTAAATGTTGAAAATAGGTAATTATTCAAAATGAAAAATATAATGAAGGAAACATATTATATTTTGCAGCAGAGAAGGTACATCAAGAAAAAGAGAAACTATGACAGGAAGAAAGAGATTATGACTTGAGAGGAAAATTTATGTGTGTTTTGCAATGCATTTTATTTCAGTAAGAAGATATAATATGGGACATTAATAAGACACTATATATAAGATCAGTCAAAAAGCACATATGATAATTATATACTAGACATTAACAGATACAATTAGCCCAGAATTTCATAGTACAATCATTATAAATATGTTAATGCCATACATACTAACAAAGTGCACAGAATCAGTTTAAAAAAAACTACAAGTATCTAAAAATGCATACTTTACAAATGGAGACCATGTTGTATATTTTCAGAATGTAAGCAAAGTTAATCTTATTTATCATTTTAACAAGAATTTAAAATATGTCAGAATTTCTTTTAAATGAACTTGTATTTACTATAAACATGACACCAAAAGTTTATTTACTGTTATTTTGCCTGCAATAGACAATATGTATTAACCTATCCAACTTTACATCTAAACTAATGGTAATTATTACAATCCATATAATTTAGAAGATTTTTTTAAAAAATTACACCCAAGCAACACCTTTCCATATGGCCAATTAGTAGAGTCGTAAAATGCAGCAAATATATGATGCTGTATTGAACATCTGTGTTGGTTATCCTATGGGAATTTTTAATAAAGGACCAAACAGCATATTGATGTTAATTCTACGTTACCGGGACTTTAAATAAAAAACTAAAATAAATAGCATCCATTAAACTGATCATACTGTTGTAACTCAAATTGTGTTTATTATGCTAATGGAACATGAAATTAAGAAAAAGACCTTTATGCCAGTGGAATTAATTAATGAGCTTTATGAAGGCATTGGGATGTAATTTATTTCTAGATAAGTAAGTCTAATTTGCAGTTCCATGGGTCTCTGCAATGCTGATTGTAATAGTTATTCCTGCAGATGTGCTGTTCACAGCATGTCTTTCCATTAGAACTGAACACCTCATTATATAAACTGTACCTAATTAAACATAATACAGTGGTGACTTGTTAAACTGGCCTTTTTAAGTCAGCAGCTGCCTAAGCTAATAATACTGTACACAAGATTTATATCATCTTCCCTATAATACTGGTATTAAAATATACTGCCCAAGGGATTGATAACTAATTTACAAGTATGTAACAGGTACATTTCTGATTCTGTGATAAGAGATTAAAGACCAGCAGCCCATAAAAACAAAATGAAGTCAAGTCCATTTGAAACTCAAGAGGACTTGGGAAACTTTATTAAAACTACATACCTTTTTTAAAAATCGGTAAAATAGTCAAGAAAGAAAGTGAACACTAAAAGTAAAAAATATAAATAAGTAAATGGGAAAAATCTAGAGATCCTTCAGGTATTTTTCCAAGTGCACACAAAATTTTTTCAGATTCAACATGCTGCAGTTACATTTGTCACTTATAGTCACATCTGGGTATGAGATAAGGCATTTGCCGCTAGAGATAAGGAAAATACTTATAATACCAGACCTTGCTCTGCTTAAGTTGGGTTTTGAACTGCCGTCCTAACAGACACTATAATACTCTTCCGTTTTTAATTGTTGCCTAGTAAGGTGAAAATATAGTCAGGAAGCTTGAGCTCAGTAACATATACAGAAATATCCATGCTAATTTACGTTCTTCTCCAACTCCACGTTCACCTGGCTATACCATTCATCCTTCATCACTCATCTCAGGCCTGAAGTGCTCTGAAAAGCTGTTCTTGACTCACCCAGTCTGCCTTAGGTATCTGTTGTTATATCTCCTAAAGACTGCTGCTTTTCTCTAATTATTGCAGGTATAATGCTGTATATTACAGATGTCCAGAATATGTGTCTATCTCTTCACTCCTCCCCACTAACAAATTATAAGACAAGGGCTATCTATAATTTATCACTGCGACCTGAATCCTACCTGGAATAGAGTGCTGCTTAATGAATATTAGTTGATTGAATGATTCAAACAATTCTCAGTATGTGACAGTGCTGTTAATCCCTTCTACATCTAACTCCAACAACTTTCTAGGCATATAGCAGGTCACTTGGTAAATATTTGTCAATTTAATCCATTGATGGACACTATTAACACCAAAGTCCATTTAACCTGTCAACCACGTATTAATTTAACATCAGACTTAGAGATTCCACACTTCACTCAACTTTGTATTTCCAGATTGTCTCTTTCTGGTCCCCAACAGCTACCTCCACTTAAAATATATATTATTTGAGTCAGGAAAGAGTCTTCTTTCAGCAGTTACAAACATCACCTACTAGAAATATTGCAAAGTGGCCATATGGCCACTTTGAAACATTTAAACATAAGGCATAGTAAGTTTTGATAGTTATAAAATGGTATTAATGTGCAGTAAATGGTAGAGCCACAAAAATCTATCCTGTTAGCTCCTCCTAAAATGTTTATGAGCCCTGCTATCCTCATTTCAGGCTAGCAAAGAGCATCAACTCCAGGGAAAAAAAGATCCATAGGCTAGCCAAGGACCAATGGCCCATATGGACCTACTGAAAAAAATAAACTAGGCAAATAACATTCCATTTTGGAGAAAATTTAAAAAACAAACATGATTAATTAGAAATGAAGCTGTATGTGAAAATATTCACAAGATTGGGTAAGATCCATGGCAGGCCAAAGCCATTTAGAAGCTAAAGATAAGGGAGTACATACAGAAAAGTCATGGAGTATAGGATGAGAATGGTACTGTTCTCAAACAAGAACAGTACAGTTGCTCAGTGGGAAGTAGAGATGCTGCAAGAGAGACAACAGACCTTTCCTGTTATGATTTCAATCCACATATGAAAAAGTCGTCTTTTTTTCCTGGCAACCTAAGTAGGCTCTCTTTTTTATAGTCAAAATCAAAGGCATTACTAAAGAGGAGGCATATAAATTAATATAATGTTAGCTGCTGTAACAAATAAATCCCAAAACTTCAACAGCTGTTCTATTAAAAAGTAGTTTCATAGATGCATTCAAAGGCCAAAGAAACCACTGTTTCTAAACCATTGGCAATGAATGGACTAGGAGTGTTTGTTTCAATATGAAATGAATATACTGACCCTACCAAGGAGAAGTAAGAGCTCTGACAAAGAAGAGAGAGAGAGATTTTTAAGTTCTATTTGTTTTTTAATACGACTCTTACAATGCATAAAGAATACCAGAACCAGACCTGGGAGGGTAGATTATGAAATTTGATGAATGTGAAAACTTGATTGAACACAACTGACATTAAGAGAAAGTAAACTTCATATTGCCAGACGTGGAAGGAATGCTGTTTAATTTTAGCTACTCTAGCTCCCAGTTCATTTTCTTCATTGTTCTATCACTATTGGTCTACCTTAAAGAGGAAGCAACAGAGAATAATGGAAGGAGTCAGAGACCTAATTGAATCCTGTCTTAATAGTTATGTGACTTTTAGCAAGTTTTTTAAATATTTCTGAGCTTCAGTTTCCACATCTGAAAAATGAGATAACACCTACTTTGCAGCTGTTGTGTGTAAATTTAACGGATAGTATGTATAAAGCTCTTATTATCTGCTAGACTATAGATCTTAGTTTAAAGGAGTACGGCTAGTTCAGATTTGAAATGTAACCTGAGTATGGCACCATTATTTTGATAATATGTTACATCTAGATTCCTTAGAAGATCAGAATTGCTCTCCTTCTGCTTTCCAAAACAACTGAAGTCTCAAGCTGTGGATATGCCAACAACCCTTGAATTTAAGAACACAATTCCTCAAATATCAGGGAGATCTTAGCTGTATGTTAGCCATCAAAGGAACAGTGCAAATTATTCTCCAAATCTGTCTCCAGCCACGATCCATTCAGTAGAATATTAGACATTTTGTTCAGAATGAGAAGAGACAGCATATAGCAATTGTCATCCAAAGTCTCTCCAACCCTCCCCAAACTGCTAATAACAATGGGGTTACCTGAAGAATAGCAACCCAAATTTCGCTGTCACCTTTGCATAATGCTAGAAATCAGCCTCAAATATTCTTCTCAAGCTATTTCAGGGAGTGTTGGGAGTTGTCTCACCTGTTCTCACAAGTATCATGTCTTGTACTTACAATATGCCACTTCCCCCAACCCCATCCCCTGCTTCGAGATTTCTGTTGCTCAGGATCTCACTTGAAGCAAATTTTCACCTTCATTGCTGCCAGTGTCATCCTTGAAAACAAAGATTCCCTGCCTAGGATGCTGTCTCCAGTGTACACAAAACTACTAATGCCAAAGTGTTGAAATGAGGCTGTGTTGTCTTCAAAGTTCACTACACTGAAGCCTCTCTAGGCTTTCACAGAAATGGACTGAATGCACTCCTCCATCATTTTATCATCTGGGCCCCAAAACAGCACTACTCTGCCTTCACAGCTTAGAGTCTTTCCAGAAAACTGATCTACTCCTTTCTCCTAGGAACTGTGGCCAATTCTCCTCAGTTCCTCCGTTCCCCTTCCCCCACTCAACTTCCAACAGAAGTACCTTGGTTATTCCTTTCCTTCATACAAATCAGCTCACACAATTAAACACTAAATGCCACAGGTTCTACCAATATATCACACAAGCTAGACATGGGAGAAAGTCAACGATGATACAACCAGAGCCTTGGATATAATAAAATATATAGAAATTCACATACTAGGAAAGACCCAATCAAAATAACACTGGATTAGAAAAACCTGTCTTGTTCTATAAATCCAAGGTGTTCACTTTTAGACAATTCTGGGCACAGGATACACCAGCTGGCAACTAAGCTGGTAATTGGGCCCTTTAAAGATTTGTCATATAGAGGTCATCACAGGCTGACCAAAGAAAACCAAAACTACTGGAAGTAGAAGTACAGCAATCAACACACAGAGCCAAACCTTCCTGAGTCCCTTAGCATCAGAAGCCAAGTTGTGCTTCCTATGGCCACCATAGGTGAGTTTTGATTTTTTCTTTTTTGTGTGTGTGTGAGGAAGATCAGCCCTGAGCTAACATCCATGCCAAACCTCCTCTTTTTGCTGAGGAAGACCGGCCCTGAGCTAACATCTATTGCCAATCCTCCTCCTTTTTTTCCCTTTTTCTCCCCAAAGCCCCAGTAGATAGTTGTATGTCATAGTTGCACATCCTTCTAGTTGCTGTATGTGGGACGCCGCTTCAGCATGGCTGGACAAATGGTGCGTCGGTGTGTGCCGGGATCCAAATCCAGGCCACCAACAGTGGAGCATGCACACTTAACCGCTAAGCCACGGGCCCAGCCCCGAGTTTTGATTTTTTTAAAATCCATGTCCTTACCTGCATTCAGGAGTGTCTGCAATAACTCCTTTAGAGAAGATCCTAACTATTTGATTCTTCTAGGGTCAGCTTTCAGAGTCTCGAAAACAAGAACACTTTATAGGTGTCCTTAGGACAACAAGAGCAGAAAATTGAATGTTGTAACATCAAAACAAAAATACAGGGGCCGGCCCTGTGGCTTAGTGGTTAAGTGCGCACGCTCCACTGCTCCACTGCTGGCGGCCCGGCTTCCGATCTGGGCACACACTGATGCACCGCTTCTCCGGCCATGCTGAGGCCGCGTCCCACGTACAGCAACTAGAAGGATGTGCAGCTATGACATACAACTGTCTACTGGGACTTTGGGGGGAAAAAATAAATATAAATAAAATTTAAAAAAAATACAACTAACTGAAGATAAGGTCTCATTTCAGTGTTTGAAAGTAAATTATTGCTATCTTGAATCTATTCATTTCTCTCCAATTCCATTGCCACCATTTTTGCCTAAGCCCACCTTTTCCATCTGAACTACTGCAACAGCCTCCAACTTGCTGTGCTGTCCTGCATTCTCACCTGTATCCCTGTTTTCTCTTCACCTAGCTTGTTCCCACCTATTCTTTAAGCTTCAATGTAAATGTCAATCCCTCAAAAACAAAACAAAACAAAACAAAACCTTTCCTGACCATTCTTGTCCTAGATAGATTAAGATTATGTGGTAGGCAGAATAATAGCACCCCCCACCATGATGTCCTAAGCCCTGGAAATTGGGAATATGTTACATTACATGGCAAAGGGAGAATTAAGACTGCAGACGAAATTAATGTTGTTAACCTGTGGACCTTAAAATGGGGAGATTATCATGGATTATCCAGGTGGGTCCAATGTAACCACAAGCGTCTTTATGTGTGGAAGAAGGAGCAGAAGAGGAGATCAGAGTAAATGTGAAAAGGACTCAACCTGCATTGCTAGCTTTGAAGACGAAGAAAGGGAACCACAAGCCAAAGAATGCAGGTGGCCTCTAGAAGCTGGAATGAGCAAGAAAGCAGATTATCCCCTAGAGCGTCTAGACACCATGATAATAGCCCAGCAAGACCCATTTTGGACTTCTGACTTCCAAAACTGTAAGATAATAAATCTGTATCCTTTTAAGTCATGATGTTTGTGGTAATTTCTTACAGCAGCTGTATAAAACTCACACATTCCTTTATTATAAATTCTCGTGGGACAAATTTGGGTGAACTTGTCAAACTTGTAATTAGACTAATTTTTTTGGTCAATGTCTGTCTCCATTCTTAGAGAAAGTGTATTTCCAGTCTGTCCTGCTCATAACTGGCTTAGCACATTGCCTGGAACATAGTAGGCTCTCTACAAATGTTTGCTGAATTAGTGAACTGTATGCGTGACAAAATATTCTCATCCTATAGAATAAAAATGCTTGTACTCCAAGTGATGCCCAATCAGCTCCAAAGCTGAAGTTTCTGGAGCTAAATTATATATGTGAGGCTGTAGGCCTTTTTCAAAAAATCACTTTAAAAAGAGAAACACTTTAACTTATAAATATTGAAATGAAGTAAGAGTGAGCCAAAGAAGATCGAACATGCATATAAGTCCATGAAGAGGAAAACTAAAACAAAGGCATAGAACAAATACTAAAAACTGTAAAATTTTTTTAAAAGAACTTTTCTGAAATAAAAAAATATATTTGAAACTACATGTTAAAAGAGTACTGTCTGCATCTGAGGTATAAACTTAGAACAATCAACATTAGGCTTATTTCAATAGTTATAGAATATCCTAATTCTACCATTCCCTACTTCCTTAAGAACCAGAATTCTAAGTGTGGAAGAAAAGAAATACAGATGTAAGAAAGAGTGTAAGTAAAAATTTTAGTTCTGAACTTAAAGGGCAAGTATCTAGTACAAATTCATGAAATATTTAAACTGTAAGGGTACATACACACACACACATTTCCTAGATCTGTCCACCAAAAATGTCTAGAAACAAAGATCAACCCAGAATCCATGAACACCACTAGAGCCCAGACTCTAGCCTCAGCATACCATATCTCTTTAAAAGAAACTATGACTGTTTAAAGAAATGGCTAATTTCAGCTCAGGGATAGTAAATGTACAAGGTTGGCCTGGAACATCTACCTGACATATCAGACAGCAAGAAAATGATCAGACTACAAGGGTGATAGATAGATAGATAGATAGATAGATAGATAGATAGATAGATATAGATATAGATAACTCAGAAACTCAGACGACAACTTAAGAGAATACAATGGTCCAAAGATAGGAAAATTTGAGCTTTAATAAGGATAAGATTGCAATGGATTGAGATCTATGAACTATGCTTAAATTTATGAATTCATAAAAATATTTGTGAACAACAAATTTGATCATCATTTGTGAATGACAAGAAATTAATTCATTATTCTGAAAACTGAACAAATAAGAAGAAAATACCAAGAAATAATCCTGTCTTCCCTTTGTGATCTGTATCAATAACAGATTATAGATAATAATAAATGAGAGGAAGTATCTCCTTATAAAATTATTGCAACTAATAACAAAAAGAATTTGATAGAATTAGAATATCATCATTTACAACCCCCATTGAATTAACGGATCCAGGTAATAAGCATCAATGACAGTTAAAAACAACAACAACAAAAAAGAGCAAAAACTAGATAACGTGCCTCTTGAAAAAACAAATATATAATACCACCTGTAATATTGCCAAAGGATTAAACTTAAATTTGATGCAGCCTCTGGATCCAGCTGCCAATTTGCAGGAACTGAAGTGGACTGAGGAACGTGTGGAATGTATGGAACTGCTTCATGAGCGTGTAATCAGGAAAATCCAGACTGCGGGAAACTCTACAAGTCAAACGCCAGGTTCTTTGATAGATGAATTATAAATAAAAGAAAGGTAAACTGTAAAATTCTAATTGTAGATTAAAAGAGACTTAAAAGACATCAATTTTTTTAATATACAAGACTAAACTATAGTGTCTAGGGAAGTAATAAAACCAAAAAGAAGTTCAAAGAAGTGACAACTACGGAAGTCAGAATAATGGTTACATTTGGAAGGAGGGAGAGACCGTGATGAGGCCCTGGGGGGCTGGAAGAGTTCTATTTCTTGTCCCAGATGGTGGTTACAACGGTTTTCACCCTATAATAATTTACTAGCTATATGTTTTGGTGAGATTTCTTGTACTTACATTTTATTTCACAATAAGTTTAAAAAATATTAATGCAGTTTCTAAGAATACAGACAACAGAGAAATAGAGAAGCAGTTTCTTACTTCCTGAGTTGGTTAGAGATATAGATAGAAATAAATGCTGAGGAGATTCAGAGTAATAGAGTTATCAGTGGTATTAATTTATTAAAGATTTTTTTTTAATTCTTAGGAAAATATGCTTGAAGAGTGAAAGTGAGGTCAGCGTCACCTAGATTGTAAAATCCTTGAGACCCTGATCCTCTTTCCCCCCACAACTTTTAACATGATTATGGGGAGTTGGGGCATGGGGAGAGGGGATAATAATTTGTGATTGATTAACAAAGTCACAAATGGCTACAATACCTTGTCATTTCCTAAGTTCGGCTGAGACCAGGGGTAAAAATACCAAATCAACTGCTTGAACCTGACCCCATCCTATTTAATTAAATAAAGAAACAACACATTCACCCTTTTGAACACAATTATTAAAAATTCTACATGCTTATTTGAAGCTATATTAGTTTCATAAACATCGGGAAGTTGGGGTTTTACTCAAAACTAAATTTCCAAAACACATACAGGGTCAATATAATCAATCACTAAACACTTTAGGCCCAATTGCTACGAAGTGAAATAAAATTGGATATTGCCCTGAAAATATAATAAAATTAATAGAGACAGAAAGTAGATTAGCAGTTGCCAGGATCTGGGAGGAGGAGGGAACGGGGAGTGACTGCTGGTGGGTAGGCGATAAAAATGCTCCAAAATTGGATATTGTGATGGTTGTGCAACTCTGTGAATAGGCTAAAAGCCATTGAATTGTACACTTTAAAAGGGTGAATTTTATGGTATGTGAATTATATCTCAATAAAGCTGTTACACACACACATACATTAACGAGCTGTTACACACACACACTAACACACACACACAAATTAATGAGCACCCTTTGCTTTCTCTCTCTCTCCCTCGTTCTTGCTCTCACCCACTCTTTTTCTATTTTTATTCCCTTGTCCCTTGACCAGAAAGGTAATCAAACTAACTCTTTTAAAAGTCTGTTATGTGTGCTTTCTCTAAATATCAGGGCATGCATACAGTTATAAGAGGTTGCATCCTTTTATTTTACTTACTTCAAATTAGAGCTTCGGGAATTTGTCATGCAAATTTATGCAAAATAAGAATATGAGTGTGTTACTATTTCAATCCAGAGACAAGAGCACTGTCACTTTAAAAAATAGAGCAAACTTACCTCATTGTTATCCTGATCTTTCTGATTTCAAGGAATAGAAACTGTTTCTGGTTAAAGTGCCTTCTCACTATTATATGTATTTCTAATAGACATTAATAGCACATTACACATATTACATCCCTTAAGTAAAACACATCAGCAAATTTGTGTGCAGCATGCATCGAATGGAGCAGAGATGATAGCATACTTGATTAAAATACCGGGTAAAAGTGTTCCTATCCAAGAAGTCTCCAGTATAGATATAATTTAGTTTATGTATATATAAATTATATTAACTGCCTTGGTTTCTAAGTGTTTAAGTGTGATGCTACAGTGATTTTCAGCAACATGTCCTTCTACTACATTTCTTGTGCCACTATAGATTAGATATGTCTTCAAAACATAAATGTAATACCAGAATTTTATCTTATCTTTTCATGACTGCTATCTATAAACCAAACACTTCAATAACATTTTCTAAATTCAAACAAGACTACTACAGTTTTGCTTTGGAAATTTTAAAGACATAACTGGGCTTTAATTGAATTCCATCTCCCCATTCTCTCTGATTATTTGAAAGACATATCAAATTTTACTTATAGCAAATGCTTAAAGCTTAAACATTTTATTTGCATTTGTTTCAAGGCCAGAGATTTATTGAAACAATATCAAAAAACATTTTTTAAACTTTAGTAAATACAGTGTCTCATTTTATAAAGCAAAATACTCAAAATTTGTGCCAGTTTTCCTGTGGTTTGTAAAATCTGGTGTACAGTATGTTTGGTGAGTGAAGCCAAATCATTGGGATAGAAAATACAGTCCCAAGTTAATACATCACTTTACCATCTAGCATTTATCAAACATGTAGAGAAAAGTAGGGAAACTGTGCTAAACATGTTTTACATTTTAAGGTAGCAAATACATGGGAAATTTTTTTGAAATTTAAATATCTTTCTCTAAAATAAACTAATTCCCATTCTTAAAAAAAAAAAAAAACTTTTTAAAAATGACAAGAAAACAAATTATAAGAGAGGTCTGTCTGTGACGATTTCTTTTTTCCTTCCTAGGGAAAAATGGAAAATATTCACACTGTCACTGTCCCTTTTAGCTATGTGATTTCAGTCACAAAGATATTTAAAAAGCAGAATTTGAATCATTTAGTTAAGCTAGACAACATTAGCCTAAGACCATGGCATTCTCATACCCTGATTTCTTCTTATGCCGGGGTGCTGTTTGTAAGAAATGGTTTGACCCAGTTACAGACATTCTGATGGGTAGCACTAGGAGGTCATAAAGGTTGTGAATCTTTTCTCTCTTTTTTCCTAAGACACTTTGTGTTTATTTCCTTTTCATTCCTAAAAAGTTGTCTTTCTGCAAGAACCTAAAATTTCCCATAAATTCTGTATATTTTTAACTCAACTTGCACACTTAACATACCAAATAACTTGTAACACTGAAGAGCATGTTATGAAGCCACTAAACATGTATGGAACCTGTTTCTACTATGAGTTGTCGTTTCATAATCATCAGATAGTAAACTCAAAGCACAATCTAATAGCCACACTAGTTTTATACATTTGTATACCTTAGACTTTGGCTGTGAATCTTTCTACTTAGTAAGACACTGATTAAAGTAAAAATGATATTGTATGTGGCAAGGGACACGCCAAAATATAAAATATTGGCTGATTTATGTTACCAGGAATGATTCTTCATGCAAAGCCTGCTAGAATGTACTCCCCATGAGAGTAGGACCTTTGTCTCATTCACCACTCTATCCCCCGGCGCCTAAAACAGAGTCTGGCACGTATTGTGGGTTCATTACATATGCACCAAATGAATAAATAAGTTGCTAGTGAATTAATAAGTAAATGAAATTCATGATGATTGATAACTGTATCTAAAATGCTTCATATAAATACCTGAAATGTGAATGCATATAGGGGCAGCATAGAATGGCTGTGACTTTTTTTAAAAAAAGGTTAAATACCCAGTATTGGAAAAAATGTTGAAAAATGCAAGAGGAGCTATCACCTACTGCTAGTCAAAATGTAAATTGAGACATGTTTGGATGACAATTTATAATATACATTACAAGCTTTACATCCAAAAACTCTATGTTTACAAATTTATCCTAAAAAATTTATCAGAGATGGGCACAAATGTTTATTGACAAAGATAATAGAGTTGTTTATAATAATAAAAAATTGAAATGACTTATGTATGCATCTAATAGTAATGGGATGGTTAATTAAATTATGGAATACCAATAGAAAAGAATACCAGCAGCTATTAAAAATTGTCAGAGTATTTATAACATGAAAAAGAAGGTCTGGAAATACTGTTAATTAAAAAGAATGTCACAAAATAGAATGATCTCTTTTTTAAAAAAGTTTAATATGAATATTCATTGAGAAGAATGGAAAACACTTCAACATACTAATAGTAGTTTTTTCTTGGCAGTGGGACTACCGATGATATGTATTTTCAATATTTGTTATCATTATTTTTCAATATTTTCCAAATTTTCTACAATAAAAAGACATTACATTTGACGTCAGATGATTTTAGTGATATTAATTTAAAAGCAAAATACAAAAAAAAAGTTTGAAACCAGATAAACCTGGATTTGAAACTACACTCAGGCAAAACTTTCCTAGCCTGTCCCTTTATGTATATAATACATCTATTATATACATACACAACCATCTATGTTGCAGGTCTTGGCATACTGCTTTGCACATAGTAGATGCTCAATAAATGATACTTAGTAGTGACTACCTCCCATAAATACTACACACAGGTATCTAGAGATGAAGATTAAGAAATGTATTTCTGAAAAATTTTTCCTTTAACATCTTTATCCTCATCAAAAACGTATTTCGTTGCCTCTTACACAGGTCAATTCAAAAAACAATTAATTACATATGGAAGGACCATGTGAAATTACAGCTAACGCATTGCTAATGCAGTTCACCAATGTATTTTTGAGCATATTGCTCAAATGCTTAAATGTGACTTAAAAAAAATCTATCTAAAACATTTTATAACTGGCCAGCTTTTATGACAATTTAAATTTTTCCATATGGCCAACAGCTGACAGTATTATGCCAGCTTTAGTGTTCCTCTCCTCTTTTATATAAATATGCACTTTCAAAAACAGATTTAAATTATTGAGAAGACATCCATGAATTTTTATAGAGTTCATGTTGACATAGGGCTTTGTAATACTTAAACCAAACTTTTATGGTGTATCTTTCACATCATTTTCCTCCAAGGCACACATGGAGTTTTAACTCCATGAAAATCTTGAAGAGGTGGGTTTAAAATCTCTTTAGCATTATTGATTCTTCCATAACAAATTTTGTGCTAATAGCCTAGCTCAATCTGAGCTTTTGACTATTGAAGGAGATCCCGACTCAGATTTCAAAGATCTACATTTGAGTCCTAACCCCCTCACTTCAACTTACTTTCCTTGTTTTTAACATGGAAATAAAAATGTTTGTATCACAGGGATAGTAACAGGATCAAATAAACTCAGACACAAGCAAGCATTTTGTCAATGGTAAAACCACGGTACGACAGTCTCCCAAGGAATACTGATAGTCTACTGGCCCCAGCTCTGCATGAAACGGGGTTCTGTACTCACACAAGCTTGGGAAACTATTTCCATGTTGGAGAATCACCGGCACAGTAGCACACTAAACCCGTGATTCTCAAGATTGCCATGCAGGTTGGTGGAGAAGAGTAGAAAGATCTCAGAATCACCTGGAGACATGATCAGAATAAACATAGAATCCCATCCCCCTACTCCCACATACCCAGAGACCAGACCTGGACTCGCCCTTGAGGTGAGGAGACACTGTTGAGGTTAGGGGGTTAGGGATAGGAAAAGCTTTCTTAAAACACACACACACTGAAATATAAGACACAAGATTAATAAGTACTCTTACATAGATGGCAAGTCCGATTTTTCACAATTGAAGTATCAAAAAGAAAATTAAATCTTTAGGTCTAAGTATACCATTCGTTCTTTCCCTTATTATTCATTCAGCAAATATTTATTGCATATCTGCTATGTAACAGGTTTAGAGGTGATTTTTTTCAGATACTTGTGTACTAGTTATTTTTTCACAAAGATTTTCCTGCAGCGATCATATTCAGTAGTAGGAATTTTCAGTCATGACAGCTGGGCAAAACTTGAAATTGTGATCTCTCAGTTCTATTCTTTCTACCCACTTCCTTCTCCTTCATAACAATGAGGCTTCTAACACAAAACACCAACAGTATTCACTTTCTGACCTGGCAAGAAAACATATTTCTTCCAAAGTGATAGATGAAAATTCAGGTGAGAGTAATTACAATGCCTTGCATGTAGTAGGAACCAGATAATAATTTAATATGATTTATTTGATATTTTGGTTTTGTTTTTCAAAAGTAGGTCCTTTTTATTTAAAAAGCATTGAAATACATTGATTTGTGTAAATGTGATCAACGTAGATTATGTACGATTTGAGGTTGAGGATTAACAACTAGGAAAAAAAAGATAAGACAGTTTGAGGACTCGCCTGTGAAGCAGTTAGCATTTCTAGCCTAGGAAGTCTCTGCAGGATATTCTGCATGTGCTCCTGCAATCTTATGATCACTAAAGCAATCCGCTCATTGAGGCTGCCTCTTATGTTGTGTCTTGGTGTGATTTTCTTTGAATTCATCCTGTTTGGGATTAGCTCAGCCTCTTAAATCTGTAGGTTTGTCTTTTGCCAGACTTGAGACATTTTCAGCCATTATTTCTTTAAATACTTGTTCAGCCCCACACTTTTCCTCCACTCCTTCTGGGACTTGGTTGATATGATTGTCAGATCTTTTGTTATAGTTCCACAGGCCCCTGAGGCTCTGTCCATTATTTTTTAATCTATTTTCTGTTGTTCAGATTGAGTGATTTCTATTGTTCTATTTTCAAGTTCACTGATTCTTTCCTCTGTCCTCTCCATTTCACTCTTGATCCTATCCAATAAATTTTAGTTTTGGTTATTGCATTTTTCCGTTCTAACATTTCCACTTGGTTCTTCTTCATATCTCCTATTTCTTTGCTGAGATCTTCTATTTTTCCATTTGTTTCAAGTGTGTTTATAATTGCTTATTGAGCATTTTTATGACGACTGCTCTAAAATCCTTGTCAGATAATTCCAACATCTATGCCATCTTGGTGCTAGCAACTGTTCATTCTATTTTCTCATTCAAGTTGAGATTTTCATGTTTTTTGACATGACCTATGGTTTCTTATTGTATTCTGGACATTGTGGGTATTATGTTATGAGACATCCAAAGGGATGTTATTTAAGTCTTCTGTTTTAGCAGGCCTCCTCTGACACAGCATCAGCTGAGGAAGAGGGAGCTGCCTCATTTCTGCTGTGTGGGAGTAGAAGTTCAGTCTCCCTACTGGGCGTCCGCTGACATCACCCTGGCTGGAAGAGGGAGAGGTACTTCATCACTGCTCCACACATGGCCTCCACTGACACCACAGTTCAGGGAGGGTGGCTCATGACCTCTGGGAGGAGGTACAAATCCTAGATTCCCACTCAGCCTCTCTGACACCACCTCAATGAGGAGTGAAAGAGGGGCCTCATTACCTCCAGGTGAGGGTGGAAGTCCAGGCTCCCCATTCAGCCTCTGCTCACAAGGGTGGGGGAAGGCCACCATTTTTTCCCACGGTGTTTGGCTAGAGTAGGAGGGTTATTTTCTGGAAGTTTTCTGTCTTGCTAAGCTGACCCTTCCTGGTCCTTTTGTTAGAGAGACCAGACTTTTATTGGGGCTTATATTGTTTGCGATTTTGGCATTTCTAAGTTGCTATCTTCTCCAGCACCCAGTCTGGCATTATATGTGGCAAAAATAAAACCCGGGAAACTCACCGCCATACTGTCCTTGGGTCCCAAAGTCCCTAACTGGTCTGCCTTCTTCTCTCTGTATGCAGAAACTTCTTATGTTTGTTTTATATGTGTAATGTTCAGAGTTTTTAACAGTATTTAGCAGGAGGGATAGGGAGAAGTGTGTGTATTGTATCTTTTCCAGAACCAGAAGTCAATATATTTGATTTTAACATTCTCTATGTTATATGCATATTATTTCGCCAAGGATTTTTGTGGCCTGATACTACCATGATTTCATTCATTCGGAGGCTCGCTTAGAAATGTTTTTTAAAACACTCTTATCTTTGCATATTTCTCTGAGAAATTTTCATTTCACCCTTAAAATTTTCTTAATCTGCAATACACAGCCAATTGCATTTTTGCTGCAAATGTATGTTTCTTGGAAGGTATAACATCCACAGCCACAAAACCCAATTTTAACGTAAGTACAAAGGTAGTGATATGGTCATTCCACATGGGTGAAGGATGAGATGCTACTCATCACATCTTTTAGAGACTTTTTCCAAAGGCACACAACCAGAGCCTGATTATTCTCTTAATTTCAGCCTCACCTGAACAGATGTTCCTAGTTGATTTTCTTCTACTTGTGCACTGATAGTCTCATTTATTCTGATTATCATTTTGTGTTTTTATTGAGCATGATCTTCTATTTGCTCATTTTCATTCCCCATTCCTGTTTGAGCACCTCCATCATCTTTCACACAGTTTGCTTTTGATGTCTGAAAAAGCCAATAATACCCACAAATCTGCTGTGCCTCAGATGCTCACTACAAAAGTCTCTTCCTTTTCAGTCCGTCTCCTGAAGATATTTTCCTGGCAGGCAATAAAACAACTTTGGAGAAATAATGTCTCATTTACTTCTCTCCACTTAATTTGCTTTTTTAATTTTTTCTCATCTTGGGAATTTGTATGAGAGAAAAACTTCATTGTTTTGAGCCTGTCTCATGAACTAAACATAACCTTTGACAACATTTCAATGAGACAATGCTCATTTGGAAATTTTACTAAAAATGTAAAACCTGTTTGGTATAGCATGCTATGCTAACCATTGTTATTTCCACATCTGCACTATTGTGAAACAAAGGATTATAAAATCCAAGTAATCTTGTCCCTGACTGTTCTTTTGGTTAGCAAAGGGGTTTCATGAAACTTAATAGATAGGTAACATAAATTCACACAAGTAAAACTAATTCTTAAGCTGATTAGAAGTCTCTGCACTACCACTCCTTTTATTTTTTCCAATCACCTAAGAAAAGGTAAAAAAAAAAAAAGTGAAGAAAATAGGGTTAAAAAATCATAGAAACACTAGGCCCATTACTTTGTTCCTCTTCTTGGCATGAATAGAATTGCTCCTGAAATCATCTTGGCTTTTGTTACGTCATTATAGAAATGCCCTCTCACAAATCGTTCTCATTTGTCTCCTTCACTGCCTGCTCTGTAGCTGAAACAATTCTTTTCAAAATAATTTATAAATTGTTTTGTATGACACCAGTGACATTTATTATGGGCATCAAGTTCAGCAAAAGATACCCAGTTATTTCTATTTAATTCATTTATCAAATGCTAAGGGCTATGGCAAGAATTTAGAGGTCATGTCACACGGTATCTCACAGTGAGGTGGATGGTTTTGTTCCCAGTCAAATGAGCTAACTTGGAAGCATTGGTCAACAGGAAATCTTCAAGAGAAGAAGGAATGGTGGCATTGAACAG
Organism: Diceros bicornis minor; assembly: GCF_020826845.1. Taxonomy (NCBI): domain Eukaryota; kingdom Metazoa; phylum Chordata; class Mammalia; order Perissodactyla; family Rhinocerotidae; genus Diceros; species Diceros bicornis. Next base: position 24,480,848 of record NC_080743.1, read on the forward strand.
AGAGGCTTGACACAGAGGCCAAAGAGCAACCACAGTACAAAGAGTTGATTGTATTTGCTGCCATTTTTCCTTCTAATTTTAGAATGTGGCTATTTTCTATCATTTCTTTAAAATTGTTTTACTGGTTTTCTCAAGTTGTTATATTACATGGGTAAAAGTGATTCTTTGGATAAATCTGACTCTTCAACCTTAAGTATGACCTAACTTGGTATACCATAATACACATGATGGGATTATATTTGAAATGTAGATAGAAACCATGTTCACTTTTCCTTCCTGTACCGCTCACCACAAAGTTTTAAGGCAATGCAGCTATTTCTCCAAATTACTTTTCTCCATTGAAATTTTATTTGAAGAATTTATTATCACAGAATGAGGTTTATAGGACTCTGCATCTGTCTGTTGGACAATAGAATTCCTTTTCCTCCATCTTTGCCTCTACTCATTTGAGAGTATATTCAAAATCATAGGAATAAGTCTCTGCTTTAGTTTCATTGACTCCAGCCAATGTAAGAAAATAACAATTGTCAGCTAAAACTGTGGCATCACTCTCTTATTAACTTCTACTCCTACTGTGTTTATAACTCTAGCTGTAAAACTGGCCATACTGGCATTTTGGATGAAGTGATGCTCAACCTCATAGAAGAAAATATTCCAAGATTTGTATTGAATGATATCTTAAATTGAACTATTTTTTAATTGAACTATTTTTAACACATTTCAACATTGATTATTAATGCATTATGAGTATTATGAGTTTACTCAAAAAAACATTATTTGGGCAGAAATGAAGCTCTCCACTAGTCCTTAGAAATGAGAAAATATCCTCAAATTGAGAAACAGAAAATTTATACACTCTGGGATTCTTGAGGATTGTGTAAAATAGATGCCACTTAGAATTGTAACAAAGACCACTAATGAGTGAAGACTCTTACCAAAGTCAGCTGAAGTCCTGTTCGAATGGATCCCTAACCCAGCTAAAGAGATGGCAGCAATACACACCATTGCATCGTCATGTAAGCTGGTCTTTGACTGTTACTAAGAATCCTCCACTGTACTAACCTCACCCTGGCACCTGCACCCTAGAACCTTCTCTTCTGGCAGGATGGAAAAGTAGGAATATTCATTCTGGGATGGTTAATGCATTCATGTTTAATTCTTCATATACTATTCAGACACTTGTATGTTGATAGCACCTTGAGGTCTTTGAAGCTTATTTTTGTGCATTTTCATGTCTCTTGGCCCACATCTTCCCTTTTCTTCATCCATCTGCCTTTGTGTCTCCCACCATATCTATCTATATCTTGCAAAGAAATGGGACTTTAATATTTCCCTTGCAGTACTCCTTCCCGAGAGTTAGTGCCAACGAATTGGAACCATTGACAGGCCCTGGTGTGCTCGTATACTTCTGTGCATCCCCACCAGAAGCAGTAAGAGACAACAAGAACCCGTAGATGGAGCATCCGGGGTGGATACAGAGCTCACATCCACCACTTGGCAAGCCGCGTTCAGGGAAGCTTACTTAGCTCCCATTCCGGGATTATTATAAAAATAAATCTTTTAACATTTGCTTGGGATTAAATGTGAGGGAATCTAGACTCACATTTTAAAATGCACATCCTGCTGAATAATAAATACACTTAGTAAATATACATTAAGGGAGAATTATATTTTCTGCAGCTTGTTGTGTTTCACTGAAGGCATTCTCCACATAACAATGAATTAACAGAACTCAAATATCAGACCGAGATGGGAGTAATGAGTGTGTAACTTGTGCCATCTCCTAGAAATGAAAGAGACTGAAGTGAGAGCAGACCAACGAAGGGGACTCTAAATGAGAGGAAAGAGGGGTGGCCTGCAGGACCTTCTGGGGCAACAAATAGGAGGCTGCCCAGAGTGTGCTGGGGAGAACACTGGGCTCAGAGCAAATAATGCGAGTTCCAATCTTGGCTTGGCCACCAGTCCTCTGCCTCTCAGTGTCCTCAGATGCAACAATGAATTAAAATGTCTATGAGGATCACAAGACCTCATGGCTACAGAATTACATGCAAAGTATGTAATAGACAAATGTGAAAGAAGGGCAGAAGTCTTGCAATTTCAGGATCAAGGACACATCTAAGAAAATGATTCTATCAGGTTGGCCACAAGCGAATCTGGGAAATTAACTTTCTGCCTCCTTAGCTCCTCCTCTTTTTCCATGTTCATGTCCACTAGTCCCTTCCCTTCCAAGCCCCAGCGGTGATCAGGAGCTCACAGTATCCACCTTCCCTCTCTTAGTCTTCCCTTCATGCACACACCCTCCCTCATCTGTTGGACCACACCCTCCCCAACACACCACATCAAAGTTTAACTGTCCTGTACTCTCTTTTTTCTGGGCTCCGTTCTCTGTTGATGCCAAGTCAGAGGAACACACGGCCTCAGGAATCAGAGAATCCAGGTTCAAACCCAGCTCCTCTGCTTACCAACTCTGAGACCTGGCAAAGAACTTAACTCCATGTGCCTTTGTCTCCTCATCTGTAACCTGAAGATAGTAATAGTACCAGCTTCATAGCATTCTTGTGAAGGGTAAATAAAATAATAAGAACAATAACGGCACAGTGCCAGGCTCATAAATACTCAATAAATGTAAGTATTGTTTGATCTAAAATGTTAATGATGAATATCAGTTTAACATTACTCCTCCAAAAGAACTCCTGATTTTACCAGCAGCCTTAACTTACAGGAGAGTATAATCGTGTGATTTGTAAACACCATGATAAGGTGCTGAGGGAGATACTTTAGAGCAGGGGACAAAGCGTCCCTTAGGACAGGCTATTCCAACCTTCAGTACAGGATATTCCAACACACCAGACAGCCCTACTTGCTGTGATTCTGTTGGGGTGTCCGCACACCCCTCCCTCATTTGCATAATAACAGAAAATGCCGAGGCCTGGACCGGAAGACAGAAGGGAATATCTATCAGGATATTGTTTACTCTGGGGCCTTGTCAAATGATCTGCTCTTTATCCAGAACTGGGTAAACAGAAATACTTTTGCAGAAACAAGTAAACACTGTACTGTGAGGTGATTTCACAAACAACTATTTAATAGTCCATTACCAGCTTTTCCAGACAAGCGATCACCCAACCTCCTTTTTTGTGGAAAGGGCAGTCACTGCTTTGTTTATGGCTTGTTGGGGGGGGCGGGGGGGGAGACAAGGAAGGTGACACTAAAATTACTTGTCCCTCTTTGAAGCTTTCCAGGTAAGCTGTGCCCAGACTCAAGGACAATGTGCTATGACTGACTCCTGTGTCGCCCCTCAAAAGCCCTGGGAATTTTAATTGAAATTACTTTTCAGCATTGGCAAGCTGCCTTATTTGCAATTTGTATTATGAAGGACAGTGCTAAATAAGAAGGGTGACTTTTTTTAAAACACAGACTCCAAAACTGCATGTTGGCGACCCTCCCCTCCCCACCTAAGGAATAAACATGAGATTTTCTTTTCACTAAAGGACAGTAAACATCTTTGGTTATCGATATTCAAAAGCCAACTAAAACAGCACAGCAAGCTGTAGTGGGAGAAGGTCCCCAAAGTGAAGCTATTCATGGAAATGGAAACAAGCAGAAGAACAAACAGAAAAATCTCCATGTTTTCATCCTACATTTCAAAGCCGCGTTAAAGTCACAGTTCCTCCCGTCACAAGGCATTTCCTAAAAATTCATGAAACGCCATAAAACAGGAAGACTTCTACTTTTCCGGTATTATTTTTCCCCTCTCAATTCTACTTTAGTTTGTCTACTAATTTAACAGAGAAATATTTTTGAAAACTAAAAATTGATAACCTCCCATATATACCTTTCCTGCGAAGGCCCCCCTCCCGCCGGCTCTCACTTTTACAGTGTCGAAGCCAGCGGCCCTGCTGCTTTTCTGTGACCTAAGAACAGCTTTCCCGAGAAGGAAATACCACACTAAAAAAGATTTATCTTTTCAAAAATGCGACCAAGTTAGAGAAAATGATGCTCAGCCTATTAGGAGATATGATGGCATCTTAGGGGGAAAAAAATCAAATCCTGCCATGGAAAGGAGGCAATCTCAACAAGCCTCCAACTTCTTAATATAGGAACATGGAAACTCTTTTCTCAGGGCCCAAATATGTGCCAGAGATAATACGCCAAGAGAATAATTACTTCCCTGTGATGGGCTACTATGATTATCTATCCTATTATGAGTCAAGCCCTTGAAAATCCAAAGGTAAGCAGCAGTTAAACAGCTATAAACAGTGGTTAATGAGAATTTTGAGGAAATATGATGAGGTGACAACGCTGTGAAACCCACTGCAGAAATGGTCCCCGGGTATAAGAATATGTTTCCTAAACGTCAGACTCTATGCACTCTCTCTCCTTTTCGTCTCATGATCCCCTCCCCTTTTCCCCATCTCTCCCTTTCCTTTTCCTTCTTTCTCCCATTCTGTGTTCATTTTTCCAGTTTATTGTTCTCTCCCTATTTCCTCTGCCTCTCTTTCTCTCCCCATCCTTGTCTCATCCATTTTCCTTTTCTCTCTCATTTCCACACACGTCTTATTACTTCACTCACCCAATGATGTGTCACAATATTGCATGGAAGTTTATTGTAAGTATATTTGGGTTCCCTGTTGCTATTTTTTAATCAAAGTTAATTCTTTTATATCACTCTTTCTGTGTACAGAAGGAAACCAAGTCATTCTCATATGCTATGCCTCAAATAAAAAATATGTTTATTTGAAAGCCATTAGCCACTGATGGGGAGGAGGGAGGTAAGGAATAAAATACATGATTCTTACTCCCAAAAAAATGCCAAAGCTCTAAGGATTTCTTCAAGCTAGATCCCTTTTATTTTTATCTGCCTTGTTTTCCAACTTTTTTTTTAACATTTGTTAACTATAAATTTATTGATTACTTAATGTTTGCCAGGAAGTTTAAGCACACAAACAATAAATTGGTAGAAGTATTATAAGGAAAGGAGAAAGGTTTTTCTACTTTTTCTTCCCAAATTTATCCTTTGTCTTTTGTTTGTGTGAGGAAACCAGGGCAGAAAGAAACAAAAGCGGATGAACAACCTCCTATTCACACACACACACGCACACACACACACACACACACACACACGCCTCCAGTATGGGAACTTCCACTTTCCTCCCTTCCCCAGTCCCTGCCTCAACGTGGACCTCACCCTGAGACCTGGCCTTTCTTCCAGGCACATTGAAGGAAAAAAATTGGGCAGTATCCAGAGGTGAAATTCTTTCCTTCCCAAATCTAAAGCACTTCGGGCCAGGAGTGCAGATGTGCAGATGGTGGTACTCTGACAGGCATATGTGACCACCTGCTCTGCAAAGTGGATATTATTATTCTTGAACATTGAGTTTCCGAGAGATGAAATACTTGGCTCAGCAAGTATATGGCAGATTCTAACCCGGTTATCTGATTGTAAGGCCCATGCTCTTTCCACTCAACTCCATGGCCACCTTCTCTGCCTTGACACACTTCAATGGATTCTTTGCACTCAGGGTAAGTGCCTTCCTACTTAAGTGATCCTTCGCTCTCTTTTCTCAGAGTCCTGTCTCTACCTCCATTATGACACTTATTACATTGATGATAATTATTTACTTCTCTGTTACCTCAACCTCTCACATATGAACTGCTTGAGGGTAGAGTAATTGTCCTGTTCATCTTTGTAGCTCCCAAGACGCTTCATATAACATCTTATTCAGAGGGCTTCAATAAATGTTGGTTGGGGGCCAGCCTGGTGGCGTAGTTGTTAATTTCGCGTGCTCTGCTTTGGCAGCCTGGGGTTCACCAGTTCAGATCCTGGGCACAGACCTACACACCATTCATCAAGCCATGCTGAGGGGACATCCCACACAGAGCAACTAGAAGGATGCACAACTGTAACATACAACTGTCTGCTGGGGCTTTGGGGAGAAAAAAGGAAAAAGAGAGGAAGACTGGCAACTGATGTTAGCGCAGGGCCAACCTTCCTCAAAAAAAATAATAATAAAACAAAAAGTAAATGTTGGTTGCATTGAATTAAGTTGAACACCAAAATATGGTAAAGAATGATGGGTTTGGAAAACCTATCTTATTCTAAAAGAACAAATGCCAAAGCAGATAGATTATCACAGAAAAAGAGATACTAAATCTAAAATATCACTATGCTGCTTCAGATTGAGGGAGCAGGTCAAGAGAAACAATTTTCAAGAGGAACCTATGAGAGACACAAAGACAAAGACAAGAGAACCCAATGGGTTGATTTGGGGTTGTAAAGTTAATAAATGAGGCAGAAAATGTGTATTGGTCAAGCCTGACAAAGCAATGGCTAAATTCCTCAGGAGAAAGATAGAGAAGAAATGTTCTCTCATCAATGATTCCAGAATAACCTCTATTAGTTGGTGTTCTAACATTATACCCAATTAACTGATCATCTAAAAGGCCTATCATCTTCGACTCAGACACTCCTTAGACATAGAATTTTTCTTAGCCAGTATTTTTTTTTCAGCTTTATTGAAGTATAACTGACAAATAATATTGTAAGATATTTACAGTGTATATCATGGTGATTTGATATGTATAAATTTTGTGAAAAGATTCCTCCCATCTAGTTAATTAACACATCCACCACCTCATATACTTATCTTTTTTTTTTTTTTTGATGAGAACATTTAAGGTCTACTCTCAGCAAACTTCAATTATATAATAGAGTGTTACCAACTATAGTCACCATGTTTTACATTAGATCCTCAGACCTTATTCATGTTTTTTTTTTTTTTTTTGTGAGGAAGATCAGCCCTGAGCTAACATCCATGCTAATCCTCCTCTTTTTGCTGAGGAAGACCGGCTCTGAGCTAACGTCTATTGCCAGTCCTCCTCCTTTTTTTTTCCCCAAAGCCCCAGTAGATAGTTGTATGTCATAGTTGCACATCCTTCTAGTTGCTGTATGTGGGATGAGGCCTCAGCATGGCCGGAGAAGCGGTGGGTAGGTGCGCGCCCAGGATCCGAACCCAGGCCACCAGTAGTGGAGCGCACGCACTTAACCGCTAAGCCACAGGGCCAGCCCTAGACCTTATTCACCTTATAGCCAAAAGTTTGTACCCTTTTTCCAACCACTCCCTATTTTTCCCACCCACTAGTCCCTGGCAACCATTTTTCCACTCTCTGAGTTTGACTTTTTTTTTAGATTCCACATATAAGTGATACCATGCAGTATTTGTCTTTCTCTGTCGGGCTTATTTCACTTAGCATAATGCCCTCAAGGTCCCTCTATGTTGTTGCAAATGGCAGAAATTCCTTCTTTTTTAAGGCTGAATAATATAATATTCCATTGTGTGTGTGTGTGTGTGTGTGTGTGTGTGTATATATATATATATATATATATACACCACATCTTCTTTATCCATTCATCCGTTGTTGGACACTTAGGTTGTTTCACCATATCTTAGCTATTGTGAATGATCTTAGCTGGTGTTTTAATTCAGCTTGAGCTGACAAGTGTAGAGGAAGGTCCTCTGCCCTTTCCACCCTTAACTGAAGTTTGAGCAGATCTTTAAATAAAGCTTTCTTTGAATTGAATCAACCATAGACAACAAATATAACCTTCACTATGAAGTGACATCACTTCTCTTATGGCTTTTGTTTGGATTCCTACTACTTCCTTTACAATATTTTTCAAAAAAATGTTTTCAACACATAGTGATGAACTCTTATTTTACCATTAAAATTATGTAATTCTGCCTGAAATGTTTAATTTCCACTTGGAAGAATGTCATTGATTTTCTCTGGAATGCTTTTGTGTATGCTATGTTTATATTTACCTTAGTTTTCTAGCACAGAAAACTGAAAACTCAATTTTATAGGTCTGCAAATAAAATGGATTTTAGTAAGGTAATTTATTTCAAATGGTGGGAAAATGTGGTACTCTGGTTAACTCAATGTTTTAATTAACTGAACTACCACTATCCACCATAAGTTAGAGACTGATTCTCAAAAAACTTGGTACAATACTCGAACAAGACTTAATAAGATTTTATCTGTCTTGATTTCATTGGAGCGTTGAGTTCTTAGAAAGTCATCATTACAAACATTACAAATTCTTGTTACACAGTTACCAAGGTAGAGGTTGTAAAATTCTAGCCATTATCCATGGACAGAAGGTGCACGGATGATTTTAATGGCCCAAGGGCTGGCATTGATGAAAGAGACCTACCTGGGTCCTACGCAAAGCTGTGAATCAACAGTTCATTGCAGGTACCTCCTTTCCACCCTCATCAATGTCTCCATTCTTCTTTCCTTCCCTCCTCCCATTTCCTGCCCCCATTCCATTCTCCAAATTCCTCTAACCTGCTTTATGCTACAGTTAATCACTGCTGAAGTAATAACTAAGATATTAGTTAATAAGGGATGAAGATGAGATTACCATGATCCCAGGAATATTCATACTCTCATGGAAGCTGCTTAAACTGTTGCCCCCTGGACTAAACGGAGAAATGACTTGTCCTTAACTTAATATAAAAAGCACTTACTGGTCTCACCCCTGGCTTTGTAGTTCAATCTCCCAGCACTCCCTGGCACAGGTCTTCAGCCAGCTTTCATTCCACTCCATGCCCCCTTGCATCCCATATACTTTTCCCTTCACTTGGTAAAAGCTCCCTTGCACCCACCCCACACCATACCACCACCACCTTCTTCACCTTGGCGACTTGCCCTTGGAGGTAGGGCTCGGGGAAGCACTGCATGGAGAAGCCTCTCCAGGCCTCCTGGTCTGCTTTAGATACTTCTCCTCCGTGAGCTCCCAGCACCCTATGCACATTAAAACACTCACTATTTTATACGAGAATTATTGGTTCCTTGCAGTTTTCCCCATAGCTACACTACAACCTCCTTACAGCCTTATCAGTCTTCAGATTTTCAACATCTAGCAAATGGCCCGGTACTCACAGCTCACTCAAGTCGAACAAAGGAAAGATTGGAATAAAATGAAGGAGGTTGGGGATACCACTGTTTCATGGGAAATAGAATAAATAAACAAATACTGGAAATACTAATGAAAAATGTTGTCAACCCCCACTGTAGAATATAGGACTTAATATGCACAGAGCCTATAGCACTATAAAGTTTCCTGGTTTTTTTGTTTAGAAAAATCCCTGATACTAGCTTATTAACTTTTCACTTGCTCCCTTCTCACTAAAGGAGAGCACAAAGCAATCCCGTTACTTAGGCTACCCAATTGTCTAAGTTCCAGATAAATAGGCTTACTGGGTTTGTGTATGCTTTTATGCACTTTAATCAATATATTTCCCAGTTTGAACAAGACAATAAATTAATTCCTGTCTTTTTAAACCTAGTTTCCACTTACTCAAAGATGTCACTACACAACTTGGAGGCAGACTTAAATAGTAAAAAAAAAAAAAAAAAATCCTTCAGCCCAGGAGTTAGCATACCTGCAAATTTTAGTCTTGGCTCTGCCTCTGGCTGACTCTACAGCTTTAGGAAAATTACATAACATTTATGGGCCTTAGTTTCCTCATCTATAAAACATAGCAGTTGGACCAGATGATTTTTAAGCACCTGTCAGTTTTAAAATTCTATTATTATATAAATCTTTAATTCTAACATGGAGTGTGTAGATCCTGAAAAGTACTGGAAATGACGATACTGTACTGTCACACAAAGAAGGTAATCTCCACCACATGCAATTCAATTTAAAATTCACGGCAAAGTCAAATTTGCACGCACTGTGTCTGAGTGTCCAGGAGTAATAAAACGCGTCCATGGAAGGAACAGGAAGCTGGGGGGAGGGGACCCATGCACTCTGGGAAACAGTACGCAGCCTAAATGTATTTTCTCACCCTGATGTATTTTAAATTTGTGACTATGAATATACCACAGTGAACAGCTTGAAGTTCTTTGGAACAAACATCGTCTCTTCTAAGGTCACTCACACAGTTTCTGAAGGAACTGCAATAATAACATTTGGCATATGTAGAAAGAGTGCTTTGCAGACTGGAGCATGGAGAATTATGCTCTGCAGGTTCCAGAAAAGATGATCCATGATTCAGGTGAAAAGAAATGTCAGGTACATTTTTGACAGTGGCAGCAAACCCAAACAGTATAACCATGCAATCAATATGGATGCCCTCATTAAAATCCCCAAGTAGCTATGAGTTTGATTTTCAGCGGGGTCTGGACAGGAATAATGGATTTGGTGGCCTGGAGGAACATTAGGGGTTTTAATACAAGGAACTTAAAATTACCAACTTTGGCCCTGGTTCCAAGGAAGCCTGGCTCGGTGTCTGTAACAACACAGGATGAACCTAATTCCTCGCCTTTCAGATTCTCGCTATTCAGTTTAAAATGCCATTTTATACACAGCCTGATGATTTCTCCTCAAAAATAAACTCATAAAAATTGCTTTAAAATTTCTGATCAATGTTTTCAGTTCACATAGATATTAAACCGAATTTCCTAAAGCCTAAAAACCTAATTATGCATTCAATTAGAGTTTCTTAATAAAGATTAAAACTCTGAAGTCTATTACAAGCCCATATTTAATTCAACTGCCATTTTATCCATGCCATGCAAGTGTAAGTGGTAACAATGAATATAAATTATAATACATGCCGTAGAAAGAATGCTATTCGTCCAACTACGTTACTATAAAGAATTAAATTTTGCTATCAGTTCCATGATCTAGTTAAAATTGGTATTCTTTATTTGGTCTTTCAATGTAGTCCAATTTCCTACTTTGAAAAACAAATTCTAGGGAATAAAGAAAAGAGATTAATTTATCATTAAGACTCTGCTTAATTGAAGTCAATTCCGAACAAACTTGAATTCAATTTCTGCTCATTAAATTGAATGTGCTCTGCGTTCCTCTCTGCATTGCTTTGAGCTAGCAGCTGAGAACAAGGGACTAACATCAAAATTATTAAATTGAGGAGATTTTATTTGGTCTTCACATGCCAGAGCCGCTTTGATGAGGAGCTGTTTTGGCACCGAAAGGAAAGAAGAGCAGCTGGAGGAAAAATCAAATGAAACTAAGCCTTGGAAAATTGAAGAAAACGCAAGCTTAATAATATTTAATAATTAAATTTCCACAAACAATAGCGGCAAATGAAGTAATCTGCAAAGTCTGTGAACTCATTTGCATAATTGATGCCGGTCCCCTGTAAATGAATAATGAAGATAATAAAAGATGTTGCTAAAAATGGGCACAATAACAGCAAATTTCATCAAGCCGCGCGCTCTGATTAATCTGCTCTTGCAAATCAGCAGCGAGAGGGGAGCGCGTGATTAACCGCGCCGAGGACGGCAGCAGGCGGCGGCGCTGCCCTTTCTCTGCGTGTCTCTGGGCGCGTCCCGCCCGCTCCCCGCGCCGCCCGCGCTCCTCTCGCCGCAGCTGCCGCTGGGGCTGCCGCGGGCGCCGCTCAGCCGGAGCGCGCCTCCGCCCGGCCGCCCGCCCGCGCCCCGCAGCAGTGGGGGCGCTCCTTAACAGCAGCTTCGCCGCTGCCTTTTGTCGCGGCCGCGTGCCGGGGATGGCCGCCCACACCCCCGGCCCCCCGATCTCCAACCCCAGGGCTTCCCGCCTGCGCCTCGGTGGAGAGAGGCCCCGGAGGCGCCATCGCGCCGGCGCACCACCTGGACGCTGAATACACTGGGAGACAATTAGCAGGCCGGGTGGGGAAGGTGGTGGGTGACTCCAGTGCCAGTCGGCTGCGTGCCCCCGCTCTCGCAGGGGTTGGGGAGAGTGGGCAGCTGGGAATTTCTGCTTAGGGAGGACGGTGAGAGGTGCCAGGTCTGCCCACGAGGGCAGTCGCTCTCAGAGAACCCAGGGATGGCTCTGTAAGGGCGCAGGCCCTCTTCCTCCTCCTCTATCCCCATCTCGCACAAAAAGAACGGGCCTTGCAAAGGATGTTTATTATGCACTTTTAAGTGACTATTCAGAAAAGAGCAGGAAGCACAATAAAAAATGCTTCCCACCCCACCAATTCCCTTCCCTTGAAGTAAAAAAGAAAGAGAAAGAAACCCACAAAGGTAAGCTGGGTGTTTCAGATTTTGTGGGTTTTGTTTTATTTACTTATTTATTTTTTAAGAATCAAAATAACATTTTCCAGTGTACGACTTACATTTTCGAGTGTATTTTTCTCAGGGCTAACCCAAGGGGCTAATAAAATCTCTGAGCGCTGTTATGCTCTGATACATTTTGTGCGGGAGTTTGTGAAAGCAACTTTGCCGAGTGCAAACCTCAGACGATGAAACTCAAAATACTTCGGAAATCACAGGGTCCTCTTCCAATCAAGGCGCCGCACTTCTCCAGTGCTCTAGGATAAAGTTGTCTCAGGAAAATAAAAGTGTTGATAAACCACGGTTCCAGACTGTTCCTTATTTTACAACCCTGGGTTTGCAATCGATCATAGCTTGGGCCTAACAGGACTGACTCTGGCTTTTCATTTGTTTATAGTGTGTGCAATGTTTTATGCCTCAAATGTACCATGTCAGCTATGTAAAATAATGCATTATTTTTGTTCAAATCCTGGATCCACTTCCACAATGGTTTTTGTTTAAAATAAAGGCCGTGATTATTTTCCATTATTACAGAATGGAAACTTCAATCCTAGACGTCTGAGAAACATATCTTAACAATCCAGTACTGAGTTGGGAAAAGCGGAGAGAAGCTCATGTTTACTTCATTTGCAAAGTGCAATTGACTCTATTTAACTTGACCAGTTTTAATCCAATCTAATAAACCACAAGCTTGTTTCTGCTTCAAAAAAGCTAATATGCCACCCTGAGTCCCAGATTCCATCTTTCTCAGGGCCATGTCATCAAATAAACCTGTGATTCCCTTGTTTTTGCTAAGTGAATGGCTCATATGTTGCACTTAATTTTTCTGGTACAACCATCACATTATAAGTATCCCTGACTCCTCTCTATAAATACAAAAGCCAATATGGTGTCCTGAAACCCAAATTCCATCTTCCCAGTGCTACGTCATCAAAGAAACCTGCGGTTCCCTTGTTTTTGCTAAGCAAATGGCTCACATGTTGCAGTTAATTTTTCTGGTGCAAGGATCGCATTGTAATTTTCCCTGACTCCTCTCTATAAGTACAAAGAAATCCTAGAATCATGGCATTTTGAGCCAGAGGGAACCTCCTCACTTTGCATGGGAAGAAACCGAGAGTGAGAGAAGTGAAAAGCTTGCCCACTCTCACACCGGCTCCATCATCTCACTCCAGGTCTCCCAGCTCCCAGACAGGTGGTCTCTCCCCACCTCCAGCTCCTTGTAGAGACTGAAGGAGGGAAATTGGAAAAGGACTCAAGAGCAACATTTCAGGAAGCACAGGGAAACCAAGGGAATGCAGTCACAAAATTAACGAGAATCACAGGTTTATTTGATGACATGGCCCTGAGAAAGATGGAATCTGGGACTCAGGGTGGTATATCGGCTTTTTTGAAGCAGAAGCGAGCTCTTGGTTTATTAGATTGGATTAAAACTGGTCAAGTTAAATAGAGTCAATTGTAGAATGATAAATCCAGGCGGTCAAATGAGTGTCAAAGCATCAGGAGCCAAATGGTAATAGGGAAACCATGAGAAGCGCAGAGGCTCTGTAAAAAATAATCTGGCAAAATAAGGACTGTAGAGAGGAAGCAAGTGGTTTTTAAGATGTGTCAAACAGAGGGTCCAAGTTAGATCAAGAGAAGAAAAGTCCATGGAAATGTCTGTAGATGGGCAGAAGAAGAGTGAGTGAACTGATGTCCTAAAGAATCTCTCTGTGCGGTGCTCCTGAGGAAAGGAGGGTGACGAACTGCCTCATGAGAATGAATTAGTGCGGGGACTGAGAGACACAGGAAGGGCCGCAGTCAAGGTGAATTGTGGGCAGTGGTGAGAGTTTCGTCCTAGGAGCATGATGAGAATGCCAGCGCCTGACCCACGTCAAGTCTGCTGCATCTGCTGGGAGATGGAGAGTGTCCTAAACCAGTCAGCCCTCAGATGAAGAAGCACGCTGTCCAGTGTCACCCGGCAGCTCAGGGCCAGGCAGAGGAAATACAGCCTTTCTGATCCCCATCTGCGCCTGCCCACGGTCACGCCACTTTCCTGGTTAGGATTTGGAATTGTTCCCTTAGAAAGGGCTCAAAGAGATGCCCTCAGAGTTCCTTGTGGTTTCCTGTTTCAAATCATAAGAATACATAAGAATAGATAAGGATGTATTCTACAGTGTTCCTCAGCTTATTAGCTCTCATGTAAGAAATGCATGATTCTCATTGTCACTTGAAAGCATCCACATTTTGCAAATGCCTAGGCTAGCCAAATGTCATAAAAATAAAATTTATTTCAATTGATTAGTCTTGAAAGTTAATTGAACAGGCATACTTTATTCTAATTACGCCGGGCTAACACTGAAGTGGTAGAAAAGGAGGTAAGTTTTTTAGCCAACTTCTTGTTTTTTTTCTGTCTTTTTTTTTTTTCAGTGACTGACCAGTTTGGGCAAGGGCCTACTACCCTAAGCAGATGAACTTGGCAGCAGTGTTTCTGAAACCCTGGGTTCTGGGATACTTTAAGGCTCTTCATCACCTTTGAGAGCTGTCCTTATGAGGCCAGGAATCTAGCCGAGTTCCATGTGGGTAGACAATGTAATGCTCTGGTTGCCTGGAAACTCTGGTTAACTGACGGTGACCATATCCATTATAAACCAGTGTCTGATTCTTAGCAACTTCAGAGGTTGTTGGAGGAGAGCTCGCTGCCAGCTGTCCTTACATAGAGCAACAGGCAGAAATTGTTGGTAATCTGGCAAATGAAAATATTCATACCCTATGATGTTTACTGTCTGTTTATAGACTAAATTTGCACACAATCTAGAGTTATTATTTCCTCACAAATAATTTATCTCTAGTGAATAATGATGTCTTTGTTGTGAGCCGATAGTCCAAAGAGCAAGTTTACCCTAGTCATAATTATCTACAGCTATTATGTGCTTTCCCGTTTGGTTAAACTTTTGCAGAAACAAAACGTTTTATTAAAATAGTTAGAAATTATTTTAAAATCAGCATATAAAGAAGGCAATATTGAAGCAGGACGCCCGTAAGCCATTTAAAGCACAATTTATGGTTATATAGACATTTTAAACAATTTGAGATTTTTTCCCCCACTGATTAATCCTTTTTAATGATGGTTTTGCTCTCTATGCTCTTCCCAAGCTAAAAAGCACAAGTTATTTATCTTTCTTTCTTTGTTGAGGATTTTCCAGGATTTATTTACAACTCCCTAAAAACAAGTGTCAAAATCCTTGCATCTGCCCTATTTCTATTTACTTTACCCTTCTTTCTAGCTGGAAAGCCATAGGAAAAGGAATTAAAAGAAAAGCCTGCAATTCTAAATTCCTTACTCCTGCTCTTTTCCCATCTCACCATATTCAATTCAATCAATATGTGCTGAGCACCCACCATGAGACAGACACTAAGGAAACAGGTGAATAAATACGGTCCCAGCCCTCCAGGAGCTTACAGCCACCTGGGGAGGGAGTACCTATGTGTACCCAGATAATGTTTATGTAATGGAGTAAGTGCTATAAGCACTTAGCCCAGCCTCGAAACTCTGGGATGTTTTCATAAGAAGATTAAAAAAACAGGGAAAATTGTATGACAGCTTATTTCATGATCTTCTTATTAACTTCATGATGGTCTTTTTCTAGCCACAGACATCATCTTAAAATTCCCCATCTCCAACCGGTACTAGATGTATTCACTTATTTATAGTTCTAGTAGGCTATTGGCAATCACAGATTTAATTCTAAATTATCCCATAGAGTGCACCTTTTCACAGAGCTTGAGTTTTAAAAAACATCCCAGGCCTACTTTGTTCAGCACCGACCTGTGTGACATTGATTTGTTAGAGTGCTGTATATATGAGATCTATTTTAAATACGTGTATGTGTACACCTAATATATACATGTTTCATTCTGGATATTAAATTACAAGTTTTATGGTGACTTGAGATGCCATTAAAAAATTGGTCTAAGAAACCAAATATAAAAATTATCAGGCAATTAGGAATTGGTGAAAGTTCTTGGACTTTATGGATGGCATTATAAACATCACTGTAGCCTGAGAAGGATGGACCTACAAACGTATGACTACTAGCCAGAAGAAACCATGGCCGGAGAATGACTTCAAGGGATGTGAAGAGAATGTTAGAGTGAGTGCAAAGTAGAACATAGGAATGTATATCTTCAGAGACTATTCTCTGACATACCTGTTGTATCAGACACTATTGCTTTGACCTGTTTGTAGCAGGAACCCTACTCAACTGGCTTCACCAAATAGGAATTTGTTTTTCACTAGCCAGGGCTAGTTCCGTGGCCCTACACTTCCAGGAGAGGCTCAGTTTCCTGTCTTTCCTCTCTATCATCCTTAGCGTGTACTTTTTTCCCCTTATGGTCACAAGATGACCCCTTTACCTCCAGGCATTGTGTCTGTATTCCAAGTAGAAAAGAAGAAGGGCAAAAGGTATGTGCCAGCTGAGTTTCTCTCTTTTTATAGGAAAACAATAGCTTGCCAAGAGCCTCATCCAGTAGAGTCTACTTACATATCACTGGATAGAACTAGGTCTCATGGGCTTAGTTGTAAAAGAATCTGGGGAGGTGAGAAATGTTAACAGGGCACATAGCCCAGTTCCAAACAAATCCAAGTTATCTTGGTAAGCGAAAAAGGAGAAACGGATATTGGGTAGAGAACCAGTGCTGATTCTGTTAGTGTTTCCAATTTTAAAAGGTGTCATCCCACACATTAATGCATGTAACTACCCTGTACTTTATATCCAATGTAGTACTGTTATAAAATAAAGATATCAAATAGTTTTCATATCTCCATATCTCAGTACACGTTCCTTGGGTAAAGAGGTAGCATTTTTGTAAATGTATCAAGGAGCTTGACCGATTTTAAAGGCTGTCGAGACACCCAGTATTACTTTATAATAACAAAGATATATACTCCCCTTCATTCTGGATCTTAATCTCACACTATGCTATATTTTTAAAGGATTTTGTGTCCTTACTGCTGGAAGTTTATTTCCTGGCTTATAATAAATGTATGGCTAACATTAAGTATGCTTTAATACACAAGACAGGTGTGGAAGTATCTGAGCAACCCCAGGAATTGTGATCTGCTTTGGTGAAAGAAGAGGAAGAGTGGGATGGACAATATATTTTTATGATTGTATATACCTCTCATTAAAAAGCATTTGTTAAGCACCCACATGCACGTATGACAGTTGTCCAAGTCCAACAAAGAGATGTTTTACTCCAGTCAACTCTGGATTTTATTAATCCTGTAACCTATTTTTAATAAACTCTTTTTCTACTCAGCAGTATCTCAACCAGAGTAGGGCAGGATGGGAGGGGAGATAAACCTCAAATCAGTCAACCTGATTATGTTATTAGCTGTAGTTAAAGGTTTGCTGAGGGAGGCGATTGAAGCTCTTTGTAAAATGAAATTTGTGTTTGTCTGTGGATTTCAATTATCCATGCTATTCCTGGTAAGTATTTCCATGGATAATCAAGAGTTGGATGAATCTAAAACTATTGTTTTGGAGCAAGATTTGGTTGCTATCTGTCAGAAATCATAATTAGCATCAAAAAGCATTTATTCCACCTTACTTTTGTACGAGGCATTGTACTAGCTGGTAGCAGTGGGGACATTTGGAAAAAGCAATGTTTTAGCAGCCCTCTTACCACATGCACATTTCCTTAGAAAAAGCAAGTAATGAGTACATAAGTGTATAACCTTCAACATGATGGGAGGAATGAGTGCAAGTATTTTTTCCCTCAATAATTAGATTCGGATTCTTAGGAGTCTGGCTGAAGGCATCAGCTGACGTGTATCATCTCATCCAGTTATCCCAAAAGGGAAGTTTGAATGTTCAATTTACACAAAAGTGTTGACTTAGGTTTTTGCAAATGAAGGACTTTTTCTAAATATCTCATGCTATGCTCCACACTAGAGTCTGCTCTCAGTCTTCCTTTGATTGCAGTGCAAAGAGACTCAGCTCTGCCAATTACTGTGTGACCTTAGGCAAGTCACTCACTTAACCTTTCTGGGTTTCCCTTCATTCATCTTTAAAGTGGAGGCAGCAAAATCTACTATGCAGGGATATTACGGAGACAAAAAAAAGGTGACTTTGATTGTAAAATCACTTTGTAAAATGTAATGTGCTGTACTAATATAAGGTATTATTGTTTCATTAATCCAAACATCCTGTTGAGGAATCTTTATCTAACGTTGAGCATTTGAATGACATTGAGCTTTGAATAATTTTGTTGAAGTACCACACAGTCTCAAAGACCAGCTTAGGTTGGCCAGCTAATCGGAAAATCTCTGGTTTTGAAGTGAATTCCTAGGTGGTATATAATGCACTTCTGCTTCAGCCATCCTATTTAGGATAATGCTGCTTTGGAAATAGTCACAAATCATTTTCCAGGTTTGCTGAAGTAAATAGGTCCTCAGCCTTCAGAAAGAACAGAAAGGCAAGTAGGCATAGTTATCCTTCATTCATTTAGTGTACAGGGTTATTAATACCTATGAATTGTATCAGAATAAACCTTCACATTTTTATATGCAATTGCCCTTGTCAGGAATGAACTAAAATTAAGAAGACATTTCTGAAATGGGTGTGTTCGTCTTCACAAATTGCTACCCCCCAAAAGCTGGTTATTGTTTTCTCCTTTATTTTTTATATTTTTTATTTTGTTTTACTGAAGTAACATTTGTTTATAACACTATATAAATTTCAGAGTACATCATTATATTTTGACTTCTGTATAGACTACATCGTG
Organism: Diceros bicornis minor; assembly: GCF_020826845.1. NCBI lineage: Eukaryota > Metazoa > Chordata > Mammalia > Perissodactyla > Rhinocerotidae > Diceros > Diceros bicornis. The sequence continues at coordinate 24,499,685 of NC_080743.1, forward strand.
TTCACCACCAAAAGTCTAGTTGCCATTCATCAGTGTACACATGTACCCTTTTACCCCTTTGGCCCTCCCCATGCCCCCTTCCCTTCTGGTAACCACCAATCTGTTCTCTGTATCTATGTGTTTGTTGGTTGGTTGGTTGATCTTCCACGGATGTATGAAATCATATGGTAATTGTCTTTCTCTATCTGACTTATTTTGCTTAATATAATACCCTCAAAGTCCATCCCTGTTGTCACAAATGGCAAGATTCTATCTTTTTTATGGTTGAGTAGTATTCCATTGTGTGTGTGTGTGTGTATGCCCATTTATATATGAATGAATAAAGAAAAATGTGTGTATATATATATATATAATATACACATATATATATGAGTATATATATATTTTCTTTATCCATTCATCAGCTGAGGGGCATTAAGGTAGCTTCCAAGTCTTGGCTATTGTGAATAATGCTGCAATGAACATAGGGGTGCATATATCTTTTCAAATTAGTGTTTTCTCCTTTATAACCTAAGTTACAGCTTTGCTCAACTCAAAGGACTCCCAATGATGAAAATACCATGTAATTCTTGCCTAATATTTTGCATCAAATCATCCATGTTCTTTCAACTCTTTAGTTGCTGATATCACTATAAATCTTCCCTTGGGTACCCAGTTTTTATATCAAGTATTTATAAATTTCACAAACTTTTGTTGGAAGAGTTTTTTTTTTTACTATTTCTGTCTAAACTTCTGCTCAATCCTTCTAGTGATTTGTAATGGTAGGTTATGCTAAATAACATCAGCTATTGTGCTAAAGTATTTTTTAATGCATGCTTCCAAAAATTTGTGGGTAATTTCTAAAGTAGGTTCCGAGCAGGTTTCCTTTCCTCTTAGAAAGGCAAAGGTATCAATAGTATCCCTCTTCGGCTAATTTAGCCAAGTACATTCCACAACACTCCCAATCAGTATATTAAGCAGATGTGGTCTTTGTCCACCTAGTAAGTTGCGTTAGACCTTTCAACACTCTGCAGTCTTTTTATCACTCAGCTGCCAAGTTCCCTAGGGTAATCATAGACAGCTTGTCAATTTAATTGCAAAGAAACAGGCTTTCTTGTGACCATTCCAATTTTAGCTGCTACTTTAAATTGTACATGATAGTTCTTCCATGCTGTCTGCCCTTTAAACAGTGTGGATCTCTACAAGCCTCTTAATGGTGATGGAAAGAAGAGGCAAGGCTGAAAATCTGGCTTGCTGATAGAGACTATAACATGCATTTTATTAAGTTGCTGCTTTAGGAAAGGAATCTTTTCCTTAAACCCTGTGTGTTACCGTTACATCGCCCAAATTATTTTTTTTTCTTTTCAATGTTCCACTTTCATGCACATTTTCCTCCTTTCTGGGTGATAGAGGATTCATAGGCCATCTGGATTCTGAAACATCTGGACACTGAATTTCTGCAGAGGAGAATCAGAAGGAAGAGACGATCAGTGGTACTGGGTGTCTCTAGAGAGATTTAAATCAACGATGATATTTTGGCTGTCTCCCTTTTGGAAAGTTAACACAAAAAGTGAAAGGAAAAAACAGCACATCACAAGAACCCAGTGTTTCTAGAATACCAAGAATATAAAAGAAGGTAGGACTTTTAGATATGAATTTAGGTCAGTAACTGAATACATCTTTATATTAGATATCATTTCTAGAATTCTCCCCTATTTTTTCAAGTGTAATGCATTTTTTAATTTAATTTAGTTAGATATATTTCAATAGTGCCAAGTTTAGATAGTGCATCATTTTTGCAAAACATATTTTACCTCAAACTATGTACAATTCAATAAACTTTTGTTAACAACTATTAGATGTAAAGTCATAAAACTATCATGTAAAAAATGTTGATGTGTTCAGCTTGATAGAAAAAATGTAGACACCACTTAGGTAAATCAAGAAGAGTTACTTTTCTAAGATATACAGAAGAAAATTAGTACAAAGAGAGAAATAACGTTTCCCAGGATAGTCGGAGTTGTAAGCCTCTGGACTCAAAAATCAAGAACCAAAATGATAACATACACATAAGAGAGAGTCTGTTAGACCTTTAGAAAGTTCAACTGCCCTCCTACAAGCTCAGCTTTATGTGCCTATGCATGTGATCATGTGTGTGTGTATGTGTGTGTGTAAGGATTTTCACAGAGACAGAGGCTGCTCTGGAAATGTGCAGGGGACCACCTCTTCTAGACCATCAATCTCAGTGTTGTACCATATATAATCTGACTACACAGTTCAGTACAGTCTAGTCAGGCGTGAGCACAGGGCTTATTTATCACTCTCAGCTGTTCCCCACTAATGCAACCTGGTGCACCATCCTCCCTGAACTTGAGCTGCAGAACCAGAACAAGGATCAGTTGCCCAGACTGCTCAGCGAATCACAGCAGCAAGCCCTTATGCCAGTCTTGAAGCTTCTCCTTTGTGCAAAGGCACTAGACTCAGATGTCAGGCCAGTGTGAAGAGGCATTTGGATCCTGTGATTTATTTCCCATGCTATTACAAAATTTTATTTTTTCTTTCACTATATTTTCTTTGGTAAATATTTGGGCTCTTAATTAATAGGTTTCCTTCCCTGAAAAAATTGAAATTGTTACAGAGTACTCTTTAGGAGACATGAGTTTGAAGCAACCAGTCTTACACACCTTCATGCAGTTTTCTTGAAGTATGTGATGCTCTGCCAAATGTAAAAACAGTTAAGACTGTCAGTTTAAATTGATTCCTAGGAAGCTAGAACAGTTCGAAAGAAAAAGAATCAAACAGTAAAATTTTAGTAACTACTTTTTTTAACTCAGTCATACCTATGTTTAAAAATAATAACTCTCTGAAATAAGGGACTACAGACATATTCTGAGGTTTCTGCCAGTTCATTGTGTCCTTAATTTCCTCTAACTGTGTCTTCGGTGAACCCTACAATGAAGTACAATATTAGATGTTCACTTGTATGATATCAACCTTGTATGAAGAGAATGAATAAAAAATGAAGTTCTTAGCTGTGATCTATTTCAGATTAGCCATTTTCATTTATAAAACTGTTTATTTTACTTTGTCAGCTTGAAGGTCAATCTAACTTCAAATTGCATATTGCAGAATTTCAACAAAGATATGAGGCCCATCTCTGCTTCCTTTAAGACTAAAGGTGAAAAGCTGAGTCTTCACCGGGATATTGGGTAGAGCTTTATGAAATGGACCAGATCACGTTGATATAAGACTTGCAAAGACACTTCACTTTGAAGCCAAAACATCAGGGCCTGGACAGGGCAGCCAATGGCATCAGGATTAGCAAGTATTCATTGTGGGCATTAACCCAAGACAAGGAAACACTTGTCATACACTAAGGAAAGAATAAATAATAGCCATCACAATAGCTACTGTTTATTAAATGCTTACTATATATCAGGCATCACTCTATGCATTTTAGATGGATTATCTCATGACATCTCCACAGTAACTCTTTGAGGTGGGTACTATTGCTATCACACTTTACAGATGAAGAAGCCGAGGAACAGAGAGGTTAAGAATCGTAGCCAAGATCACAGAGTAAGTACATCAGGGAGCAAGGATTCAAACCCAGGCAGAAAGACGCCTAAACCTGTATTCTGAATGACAAGGCCGTATGTATATGCAGTGTGTAGGACACTACGAAGGCCACAACTCAATATGCTCAGATGCTGACCTCCATTAAAAAAAACCCAGCCCCTCCTACAGACTCGCATAGCACTCTTACATCATCGCCCCGTACTATAATTACGTCTTTCACACCTGCCCCACTTGATTGTAAGCTTCACATAGACAGAGACCCTGCCTGTTTTGTTCACGACTGTAATGTTGGTGCCTAGTACATTACCTGTCATGTTGTAGCCATTTGATTAATATTTATTGACTAAATATTCAACACGTAGGTTTATTGAATATGTATTGAAACGTGATTTCTTGTGAGGCACTGTCCGTTCCTCAGGGTGGTTTTAGATAAGGCCACAGAGTCTATTAAAAAGAACCTGGGATTTGGACATCACAGGTTCTATCCTAACACTGCAACATCCCAGTTCTGTGGTCTTGGACAAGCCACTAAACCCCGGAGTCTCGGTTTTATCACCTCATCAGCAAACACAATAAAGATATGTTTCTTAAGAAAGTTTTGGGGTCATATAAATTATCATTATCATAACTATGGGTTCTTCCACTTGATGAAATATCTAAAAAGATAGATACAAATAGAGAAGCCAAATCTTTTTCGTGGATTCTGGGAACAGGAACACAGAACAGGAAGTTACAAAAGCTAAATGCCCATTTCTCTGAAAAGATACTATGTCCTCAAGCTTGGCCTGAATAGGCCAGGTTGCTTTTCTTGTTACAGATCCCATCTTGGTACTTGTACTGAAGGAAACAGCAGCCTGGGTATGCCTCCGGTATTAGAGCATTTCTTAACTGAGTTAGGTCATCAAGTCTTCTGCCCCTTAAAATAGGCTGGCTATTTAAACATTGTAAAATGCACCCCAAATTCTTTATGCGGAGCTTAACTCCCCAAAGGCATCTTAGAGCTTTTATTCAAGTCGACCTTTTCAACATTCCAGCCATGTTTCCTGAAGATACTGCCTCCTCTTAGGTTGACTTATTTGGGAAGCAGTGTTTTGTCTCCAGTAAGGAAAATAGTTTTGCTTTTTGGTTATATATTTTCTTTTTCTGAAAGGACCAAGCTCAGAAACTACTGTGAGATAAAATCATAGATGTACTATTTCATATGGAGGGAGCCCAGATTTATTTTTTCTTTGATGGGAATTTTAGCAATGCCTACAAAATATATAGCTTTCCTAAATCAGTCAGTTACAAAAAGGAAGTATGTCTGTATTTGGCAAGTGAATTTAAAAATGGATTCTCATGTCATAATAATCCCTTTATAAGTAGAGTTACTTATTATAATATTTTTACCATTTTAGCATTACCTTACACCAATTAGTAGTCCATTCAGCCCCAGCTGAAACCCACAACTTTAAAAATACTGTTTAAAACTAAATTCCACTATAACAAAAACTGTGAATAATTCTTTGTTGAGTATAATAGCTGACATATTTTTTATGATCATAAGCATTGCTAATATAAAAACACATTTTAAAATTGCAAACACATCTTAAAAAGTGACCTATCCAGGAGTTCTTAACTCATGGCCCATGCGTAGAATTAAGAAAGTCTTTGAATATGGATAAGAACAAAAATTATACTTTTATTTTCATAACCTCTAATTAAAATCTTGCATTTCCTTCCATTATGAATGTCAGGAAATAATGGCAATAGTATTAGCAGTACCTGTGATTTTGTCACCAATAAAAATCACAAACATTTTCAAATTATATTACAGTTACCACAAATATTACAAAATATCGTTTTTACCCATCACTACATCAAAATTGTGGTAGTTCTTAGACAAACTACTAGATCATGTTGTTTAATGTGTTAGTAATAAAAAAACTCATATATGTCTAGATCACAATGTTTTAATATTTTGCTAACTGCCTTTCCATGTAATTGATTTCCTTTGTAACCCTATGTGATTTACTTTATACGTTTAGAAACTTTAAACTCACACCCTAATCCCTGGAACCTGTAAACGTTACCTTAAATGGCAAAATGTCTTTACAGATCTGATTAAGTTAAGGATCTTGAGGAGGACAGATTACCCTGGATTATCCTGGTGGGCCCTAAATGTTATTACAAGTGTCCTATAGGAGGGAGGCAGAGGCAGATTTGACTACAGAAGCACTGACTGGAGTGATGCACTTTGAAGATGGAGGAAGTGGCCACAGAAAATGAAAAAGGCGAGAAATAGATTATCCTTTAGAGCCTTCGGAGAGCGTGTGACCTTGCCAATACCTAGTTTTGGCCCAGTGAAACCTATTTTGCACTCCTCACCCCCAGAACTGTAAGATAATAAATTTGTTGTGTTTTAAGCCACAAAATAAATAAGTAAATAAAAATAAAATCTTTATTCTAAGAGGGAGTCCATAGGATTTACCAAACTGCCAAAGGGGTCTTTCTCACTGAAAACCATCATGAATATCTATTTAAAAATCATATTAAACAATTTAGAGTATGCTATGGACTGAATTGTGTCCCCTCAAAATTCATACGCTGAAACCATCACCCCCAATGTGACTATATTTGGAGATGGGGCCTTTATGGAAGTATTTAAGGTTAAATGAGGCCATAAGGGTGGAGCTCTGACCCAATAGTGTTAGTGTCCTTGTAAGAAGAGACACCAGAGCTCACACACTGTCTCTGCTAGTGAGGATACAGCAAGATGGCAGCCATCTGCAAACCAGAAGAGAGTTCTCACCAGAACCTGACCATCCTGGCACCCTAATTTTGGATTTGCAGCATCCAGAACTGTGAGAAAATAAATTTCTGTTGTTTAAGCCACCCAATCTGTGATATTTTGTTATGGCAGCCAGAGCTTACTGATACAGAGTAATACTAGCTTTTTCCTTTTTAAAGTCTTCCTTGCCACTTCCTCTAGTTGCAAATCTAGGTACTATTGGGGAATTCAGGGTACTCCTTCATCAGGATTCAAGACCTAGAACCACTTTTAAGCCAAAAGTTCTGTGAGTTGTTACTTAAATAAATATCACAAAAAAGAACCAACCTATTAGACAATAAATAACATTTTAAATACAGTTGTCGTTTGTCTCAGAAGTAGGTGGCAATGGCTGCAGCTGCTGTCAGACTCTACTTCCATCAGCAACATTGTTTTTACAAGTCCTCTGTGATCCAGCTCCCTCTGAGACACTCAACCGCTCCTGGTACACACAGTGACTTTGCAGGCCCCTGCCCCACAGGGAAAACTACAATTCACCCAACTAGGCAGCTGGGTGGCCTGATTACGGGCCGCTAATGGTAAAAGGGATTTTTTTTAAGGACCCATATTCCTACAACAGCACTCAGAACCTACTTCAAGAAACACACCGTACCATTTCTGGTTAGCCATAAAACAATCACATTAAAATAAAGAGGGCTGTCAGTAGAGCAATTTTATAAATAGCTAAAATTAAACAGAGCAAGATTAGCAGTGCTAACGCATAAGCAAAGAACTGACTTCCTCCATTTCATGGAGAATTCCTGATAGCAAACTGCAGTATGTTTATTATACATTAATTCAACACAGCATTCAAAATGAATTTATGCCCTGGCTGAAGGGTGCAATATTGAAACTAAATATTGTTTATTATCTTAATATTAGTAACCATACTAAAAAAATTGTGTAACAATTCAGAGTGTTTAAAAAGCTAAGGATACTCTAGCTCTACTTACCAACCAACTGCTCTTGCCTTAATTTATGCAAGTGTAGCCTATAGCTAAAAGCTTTGTATATTTGTTTCCCCATGGTATTAGCGCTCAAAAATAGGACACTCTTTCAAGGGCACCTTATAAACACAGAACTATAATTTATTTGGCAAATTAAAGCTCATATAAAATGTGCACACAGAGGTACAGATTAACATATTTAATTTCAATATTACCTGCAAACCTATTTTTTCCCATACGCTGTTCTAATTAGTCATATAAAATCATGACTGTGTATTATAAGCAATTATTTTAGTGGAAATAGAAACTGGATCTGAATTAAATATATTGTAAAAAAGATAACACTTTTATGGAAATTAATATATCCATTTGTATCTAGAAAAATGTGTTCCAGTTAAATGGTATGAGGATGTTAAGCATTAAAAATCTGATTGCGGTAAAAGTTGAGATTTTTATGATTTAATAATACAGAATAATATGCAATCTTGGTAATATACCAATATTTAGATTTTGATGATGTTTCCAAGTTTCCAAATCCCTAGTAACCATTAGATTCACTTTATGCAGTGGAATTTTTCCTATTATGAATATTCACTCCCCCTACAGTTGAACATGCAAATTGTTTGTGAACATTTTATTTAGCAAATGATTCTTTTCCTATTAAGCCTGTACTAGGAATTATAGTGGTGTAGGTACCAACCTTACATTGCATTAAAATACTTGCGAATAGATGTTGGTAAAGGATTATGCCTGTAAGTAAATGGAAGCTGTAACTTTAGTGGCAGGATTGTTAGGCTTTCTAAAATTTGTCATAAAATGACATAAAGGCTTCACCACTTAAGGAGATTTTTGAAAGGAACGGTATTAAATTGAAGCCACTTGACCCAGGACAGGGCATGTGACGGAGGATGATCTAATGCCTCGGACTATAGGCTTCTCATTATCGGGTCTCAGCTCATATGTAAGCTCCTCAGAGAAATCTTCCCTGAACCCCTGATCTCAGACGGCTCCCCTGCCCCAGCCCAATCTATTACTTCTACCTCCCTACCTGGTGTGTTACTTTCATTTTTGAAAATCAGATTTGTTCATTTCCTTACTTATTATGTGTTTTCCCCACTAGAGTAAACTCCATAGGGATAGGGACCAATCAAGCATTTAGCACTTCTCCTGGCACAAAGAAGGAGCTCAGTTACCATTTTTCGAATGAATGAATGAGCTAACGTGATTTTTCTTTAAGACATTTCTATAAGATTATTTAGTATTTGGTTGTCAAGAAATCTTAGATTTCATAAAATGTTTTTAAGATATTCCCTTTGATTCAGAATTAGCTGTCCATTATATTCACAAAAAGGTGGGGCTAGAAGAATTTTGTCCTTCCCCTTTTGTGTACCTTCCCAAGCAGAAGAATCTGCCAACTAGACTGAAAAGCATGTTGTGTGAGGAGAGCCCACAGAACTCCCCGAATGATACACTGTTGTTTTTGTGGCTACTTCTCATGGCCCCAGATAATTCTTCCTGCAAAATACTGCAGACTTCCACATATCACTTCTTCTAATGCTCATCTTTGCTAACTACACTAACTCATCACTCCCGGCCTCCTGGAGTGGTTTCCTAGTTTGGGGCAATTACAACCAATAAGTCCAACCAGAAAAACCCACTAAGATTCACCATAGTTACTTGTTTAACCATTGTCAACCTTCGGTCTGTCCATCTTCTAAGGACTTTCAGAAAAGGCAAGCCCTCCATTGCAATGTACTATAATGTCAAAAAAGTCTTGTGCCGGCCCCATGGTGTGGTGGTTAAGTTTGGTGTGCTCTGCTTCGGTGGCCCAGGTTTGCAGATTCGGATCCTGGGTACACCAGACGTCACCCATGCTGTGGCTGTGACCCACAAACAAAATAGAGGAAGATTGGCACAGATGTTAGCTCAGGGTGAATCTTCTTCAGCAAAAAAAAAAAAAAAAAAATCTTCCTCCTACCTCTCCTAAAGCCTTAGTACAGGTTTTTTTTTCTTTTCAGAGTCTCAGGGTAGATAAAAAACAGCTTGTCACCACTCATGGCCCTCATCACAGGGCAAACAGGACCAGCCACGTGGTCTTTTCCACATCACTCACTATTTTACACACCTGGTTCTATTCTTCTTTCCAATTTAAAAAGACTTTCACAACTCTCAATCTAAGGGCCACACTACCAGGCACACCGTATCTGGTTTCTATTATTCCTCTCTAGCTTCTGTGGTTTTTAAATTTTTTTTTTTTATAAAATGACTGTAATGTTAACTATTACTCATAATCCTACCTTGTTTCGGTTTAAATCATTGTCTCTCAAAAGCCTGTTTCACAACTCTGCCATTCATCCTGCTTTCTCCCATGTCTTTTATACACATTTTAAGCAGAAACTTCCATTACACTGTTCTTGAAACACTTCATTATTTACTTCTTTCCAGCTAAAGGATTTTAATCCATTTTTTCATAGTCTTTTTCTTCTTAGAATTTTGAATGGCTTCCCGTTGCTCATAAATTCAAAATCCTCACACAGCCTGTAGCTCCTGGCTTAATCTGGCCCCTACTTTCCCCTTCAACTTTATTTCATATCACCGTCCCCTGGCACACAAAGTTCTTGCCACACTTGCCTGTGCTCTTCAGCAAGCACACCAGGCCCTGTACTGCCCCAGGCCACTTGCTCACGCCATCACTCTGACTTGGCTCTCTTCACCCAACCTCTCCTCCCTTTTCCAGGCTAACTCCTTCCTACTTATCCTTCAAGTTCCCTTGAAAGTGCCACTTTCTGTAGGAGGCTCACCCTGACCATCTTACACTCCAGAGCCCCATGAGGCTTTCCTTCATAGCACTTTCTCACAATCCATGTTACACATTTATTTGTCCATGTATTTAATACCTGTGGCATGAAGAGAAACTGGGTCCTTGGTCCTCTCATCTCTCTCCACCCTCATTGCCTTGGCAATGTCATCCATCTCAGTGCTCTAGAAACCATCAACGTGCTGACAATTCCCAAATGCATAGATCCACTCTAGATTTCTCTCCTAAATGCCAGATTCATACATTTAATTTTTTCTACTTGACAGTTGACCTAGATATACTTATAGACATATCAAACTTCACACATCCACCTCTGAATTCCAACCTTCCCCCCAAAACCTGTTCCACCTGCAGTCTTTCCCCCATTTCAGTTGATGGCAACTCCATTATTCCAGGTGCTCAGGCCAAAGAACCCTGGAGTCCTTCCTCGCTGGTCTTTCTTTCTTACCTTCTTCCGATCTCTCAGGAAACCTTCTGGCAATTCCTTTAAAATATGTTCAAATTTTGTCCATTTCTCACTATTTCCTCTGTGCCTTCGCTGGTCTGAGCCACCTCACCCCTCTCCTGGATCACTGCCTGAGCCTCCTGACTGGGCTTCCTGATACCTTGTCCTTCGCAATCTCAACACAATGGCTGGGTGGAACTTTTAAAACACAAGTGAGATGGTATCACTTGTCTGCTCAAAATCTTGCAATGACTCCCCATTTCCCTTCAAGGAAGAACCATAGACCTTACAATGGTCTGCGTTGTCTGTCTGATTTTATCTCTTCTTCACTCTGCTCCAGACACACCAGCCACGCTCCTGCCTTAGGATCTTGGCACTGACTGGTCTCTCATCTTGGAATGCTCTTCACCCAGATATCCCCATGGATAATCCCTCACCTCCTTCAAAGCTTCTTTTTCTTTTTCTATAGCAATGAGCACCTTCTAACATCCTTTATAATCTACTTATTTTTTACATCTATTACTTATTGTCTATACTTCCCACTAGAATGTCAGCTTTATGAGCTCTGGGACTTTGTTCACTGATATATCCCAGGGGCTGAAAAATAGTGGATTCTCAACTATTTGTGAGATGAATATAGAGGAGCTTTCTATACTAACTGCAGTTTACAAGTGTTTACAAGCTTGTTTTAAGGATAAATGAAGTAGTATGTGTGAAAGGTGCTTTGTAGGCTAAAGTCCCCTTTGACGAATACCCCAATCTTTATTCCTTCCACGGAATTCACCGTTATCAGTGGTGTAATCTATGTACATATACTCATAAAAAATATAATATTATTTAATATGAGCTTCCTTTTTTTAAAATAGTGAACAGCATCATAATATTGAAAAACAAAAACCCTTCACAACATGTAGAGTTCTATACATGTGCAAAATTATTGTTACTTGGGAGTAGGGATTAAGGGACTCTCAAAACAAGTGATGAATTACAGACTTTGCAGTAACTCTGTACCTTAACTCCATCATGAGCCCTGACATCCCTCTTCTGAAAATGGAGTGCCTTATGAAAATAGAAATAAATGCAATTTCTTTAAGATTGAGGCAAAGACTGAGGAGATAAAATTCACTTTTCTAAGAGATAGTCTATTTGGTTTGCCATTCTCCATGTGTTCTGAGGGATTCTGATGGGATTTCTGTTCAATTTCTGAAAAAATGCTGAGAGTTCCCGACTCAAAAACATCACAAAATAGGATATTTTCTCAGTCTTCTAGATGTTTAATTCTTATGTCTACTTCTAATGTCTGATTTCACAGTTAATGTAAATTATAATTTATTGCTACTTGTTTCTAAAACATTTGACTATTTTTAAACTACCTAACTTACTGAATATTTCATCTTTAGTATCCACATATAATAACCATATATCTCTAACTTCAACATTTTCTTGAATGAAAAACATTAATTGGTTCCTCTGAAATATTTTTCCCCTACTGAATGCAGCTTATTTACCTTAAAAGTAGATTATGCCACTTTCTGTTTTAAAGATTTTGTCTTGTTATTTGTTTTTGTAACTTTGCCGATTTTTATATAATTTTACAGTCTCCATCAATATTTTTAAATTAATTATGATTTCTAAACAAGTTAAAATAGGCCTATAATCAGTTCGTTGTAGTTTAACCCAATAAATCTAGCAAGTAAAATTGAAAGTTTGAGTCAATGAAGCCATGCTGAGGTATCATTGCCAAGTTAGCTATCAAAAGTAATCCATTATGATATAGTTTATTACAAAGTAGATTTAACACATTAATTATTAATCTGCAGTGCAAAGCTTTTACCAAAAGCCTGTCCTTAATTGCTTTGTTTTCCCAAATAGTTAGATTCCACAATTTTGTAATCTAAGATTAGTATTTGGCACCTTGATCAAATTCCCAAAGTTCTGTAATGTCTCCTTTTATTGCCAGTGAATCCAGATGAAAGTGGCTTTTAGTGTTGTTATTAAGTGTGAGTTTATTAGTGTTATCTATTAAGCCCACACTGCACATTGCCCATATAAGAACTTTCAGAATCATACTTGATAAATGTACCATGCAAGTCCAAAAGGTTTAAGAACAAAATGAAGACTTTAGTATATAAATTAAAACACTTTCTTGGTGCTTAACAAGCATCTTGGACAGAGAGTTCTGACTCATTAACTATATATTAGAGCAGAGCCTCTCATCAATAAAGTTTTTTAAACTATAGGCACAAGTTCCCAAAATGGACTTTAACTAAAACTTGAAGAGGAGGAGAGAAACGAAGCCAGTCCGAAAAATATTACCTCCTCATGTGGGAGTGAGGGTGGGAGATGGATGGGGCCCTGCATCAGGGAGCAAATGTAAGCCAAGTTGTAAGAATTACCTGCTGTTATAGAACATTCCTACATGAGAAGACTAATATAAAATTAATGGTTCCAACTCCTACAGAGTTGCCCAGAAAGTAACTTTCACAGAGGCAGGTATGTACTCTCCAACTGTTGATTCTTTCATTAAAGACCCAGAAAAAGTCACCCTGTTCACATTTCCAAAACCTAACTAATATGCTAATGAAAAAATGAAATCATCCATACATGGAGTGTTTAAAATGCTTTATGTCCCCCGACTTCTCCTAATATTATTTCCTTGAACAATTTTGCTTTAAAAATCAAGTTGTTGGGTGGGCCCCGTGGCTTAGCGGTTAGGTGCGCGCGCTCTGCTACTGGCGGCCCGGGTTGGGATCCCAGGTGCGCACCTACGCACCGCTTCTCTGGCCATGCTGAGGCCGCGTCCCACATACAGCAACTAGAAGGATGTGCAGCTATGACCTACAACTGTCTACTGGGGCTTTGGGGGAAAAATAAATAAACAAAATTAAAAAAAAACAAAAATTAAAAAAAAAATCAAGTTGTTCATTTAAAAAGCTAAAAAAAAATAGTGGCCATTATCATTGCAGAGATTCTAGAACAAAGGCCTGAGATGTGCACTCACTGCAAAATCAGACCTATCTGGGGCTCCATCTGATGGGCAGGGGGCCTGGAGATCAGCCTCGCCACCCCCTCCTCCCCCAAAATGAAGGCTGTGAGCTCAGTGGAGAACAGGACAGTGTGGATGGAGGGTCAAAGAGGCACAGGGGTGAGGCTAAGTTCCAGTCCTAGGACAGGGGCTAGAGAAGAGTGTGGTTTTTTGAACACCATGGTGACGAGCAGCAGGATGGTCCTTACCCCACACCCCACCCCTGCCCCTGGGTTTAAAGCCAAAATCACAGATACAAGAACCCTGTCATGAAGAGTACATGGAACAAATTCCTGCATATTAAAGTCTCCGTAAGAAACAGCACACAAGGTGAATGTGCCCTGTGGCCTCGTAGCACGGCTGACACGGGTGAGAGAAAAGCATGCCCCCACTTTGACAGGGGCCAAGGAGCTGGTATGGGAGAACAGCTACAACAACATCTCAAGTGGTGGGGATGTCATTCCTAAGCCTAGGAGCCCTGTTTGGGAGCAGGAGGAGATAATATCATAACATTGGAGTATAGGAAATCCTCTTCCTTTACTCCTACCGCCACCCAAGGACTTCCTGCAATAATCAGAAAGGATTTGGGGCAGGAGCAGAGAGATTAAACTGAAATTTACTCTTTGACTTTTCTTGAGACCCTATTACATACCCCTGACTGTATGACACGGAACATTCACATTGCATCCTCCCCTTCCCCTCCAGAACATGTAACATCCTTGAGTGGCACCTAGCTGAGCATTCAACCTGAAATGTGGAGTTCAAACAGAATCTCCACAGTTTAACCAACAAGCTGCCCTCAGAAATTCTGTGCTCAGGGAGTGAGAAAAAGGCTGGTAAATTATTCCTCTCCAAATGTTTTTTCCCCGGTTAGATATACCTAATAGGTGAAAGTCAAGTAGAATAATTAGTCATTTAGTGGTCTCTCCTACCCATTGAATTGTGCAAGTTCTTTACATCTTCTGTTAAGAAATCCAAATGTAGCTGTTTCCCTGCCTCTGTGCAGCATTGCTGAGCATGGCACTTCAGCAAGGCATTCGCTTTAAGTACAGTCATTATAAAGTGTTGGGATGACCAGATTTTGAATCTATCTCCATCCTTTGCTTGTCAGTTTTCCAGTCTTTGCTACTTATTGACAGTTTTTAGGTGAGGGATCATTTATCGAAAAAGAGTAAGGATTTGTAACTTTACTTACACTTTGTCAGTAGGATTCGCTCCCAAAGTGCTCAGTCAAAATAGCCCTGGGCAGCTGTGGGTGACCTCTCTGGCCATCACAAGAGTAAAACTGGGCCCTTTTTTTTTATTGTAAAGGAACTTAAGATGTGACAGTTGAACCAATGCCTCACCATAAAGTGCCAGGGGAGTGACAGAAAGAGTGACAGACAAATTAAAGAGTAAGTTCTGTTTAGCAATTTTGGGTGACAGCACTTAAAATTTCTAGCTCTAGGATTGTTTAGAAATGACAGTATGCAGCTGAGAAAGGCAGCCTACCCGTTATAAAAAGAAATTTGTGTGTGAACTTAGAAAAAGTCATCCTCAAAACTGGAAAAAAATTCCTTACGTATGTTATTTAAATAGTAACCCATTAACCTTTTACACAGTCTTCAAATTGTCTATCGCCACATTTCCCCATTAGCTCCATGTTTGAATCAAGGCTTTCAGACAGATTTGGTTTCACTATTCCCATAGAAACGTCATTAGAAATTGAATTTAGCATACATTCATGGCCGTCGTCGTTGTTTAGTTGTCATTTTTCCAGCCAATGGACTGCGCTATACAAACATCAACTTCTGACCAGAAAAGGGCATCAAGATGAAGCCTCCCCTTAGTAAGGTGCTCTCTGCATGTGATAACAAATGGCACCCAAATTTCCATTCATCTCATTAGGGATAGCAATCACTTATTGAGTATTTATTGTATACTAGAAACTGTGCTAAGTACTTTGCGCTCGTCCCCTGTCTCTGAGGTATGTAATGGACACTCAATAAACTTGTGCTGGTGAGAATGAGGAAGGATGAAAGGAGGAGGGAGGAAGGGAGGGATGGAAGAAAGTTTCATTATAATTTACAACTTCTACTGAACATTTACTTTTTTGTAGATCATTTTAAGAACTTGAAAAACAAGTTCTTGAGCAGGTAGGAATATTCCTTTTTTCCACCGGGATCGATTGAAGCAGCTCCAAAACTTGACCAGAAACATGCCCAAATTGCCTTTTGATTTTTGCACTTACAGCCTCCAATCAGGAATAACTCTGCTGCCAACAACTAAGACTGATAGCTCAGAAGTAAAGAAGTAAACAACACTGAGATTTTCTCACTTTGGAGAAACTCTGAAATGACTCCAGTTACCATCAGCAACTTGCTTCCCCTTAGCTTTTTTTCACTCTGAAGGTTTGAAGTCAAGAGGCACCCGCTCAGGTGTAAACAACAGAGATTACTCATAGATGGCATCAACAGAAGAGAGTGCAAAGGCCCAGGCCAGGACCCAGCTGTCATCTAAAGTGGTGCAGCGGCTGCAAAGCCTGTCCAAACATCCATCACAAACAGGTTTTGGAAAGTTTTATATGGATTTGAGCCAGGTTTTTACCTTGTCCGTATCCCAAAAAAATGACCCACCCCAGTGCGAGGAACTTTCAAATAACAATCAAAATTATTTGATTACTAGAAAGACGGGGAAAAGAAAATGACCAGCCTTCCAATGACTCACAGAGCCTGAGCATTTGGGGATGAGTCTGCCCGTTGGAGAATCTACACCACATTACAGATTGAATTTCAACAAGCTATTTAGGATGATTTTGTGACTAAGCATGAAGCTAGAATTATACTGCCTCCTGGGTCAAAGTGCTGTGGACACTTTCCCTTCATTATTTCAGATTTTTTTTTCTATGCTGGCGCTTCATTCTAGCTCACCAAATAACTGTAATTTGTAAACTACAAAAGGAAATGTATGTCCTTTTACTTCTATTGTATTGGAAGGATTTGGTGGGAGGTGTTATTGTTAATGTTAACTATTATTGATCATGTTGGTGGTGGTGGTAGTGGTAGCAGCAGTAGTAGCAGTAGTAGTAGTAGTAGTAGTAGTAGTAGTAGTAGTACCATCTTTAAGCTAGTCCTCTACATCCATATATTTTGCATCTGCAAAACAATAAAGGCAAATAGCCATTTGAATGTAATTTGGGTTTCTTTCTTTGTTCCCAATCCAGTCTGATTCCAGCCAGTTTCAACTCATCTCCTGACCTATAGCCTGAACTTCCATTTGCTGCTGATTCCTGTCCTTTGGGGCTTGATATTGGAGGAAAAAAACATACCTGTCTTAAGAAATGCAGAAAAAAAGTATTTCATACTCATTCAAAATTTAATTTAAAAACCCTTTAAAAATTATGACGAGAAATAAACTTTCTTAACCTGAGAAATGGCATCAACATAAACCAATAGGAATCATCATATTTAATGATAAAATTATAGAATAATTCCCATTTAAATCACAAACAAAACTGATGCCCACTATCCTACTATCACTGGCTGTATTTCAGTATTATCCTGGAGGTCTTACAATAATAAGGTAAGCAAGTAAAATAAAATATATAGAAATTAGAAAAGACAAAATTGTGTTTTCCATACAATGAGATTATCTACAGCATATATTCAAGATTATCTATAGACAAACTATTGAAACCAATTACAGAGTTCAGCAAAGAGGTTAGATAAAAGTAATTTAACTAGTTAACACATATTGAATTCTCACTGTGGGCCAGGCACATTTCTAGGTACTTTCTATAGGTTATTAACTAATAATATTAACTAATCTAGTACTCACAACAGCCCCTTGAGAATGATACAATTGCTATTTCCAAAAAAAAAAGATAATGTCCAGAAAGATAAAATAACTTACTGTTATAGGATGAATTGTGTTCCCCAAAAGATATGTTGACGCTCTAACCCCAGGTACCTGTGAATATGACCTTATGGAAAATTAGATCTTTGTAGATATAAGCAAGTTAAGATGAGATTGTTAGGGTGGGCTCTGATCCCATATGACAGATGCCCTTCTAAGAAGAGGGAAATTCGGACATAGACACACAAAGGGGAATGCCATGTGACAACAAAGTCAGAGATTGGAGTTATGCAGCTACAAACCGAGGAATGCCAGCGATTGCTGGCAACCACCAGGAGCTAGGAAGAGGAAAGGAAGGATCCTCCTACAGTTTTCAGAGGGAGCATGGCCCTGCCAACACCTGATTTCAGACATTTAGCCTCCAGAACTATGAGACAACAAATTTCTGTTGTTTTAAGCCACACAGTTTATGCTACTTTGTTAGGGCAGCGCTGGCAAACCAACAAACTTGCCAAGGACCACACAGTTGGTAAAATGACAAAGCTGGGACGTTAGATCAGCATACCAAAATACTCTGCAAGATACTCTACATCAGTAAAAGCAAGTTAGAAAATGTAGTGCAAAAACAGATACTATTCACAACTACATAAACTACAGGGTTCCTTGAAATAAATATGATAAAAAATGTTCAGGATAAAGTCGATTCTTATTATTTGTGGTAATTATGTTCTATAAAGTTGCCACAAACACTCACGTAGTAAATACTGAGCCATTGCTCCAAGAGGAAACACAGGGTTAGGTTCCTGCGAGTCTCTGCCACTTTTTCACCAACTGATCAATATATAACCTTGTGTCCAGTGTGTTTCTGTTTAAAATGACCTCATTTATATATATTGTTGATTCATTAACACTGAACTCATAGCCAACAGCACTATAACTCGTGCCTGAACAAAGTTTGTCTAACACATGTATTTTCTCTGTAAGGCACATCACAGCCTTCCTGCACTTGGGAACACTAGACAGTACTTCAGCACTATGCTTGGGGATCATTTTAAACAATAAAATCAACCAAAAGAAGACAAAAATGTGAAAAACATGGCACTAAATGAACTGCAAAAAGGACACGTTTACAATATGAGAATTGGAACAAGAAGGCAAAGCATCATCTGCTAGAACTCAGCTGGGAACACGCCTGTGTGTTGGGCAACTCGAATTTTTCACCACTCCACACACGTTCATGAGCAACCAAGAAAGCACAGCGAGTATTGGCGTGGTGGTTACAAATAAACTTTAGGAAGTAGGCAAATTCACAAATATGCAATCCACGAATAATGAAGAACAACTGTATTTATGGATAAAATTACAAAACCTTATAAAAGGACAAAAAGAAAAATACCTAAATAAGTGGAGATGGATTATGGTCATGAATGGAAAGACTCAAAATTATAAAGATGTTAATTTTACCACAAACTAATTCCATCAAAATCCCAAAGAGTATTTTTGAGGAACTTGATAAGCTGATCCTGAAATTCACAGGGAAAAGTAAAGAACCAAGAATCATTAAAATAATTTTGAAAAGGAAGGTGTAGAGACTTATTCTACCATATATTAGAATTTAGAATAAAGTTATGTTAATTAAGATAGCATGATTTTGACACAAGGCTAGACAAATAGAACAGGGGAATAGAAAAAGAGACCAGAATTGACATACACTTATGTAGAAATGTTGCTTATGTCTGAGATGGAGTTACAAATCAGTGGAGAAGGATTAACTCCTCAGAAAACATAGTCAAGAACAGTCAGTTACCCAAGTAGAAAAAAAGATAGATCCCGACTTCATATCATATCAAAAATAAATTGAAAAAAAATGACAGACCCAAATATAAAAAGCAAACATTTAAATCCATTTAGCAGCAAAGAAAAAAGCACAAACCATAAAGGAAAAGATTAATAAATTTGACGTTAAATTTTTAAAACTTCTGTCCAATAAAAGACACCATAAAAGGTTAAAATGCAATCTACAGGGCTGGGAGAAAGTATTTGCAACATACATAATTAACAAAAGTTAATATACAAGATTTGTATACAAATCCTACAAATGAATAGGAAAAAGACAAAAATTGATTAAAGAAATAGACAGAAGATATGAATGTACAAAAGGAACTCAACAGCATCAGTAATCAGAGAAATGCAAAACTCAATAAATTGCATTTCATACTCATTTGATTGGCAAAAAATAGAAAGTCTGATAATCCCACATTTTGGTAAAGATGTGAAAGAACGAGAACTTTCAGCACTGTTGACAGAAACTGAATTGACAGAAACACATTACAAAAGAGCAATTTGGCAATATCTACTAAAGTCAAAGCTGTGTGTAGCCTTATACTCTGAAATTCCTCTTCTAGGTATAGTCCCTGGGAAAACTTCTTCACACGTGCACAAGAAGACATGTACAAGAATGTACATTGCAGCATGTTTTGTAACAGTAAAAATCTGGATAGTACCTAAATATCCACCAACAGTAGATTTGATTAATTATGGTTATAGTCACACAATAAAATATAATATAGGAGCTAAAACAGATACATCCCCCAAAGAAGATGCAGAAAGATATATAAGAATTTCATTTATATAAAGTTTAAAATAAAGCAATATCATATACTATTTATTCATATATACATGTGTCATAATAGTACAAAACATTCATGGGAATAATGAACAACCAATTTAGGATAATAGTTTTTTCTGGGGGAGGGAACAGTATTGAAGAGGGCTAGTCAACTGTATCTACAATTTATTATTATTGTCTTTTTAATCCATAGCAAAGATAGTAATCTTTTAAGAGTTAATACAAGAGAGATTGGGTGGGCATTTGTTATAGTCTTCTCTATAACTTTCTGGGTGCTGGCAACATTAATTTAAATAAGAAAGTTAAAGTCTGTTGAAGTTGGAAGGAACTCAATGTCAGTTTAAGTGGAAGGAACTCGATGTCAGTTTAAGTCCTAAATTCAGCACTTGCTGTTAAAATTTAGAGCCTGCCATCAAGTTCTATAAATAAGATAATAGAATGTAGGAATTACACTTAATCCTCTAATTACTCTCAGCTTTAATCAAGCCTTTATTAACATAATGTGTCTAGCTTGGGGTCTTAAAACCTGAGAGGGGATTTAGGGAAGAGTAATCAACACAATGAAAAATAAGTCGGTGATATAACGGAAGGCAAAGGGAACTGGGATGACTTAGACTAGTGGAAGAAAGCAAAGGGGAAAACAGATTGAGGAGGGTGCACAGTTTACTCCTTTTAAATTGATGTCTGTGCCTCAATTAAGGCCTAACTCAAATTAACTGTTTTGGTTATCTATTGCTATGTAACAAATCATTCTAAAACATAGTGGTTTAAAGCAACAATGATCATTTATTTTGCTCATGAATCTGGAATTTGGTCAGGACTTCAGTGAGGACGGCTCTTTGCTGCTCCATGTGGCATCAGCTGCAACAGCTCACCTGGGGCTGGAAGATCCATTTTCACAATGATTCACTCGCTAGCAAGCTTGTGCTGCCTATTGGCTGGAGCCAGGACTATGGGCCACAATCCTCAGGCCCTATCCTTGTGGATCTCTCCATGAGCTTCTGGATTTCCTCACACATGATGTCTGGATTCCAAGAGTGAGAGTCCCATGGGGGAAGTGCATGACGTTTTTGTATCCTATCCTTAGAAGTCAGAGTGTCAGTTTCACTAAACTCGATTGGTCCAGGTAGTCACAAAGACCTACCCAGTTTCAAAGGGAGGGCATGTACCCTCCACCTCTTGATTGGGGAGTAGAACAGTTGTGGAAGATACTGTTGCATCCATCTTCGTAAAATACAATTTACCACCTTCCTGCTGAAATCTCTCTCTGGGTCAATCTATTTTTCTCACTGCTCCCGGAAAGAGATCTGATAAGGCCATTCTCTTGTTCAACAACAGGGGAGATTGTTCTCTGTTCTTCACTTCACAAAACCAGATTTGTTCTATGGAGCTACAAGTCCTCATGGAGTCAAAAGGTATATACTAATTCACTGAGGGATCTTGAAACATTCACTTCTGTGACCAAAACTTAGGAAAGGTTGACCAAAAATATTGATGTTTCAGATGCTTTTCTACTTGAATTCAGCTAAAATAACATGACAGGACATTCATATTTCACGTAACCTGTGTCAAGCCCACGTGCAGACTTATCAGCAACCCAGGTGAGTTTGGAGGAATTCACGCAGCTGTATTTCTGCCACACTCAAGACATTCAAACAGAGTGTAATTCATCAATCAAATCAGACTTTAAAATATTTTTTAACCCAGAGAAACAAGTTAGGCCTTGGAAAGTTTTTCTTTGAAGTTTTTTTTTTTAAGTTATTTGACTTGGGATTTTTCAGCACAACAGTCAAAAGTGATATTTGTCAATTCAAGGATCTGATAGTCGGTCACACCATTAGGTTAAATTTTCACCAAATAAACACATTGTCTTGTTTTTTATTAAACTTGGAAAATTAACTACCATTTTGCACCAAAATAATTTCTACCGTTTCTTTCTTGCTAGCTACCTGAACGGATACCAGCTAGAGTTGACTGACATGAGAGACTAGTTTGCCCCAGGGACAAATTTGACTAAGATGGTTCTTGGACTCTACTTCTAATAGGTTGCACCATACTAAATTGCAACGGTCAACCAGTTTTGGCCAATAAAAAATGGGAATTTCAAGTGGTTCAATATATATGCATTGATCACATTGAGAAATTTCCTTGCAATACCTGAGAAGTCAGTGATTTGATTCAAGGTCAGTCTAGAATGAGCCCTAACTGAGGATTCAAACTGCTTTTCCACATACATAACGGTTTGATGTGAAAGCCAAAGAAAGTGGTACCACTGACTCTTAAGTGAGTCAACCAGTTGGCTTCTACGTGTGTGGGCCCACCTATAGGAAAAAAATAAGAAACTTTTGTTTATCTGGACTGTTTTTGAGGTGCCATGGCAATTATCAATAAAATTTAAGTATGACAGCTTTTAAAAATAGGTTTGATGTTATTGGATGAAGCCTTTGTAGATTTTTTAACAGACCAAATTTAACTGGCATGGTTAAAGACTTTTGTTTCCTAAACTGTGAAGTGGAGAAACTAATCCTGATTTACCCCAGAAGTTAGAAGTAACGAAAAGAATCCATAAGAATTACTTAATAAGTATTTAAGACTATCATTATGATCCATAAAATAGATATCCACAAAAAATATGACCAAAATGATTGGGAGTTATGATTAATATGATATAATAATAAGACCATGGCAGAGTTTAGAAGATAACCACCTATTTCAATTGCTAAAAAAAAAAAAAAAAACCACCATGTGCTAAGAAAATTAGAATCAAAGAGATGTATAATTTAAAAATACATTAACTTCATTTGATGGTTTTTGAGAATAAACATAGAATTAGGATAAAGCCTTTGTGAGTGTTTTGGAGAAATACAAAGTTTATCAGAATGGTTACATGTTTCTGATTAAGTTTTAGCATATCTCATGTCTTTTTTTAAAGCCTCTATTCTACTTGGTGTGCTCCAAGTTGAGTGATTTAACAATGAAAGGATAAAAATTACACTGAATCTAATACGTACAATATACTTCTCTGAATTTCTCTTCCAAGTTCAGTAAATAGCTAACAGCATAGCCCTCTAAATATGCAAGGAAGACAAGCTGTTTGGTTCACCCAGCCACCCAATTCCATCCCAACATTCTTCTCTCCAATCACAACAGTTTGTCCAGAGAGAGAAATATGAGGACAAATTCACACTTATTTTTTCACATGTGGTAACAAGAACCCCATGGTTACTGTCTTACCACATTTGAATCTGTACTGTTCTTATTTCCTTGAATTCCTCAAAACTTATAGTATATAGTTTGCTCTATATTATCTTTAAGTAACACATTTAGCAGCATCTCTGAAAGTGTGCTCCATGGAAGTCTAGCTCCATAAGATGTTAATAAAATTATTATGACATAAAAGAGTTCCATGTCAATGCTAAGTTAAGCAAATTTATTTATTTATTGCAATTCTCACTTAAACTTTTTATATACCAATATACATTATAAATCTGCTAGGGTATATATAGCATGTATAATTTCCCAAAGTTAGTTCAATCATGGAAGCCATTTTGTAAAAATATCTCAACAAACTAGAACATTCCTTGTGAAACTCAGATTTAAGGCATTTTTTATAATATTTTCTTTTTTTTTTAATTTTTTGTTTATTGCAGTAACATTGGTTTATAACATTGTAAAAATTTCAGGTGTACATCATTATACTTCTATTTCTGCATAGGTTACATCATGTTCACCACGAAAATACTAATTACAACCCATCACCACACACATGTACCAAATTATCCCTTTCACCCTCCTCCCTCCCCCCTTCCCCTCTGGTAACCACCAATCCAATCTCTGTCTCTACGTGTTTGTTTATTGTTGTTATTATCTACTACTTAATGAAGGAAATCATACGGTATTTGACCTTCTCCCTCTAACTTATTTCACTTTGCATTATACCCTCAATGTCCATCCATGTTGTCACAAATACAATCCCATTTACAATTGCAACAAAAAGAATAAAATACCTAGGAATAAACTTAACCAAAGAGGTGAAAGATCTGTTCACCGAAAACTATAAAACATTTCTGAAAGAAATTGAAGAAGACACAAAGAAATGGAAAGATATTCCGTGCTCTTGGATTGGAAGAATTAACATAGTTAAGATGTCCATACTTCCTAAAGCCATCTATAGATTCAACGCAATCCCTATCAAAGTTCCAACAACATTTTTCACAGAAATAGAACAAAGAATCCTAAAATTTATATGGTATAATATTTTCTCGATACCAATGTAAGCTATGGGTTTCTTAATGATAGAGCTCCTATCCAAACTTCTTATCTCCCTCTCATTCTAATAACTTCTAAGTATTTGAGTATTTACTCAATAAATACTTATTAAATGCCTACTATGCTCCAAGTATTATTGTGCATTTTGGAGACAGAAATGAACAATTTTTAAGATGTCCCTTTCCTTATGGAACTTATGTTTAGTTAGAGGAGGTATCAATTTACACATAAACAAATAAATGTCAAGATTGCAGATACTGATAACTGCTAATGAAGAAAAATACAATCAAGATAATGAACAAGCGAGTTTAGGGGGTGAGAAGAATGATTGTAGATTTTAGAAAGATGATCAGCATGATTTCTCTGAGAAGGTGACATTTGAAGTAAGGAATAGGAAATGAATCTTTCCCTTTACTTTTTCTCGTATCCCTTGTGTTATTTTTAATCAAAATAATACTTGTACATAATAAAAATATACTGAAAAGTGTATAACAAAAAACAACAATTGCTGTTCTCTCTCCATCCTAGCTCCAATTCCAGAAGTATCCTCTTAAGTTTATGACCTTTGTTTTTCTGACAGCTGCTATTATATGGAAGCCATAGATGGAGGTTGGCAGAGCAACAAGATGGAAAGATCCTGGGTTCCTCAATGATCTCAAAGTCACCATATCAGCCCTGAATTTCCTTCTTTCATGTGAGAGAGGAATAAATCTATCTTCCTTAAGCCTCTGTTATTTGGAGATATCTGTTACTTGTAGCCAAACCTTAAGTGATACAGGATCCAATATTATAACCTCAGGCAACTCACAGGAAAATATTCCTGGCATTCGAGTCAAATGCACTATTTTTTCTATCTCTACAGTAATTGCTCAAAATCATGCTACATTTTAGTTTGCTTCCTACTGGGATTGTGACTTTTCTGTACAGTTTTTTGTTTGTTTCTGCTTTTCTAATTCTCTTTTCTGTTTTGTTGAAAGAGAAGAAACGTGCCTGCTTTACCCTGTCATTCACATCAGCTTTTAACCCATTCTGCCTAATCTTTGGAATCTGTTCCTTTCTTCTGCGTGAGTCATGCTTCAAGGGGGATTCAGAAGCCTCTACAACAACTGTCATGCTGCACGGTCTTTTCCTTGGGGTCTTGGTTTAGTTCCAGTTTCTATCGCGCCACATTTTTCTCTCTCATGGATTTTACCCTCATTTTTCCAGAATACACCATAAAGTAATTTTCTAAGCAAGAGTGCCTGCAAATAAATGTTTCAAGTCCTTCTATGTTTGAAAAGGTCTGTTTTTCCCTTTGTACTTTGATTGGTTGTAACTTTTTCTCAGAACTTTGTGGGCTTTGTTTTGCACTGTTGTCTTCAAGATCCCATACATTTGTGATTGCCAAATGTCAGCCTGATTCTTGTTCCTTTGTTTGGACCAATATTTTCTCTCTGGAAGCTTCTCAGACATACTGTTTATTCCTGATATCTGAAGTGTCACAATGCTGTGTTTAGATGTGTAGGTCTTTTTGCATTCATTCATCTCAACATTGGGTGGGATTTTTCAATAACAAAGCCTTATTTCTTTCTCTTCAGCTCTGGATATTTTTCTTATATTGTTTTGATCATTTCCTTCCTTCTGTTCTGCCTATTAGTTAAGGTTAAATATCTGGATGGATTCACCATATCTGCCAACTCTGAACTGAAGTTCCATTAGAGTTTTTCCTGGCAGGTCACTTCTTTCCATCGTTGCAGGCCCTCTTTCAGTGTCCTGCATTGGCATTTTCTCAGTAAAAACAAAAAACAAAAGAAAGAAAGGAAAAAAAAAAAAAACAGTCCATCAATGGGCTTTTACTCTCCTTCCATCTTCCAGAAATTTGTTGAAATACTTCATCCACAGATGGCATTCCTCTCTTTCTCTTGGTCTATTCCTTTGTATCTCCTGTGTTTTATTTTATTTTCAGACCTTTGTATTCAGTCTGCTATCTTGCCAGAACACTTGAAGTTTACCTTGGGTGACACAGTTGAAATAAAACTGCTTCCCCAATTTCTCAGCAGTGCTATTTTTTTTTTTTTTTTGGTGGGGAAGATCAGCCCTGAGCTAACATCTGCCAATCCTCCTCATTTTTTGCTGAAGAATACTGGCCCTGGGCTAACATCCATGCCCATCTTCCTCTACTTTATATGGGACATCACCACAGCATGGCTTGACAAGCGGTGCGTCGGTGCACACCCGGATCCGAACCGGCAAACCCCGGGCTGCCACAGCAGAGCACACACATTTAACCACTAAAAATAGCAGTGCTATTTTTAGATATAAGACTATATAGTACAACTTAAGTAACACCAAAACACACGTTTAAGTATTTAAGTATTTTATCACTATAAAATAGGATGTGAAGGGCAAAATACACCCAGGTTTCCTTTCTTAAAAAAAAAAAAATGAATATAGTGCTTTTCTTCTTCTTCTGTTGTTATTTTTCATTTTCATGTAGAATGTAGCTCTTGAATTTATATATTTTTTTTCATTTAGATGATATCTTAAAAGCTTCTCTGTATAAAAATTTAAGTGATTTTCAGGAGAGATTTTCCGTGTGTCCTTGGACCAATTTCTGATTCTTTTAAGACGTGTTACCCACTGTGATATTAACGTATTACTATAAGAGTTGGAACAGCAAGAGACAGCTTTCTTCTTCCTCAGGAGAGATAGAAGGGATGTGTGCCTACACTTTGTATGAGAATTTCCTTGATATCTAACTTATACTCTTGGCAGCATAAGTGCTAGAGTAACATTTCTCCACTTTTGGTGGCTTCTAATGAACTCAAGGATATGTAGGCAAAACATATTTCTATATATCTATAACTCTCATAAGTTGTTTATAGATGACTGAAATATATTATTCAACAAATATTTGTACTGAGGACTATATGTTGCCCAGGGATACCACAGTAAACAAGACGTCATGCCCTTGAAGGGGTATTAGGTCTAGGGAAGGGATACAAATAAGTAAACAGTGAGTTTCCAAAAAACGTGATCAATACCATTATGGAGTAACCGTAAGATGCCATAACAGCACACAAAAGGAACAGTGAACCCCATGGAGGACAGTGGGGTGTTTAGGTGAGAAATGGCTTCCCAAAGAGGTGACTCCTGAGCTGAGACTCAAAGGACCAGCAGAAATTAGCCAGGAGAAGAAAGTTGAGGTAGATGGTATAAAAGGAACATTCCAGGTGTTCAGAACAATATGTGTGAAGGTTATGAGGAAGGACTAGTCGCGAACCACAAACAAAGATGGCAAAATATGAAACTGGAGAAGGAAGCAAAGGCTAGATTCGAAAATATGTGCAATATACCATCTCAAAGAATGTGGATTTTCTCCTGAAACAAGCATAAAGAACTATGCTCAGTATAGGAGCAAATCCTTCACACTGTCTTTGAGCAAGTTCTGATTTTTTTCATAGATGCAGTAATAATGTGACAAATGTTCAGCGCAGGTTTGCTATGTGCAAGATACCATACTTGGCAGGCTGGAAGTAAAAGCAATCAACCTCAGGAATCAGTGTGAAAACAGGTCAGAATCCCATACAGGGACTGCTGTGTATTCTGATGAGAAGGAAACATATACAGCAGGAACACTGGGTGGTAGAAGATAAAACTGAAAAGTTATGTTACAGCCTAATACCATAGTAAGGATTTGGACTTTAAATAATAAATATGCTATCCAAGTTTTTTGAGCAAGGAAGAGACCTGACTATATGTGCATTTTACCTAAAATGTGTATTCCTACTCTTTACTATACTGCACACGTCAGGAAATAAATCACTGGCTTGAAGCAATTCATGCTTTGTTTCTCTTTTATTTATTTAATTAAGGTCCTGGGTTATCTAAATGAGCCACTATGGCTTATTTAAAATTATTGATGTTGGAAACCACTGCTCGGCATTCTCTCCAAATTCAAATTGAACATTTATTCATCTTGCCCTCAAGGAGCTCACAGTGTAAACTTACAACCAAAAGTAGCTTTCATAAGCCCCCATCATATTTTTCTCTGTTGTTGCTCAATGATGGTGAAATTAAGCAGGCACCAAATCTCATAGTAATCCCATGGTTCTATCTATATTTCTCCATCCTCTTCTCTGGGCTTCTCACTTAGTAATCAAGTTACGTTAAAGACAGTGGTTTAAGTCATGCCATATTCCTTCTCCTATGGAAACCGTCTAGACATCATTTATCCTCTGGAAACCAAAAAGCCTCTGCCTCCTTCTCATGAACAGGAGTAGATCCAAGTTGTGTGGACATGGACATTATACATTTGGGGGAGGGGGAGGACTCTAAGAAAACAGAATACAAAATTATATATACAGATTCCTAGCTTTACTCCTTGGAAGAACTTGGAAGGGGTCCTCACAAGTAAAGAGCCAAGCTTTATTAGCTTCATGGAAAATTCTCCTCTTGTGAAAAGAAAGTATGTAAACACGCAATGTACTTTCAAGAGTTATCAATAAAATCTACACCTACATTGGCCATCTGGGTATAAGAAATATATCAGATACATACAGGACCATTAAAGGCCCCTGCTTTCTGCTATAATCGTCCACATTTGCCAAAACCTTGACTTGTCACAGGGAGGAGTTCTCCTCTGAATATTCAATCAACAGAAAAATTTTTGTGCATGGTCTTCCTCTCTCTCTCTCTCCCCCTCTGTCTTTTAGCTACTTTACTGATTCTAGATTCCAGTTCCCGACATTTTAGCAATGAACTTTTGCTTCATATCTGCCATTTCAGTAAATTCCACCGAGAGAGCTAGGCCATTTTCAAATGCTGGCGCCCATAAAGCTAAGATAATAAGAGAGATGAGATGTGCTTTATCAGGTAGAAAAAAACAACAGGGGAAAAAAAGCCCTTTGGGGTAGTGTCCTTAAAAGTCTGGTTCTGAAGCCAATGTTGGCTGCTGCATTTAGCTGCTTGGTTCCGTGGAAACCAGTTGTACAACTCTGCAGATAAAAGGCTGTAGACCTCTGGAATACAAGCAAGTAGCACCTCATTATACAAATCGAAGCAACTCAACTATGCATGCCCTCAAACTGAGCTCAGTGTTCTGCTGCATTTCAAAAATATCCATCTGTTCCAAGAGAAGAAACAGGAAGTTTTGTTAATTATCTCTCACAACCCACTAGTTAGTTTCCAGAAAAATCACTAAAGCCATCTTTCCTGAATAAATTTAACGAGTAAGTTACAAGATGCAGCACAGTAGATAAACTTTACATTACTCCTTTTAAATGAACCAAATCTATCAGTTGGCCAATTGCACACTCACTGCTTCTAAGCCCTTCCCGTGCCCTCAGCACTCAACGGACATAATTATTTTCTGTACATAACTTTTTTTAATATGACAATATTGATTAATAAAGCAGTATTGCACTAGGTATATGCAAAACACTACATATTACACAAGCACTTGAGAGATGTTTTCTGATTTGCTTTAAGCATAGTTTTGCTTCAGAATTCCATTAAAATGTCTCACAAATGTTCACACTATTAGTCAAAATAAATTCATAGGAAATATTTTGTTGTTGGTTATTAGCTAATTTAAATAGATATCTCCAAGACTTCCTCCTCAGTGCAATTATGTAGTCTTAACAAAGACTCCATGCCAGAGCGTTATAATGGTATTAAGAATACACATGCCTAGTTGGACTCCTGCCATCATTCTATAAATCATTGGCAATTATGCCAATAAAGCAGCCAGGGAAATGATTGATTTCTTAGTTATGCAGTCAGCTGTTCTTTGACACTTTGTTTTCCTTCAAATGTCTCAACCATGGCCTAGTTTCCTGAAACCATGGTGGTTTACATTCCCCCAAAAGAGACATTCGTACACATCTGTTGGTGAGAAAAGGAGTTGAGAAATTCAGTGAAACCTCATTAATTCCATCTAACTGTTGAGGAGGATGACCCAAATTTGTGAAAACTCTGGATTATGAAAGATTTTTTTAAAAATACAAAGTCGGGGTTTTTTTTTTCCTACTTTTATATATCCATAAAAACTCAAATTAATCTAACAAAGAATCACTTTTTGCAGTGCTCAGAGTCTGTTTATAAAAATGTGAGAAATATTTAGCATTATCATGACAATTAACTATTATTCTCTTCACTAACGAAGAGAAGCATAATATTATGGAAACTTTGACGCAATCACCTCTTTTATTTTTAGTAGAATTAATTATTTGCGCAAACTTAAATATGTTTTTGATCAAATATCATGGATCAAGGCTGGATATTTGATATTTTTTCAGATACTAACCACTAGACTAAGCTGGAAAACAAAGCAATAGAGTGGAAAGCCAGTAGACTTTGAAGCCAAACAGACTTGGGTTCAAATCCCAGCTCTGTCCTTCACTAGCTCTTTAGGATTTATCTATTAATTCAGTCAACAAATATGCATCATACAGCTACTTTGGGCTGCAGATACAGTGGGTGACAAGACTAAGGTCTCTATTTTGTGACAGTTAAATTCTCCAGGTGGGGAGAAGAAAATAATCAAATAAAAAAACAAGAAGGGCTGGCCCCATGGCTTAGCGGTTAGGTGCGCGTGCTCCGCTACTGGCAGACCGGGTTCGGATCCGGGCGCGCACCTACGCACCGCTTCTCCAGCCATGCTGAGGCTGCGTCCCACATACAGCAACTAGAAGGATGTGCAACTATGACATACAACTATCTACTGGGGTCTTGGGGAAAAAAAGGAGGAGGATTGGCAATGGATGTTAGCTCAGAGCCGGTCTTCCTCGGCCAAAAGAGGAGGATTAGCATGGATGTTAGCTCAGGGTTGATCTCCCTCACAAAAAAAGAACAAGAAAATTTCAGATGATGTTAAGTCTGTAAAGAGTAGGTGGAGTGAGGGTTGGAGTGGAATAACATGTTAGGTGGTTAGGGAAGACCTCAAGGAGTGGACAGTGCCCCAGTTGAGATCTGAACGGCAATGGAGGGCCAGTCATGCAAAGGCTAGGATGGGGCAGATTATTCAAAACAAAGGGAAAAGCACAGTGCTTCCAAGTTGGAACAAGTTTGGTGTGTTTAAAGAAAAGAAATAGGGCCATGGCGCTTGCTCTCTCTGAGTGACAGATATCTTCAGATGTGACATGGGAATAACAGTAATGCCAATTCTGCAGGATTATCATTAGAGATTTTATTTGCAAAGTACCTCAGCAGTGCCTACCACATCTTAGACACTTAAAAAAAGTAAATGTTATTATTATTATTATCATTATAATTAACGTTTGGGGCACTGAAATCCTATAACTAATTCAATACCTACAAAATCAAAAGAAGTTAATCACTCAGAAGTATGGATTATTTCCAAATAATGCCAGCAAGCTGTGTTTATCTAAAGTACCAAAACTGAGTTTTGCTTTATCTCCTCATAGAAGCAAACATTCATGTTTAATTTTAAATACTCATGAATAAATCTTTTAATTTTAAACATTCATGATTTATGTCTGCCGTGTTCAAAACATTTTAATAAAAACCAGCAATGAAAGGTACTCCACAAACCTTATGGATGCACAGTAAAAATAGATATTAATAAAGGGTGATGTGTCCACTTGGGTCATTTATAAATATACACATTCTCTGCATTATCAATACAAAAGTGTTCAAACACATAGACTGTGTCAGAATTGTTGCACCACTGTAACCAGAATTAAGTGATTATAATACGCTTTCTAAAGTAGCAGCCTAAACCTGTTAATTGTACTAAGCATAATCAAATTCAAAAGCATCCCTCTTAACATTTAACTTTAAGTCACCCTGGGTGATAACTGATTCAATTATACTACTTCGTAATCATTGCCTAATATTTACTAAGGCCTAAGCTACTTAGTTTTTCCAAACAATAAAAATGTCCGCACACCAAGAAAGCTACTTTCAAATACAATTCAAATCAAATAGGCAAAACCTTGGAGCTGTCGAAGAGAAAAAACAAATATTTTCTAATTCAGTAAGAAATATTACTAATTTTAAAAAGTCATCTTATTTAAAAATGCTAGTTGTCTAGAGATAAAATGAAAACTTGCCAACATGCATTACCTTCTCTCTCTGTGTTCATTGAGATCCACAAGCCACAGAGAAAATAAATTATCTCACTTCTACTTAAACATGTCTTAAAATCAAAAATGAAAATAAATTTGAGCAACAAAGTAAATAAAGTAGCATTACATTATAATCCAAAATATAAAATAGATATCGTTGAGTCCATACTGATACAAACAAATGATTGCATAAATAAATAAATGGGGGAGAAGAGATGAATCTCCACGCAGAAGAATTCCAAATAATTTATGTAGATATTCTGTCCACAAGGAGATGAAGCATAACTCTTCACTTCTTAAGTGTGGGCTACACATAGTGACTTCCTTCCAAAGAGTACAGTATGGAAAGTGGGCAAAAGAGTAACTTGACGGTGGAGAAATCTGACAAAGGCTACCTCAGCCAGGTGATCAAGGTCAACATCAAGAGTGATAAGTTATATTGATAGTATGCACCCCTGAGATGATGCTCAGAGAGATGATGTGCTGAGAATACTTTACCTCTGTGGTCTTCTTCCCAAAAACCCATAACCCATCTAATTATGAGAAAAATATGAGGCGAATTCCAAAATACTTGACAAGCACACCTCAAAACTGTCAAGGTCATCAAAAACAAGAAAAGTCTGAAAACTGTCACAGCCAAGAAAAGCCTAAGGAGACATAATGACTAAATGTAATGTGGCATCCTAGATGGGACCCTAGAACATCAAAAGGACGTTGGATAAAAACTAAGAAAATCTGATTAAAGTATAGACTTTAGCTTTAAAAAAATACAATAATATACATTTCTAAGTTGTCTGAACCCTTTGAAATGAGCCTAACTGAACCAGGAGTAAAATACATTATTTTCATTGATTTTCTTTCTTCTAGGACAGGTTATTGGTTAACTCAACACAAAAACACTATCAATAACAGAGAGGTAGCATTTGAGGAAAGCATCAAAGTCATCAACACCGTGTCCTCATGAGGTGTTTTAAAAATTTACTTACTTAAATATCGGTGGTGACATTTGTAAGTGATCCATTTGGAGGAGAAAGAAAAAAGGCTCAGGGATCTCAACTACCCCCCAGGAATTGCTGTCCTTCTGTGGAACTCTTCCTAGTGTGAACCCTTGTGGGGAAATAGCAATATGAAATATTAGCAGGCTTTTATTTAGCACTTGCTATGGACCATAAACGATTATAAGCCCTTTATATATATTAACTCACTTAAGTCTCACGTCATTATTATTATTATCTCCATTGTACTAATGAGGAAATTGGGGTAACCAGACTAGAAAGTGACAGAGCCAGTTTTTGAATCCAGGCGGTCTGGTTCCAGAGCACGTACATTGGTTTTCTAAATGGACTACATAGCATCCCCTCTTCTTTCTCCTGAGGCCTCTATCTGAGCTGCTGGAAGTCTGCCCTGACCACCCCCTAGCCCCATGCTGAGTGCTCCCTTTGTCGGCCACCACCGCCAACTTTGGGAAAACTTAACAGGATTTCTGAGTAAGTAGATCGGTTTCTTGTCCGCAGCAGTTTAATTCTCCAGGAAGCAGATTCTGAGACAGCATTTAGCATGCAGGATGTTTATTAAGGAGAGCCCTGGGGACCAACACCTATGGAAGGGAGTAGTTGAGAGCAGGAGTGGGCAGAGGGAGAAGTCAAGCTATGACACAGGTCTGGACAACCTCAGCAGACTCCACAGAGGCTCTGGGTCTAAAACGGCCCTTCGAGTTATCTCCAGGTGGGCCAAGATGCCAGGCTTTCTTAAATTGCGTGATAAATGACCTGATCATCCCACTTAACACCCACCACAATCAGCACAGAAGTAACAAACTCTTCAGTTCCCTCCGTAGCCATGCCTATGCTAAAGCATGAGTGCTGGGTTCCCTGGGGGTAGTTTTTCCCAAGCAGGGCTCATTTGGAGTAGGGAATAATCAGAATGATTTTATCTCACAGTTATCTCCCTCTCTACCTAAGTATCAAATGCGAAGTTTGAACTTCCACCATTAGACATTCATGCTATTTTGAAGATTTTTTGTCAAATACTAAATTGCAAATACCCCTCCAAAAAGTCAGTATAAACCATTTTCAGCTAATTTTAGTGGACCTTAACTGACTGTAGCTGAGAGCAAAGAAGAGAACACTTTGAAAGAGAAATGGGGCACTAAAAGAAGAAGTAAGAGGGTGCCAAAAATAAATACTACCTTACTTCACAGCTTTATTGAGAGTCAACTCTGTCCCTGAGTTCTCACAAAGTGGCTCCTCTCTTCTCTTTTCCTACATGTCATTTTAGTGCCCTCAGGCCTCTTTCTTAGAAAACAACATAAAGACATTTCGTGGAGCATCATATGTTTCATAATTGTATTATAGTACATGAGATAGAATCCAATTATTTCTGTGAAACTGATCTCTTCCCAACTGAACAATGTTTATTCCTACTTGGATCTTCTTGATTTCTATTACATAATGCCAGGGAAAATATGCCTAGAGATATCTTTAACACAAACTTTAGTCCTAGTAGATCATGTGCTCCCAGAAATATAACAAAGGATTTAATATGCGCCCTTATATTTACACATGTCAATGCAAGTTGAAGATGTGAAAATTACTGGAAACCAATTTACAGCAGCTGAAGCAAATTAGGGCTTTAGGGCTCATTGAAAACCTAAAAAAATAAATAGATAAAGTAATGAAACAACCAGCTCTAGGCAAACCATATGTGCCATCCCAAATCTTTATTAATGGAAGTATAGCTACATGTTAAAGAGAATTTAGTTCCCATGGCAAAGATCCTGATAGTCATATGCACAGATTGTAACCCCTTAATCTCAAAATGAGTTACTAAAAAATTGTACAGTGATTTAGAGGCAATTTCTATAGTGGCCTCATACTCACATGTTTGAAAGACCTCTCCATTATTCTCTACACTCCCCAAAATCAATGTACTTTTTGAAATTTGGGGAAAAAAAATATATACTTTATTTTGCCAATATTGGAAAACTTAATTACCTACAAAGAGCATTCAAAGTAGTTGGCATATATATCCTGACTACAATTTTTAGAAATTACCAAAAGGTACCAAAGCTTGAAACATTAGTAATAGGCCAAAAGCCACCTTCTTCTAATATTAGTAATAATCTATATGAGGTTGTAATTTCCATATATGTTATGAGATGTTGGCTAGAGAATGTGGCATTTCTGAACAGAAATAAAGATCCAGAAGTCAAGATGGCGGCGTAAGCAGACTCTGAACTCACCTCCTCCCGTGGACACAGCCAATTTACAACTACTCGTGGAAAAATTACCCCTGAGACAGAACTGAAAACTGGATAAGAGGAACTCCTGCAACAACGGACAATCCTAACTGAGGTAGAAGAGGCAGAGACTCCCTTCTGGAGAGAAAAACGACGCCTTCACAAGCCGCCAGCTTCACGGCTGCCGGGAGCAGCGCACAGGTACGCAGCCTCCCTGGAGGCGCGGGGTCCTGAGCCGGGGAGCGCCCCCGCTGTGGGCGTTTTGTGGACCCAGCACAATCGACACCAGCGGCATAATGTCTGACTGTGCCTGCTACTAAAGCATTGGGGAGCACCCCCAGAAAACCCAGTTCACAAAGAAACTAAAACTGGCTCTTAAAGGGCAAGCACGCAAACTCACCTGTTTGAGAAAGCATCTTAAAATCACCAGAAAGAAAGGTGCACAGTGCTGTGGTGACAAGAGACTCACCTAATAGGCCCTGAGCGCATCTCGGTGAGGGGTGAGACCTCTCCAGGGACTGGGACATTGGCGGCAGCCATTGTTGTGGCCTGGTGTGAGCGTGCTGACACAGACGCCATTGGAGTTCTCCCTGAGGCCTGCTAGCCCAGGGTCTGCCCCACCCGCTAGAGCACCGATTTAATCCAGCTCAGCCAGGGCAGGCAGCCCACCCTAGAGACTGGCCCCACCCAACAACAAGCCCTCAGGCAACTTGTGGGCCTGTATAGATTGGTGACTGGATTCTCTGCAGCCTGGCAACTGAGCCGACTTCAGTGGGGCAGGGCGTGCACAAGGAGCGGGTGGAGAGTGTGGGGCGGTGGTGCAGGGTGTGGGGCTCCCGCCGTGGAGAGACTGGGTCCGCTTGG
Organism: Diceros bicornis minor; assembly: GCF_020826845.1. Taxonomy (NCBI): domain Eukaryota; kingdom Metazoa; phylum Chordata; class Mammalia; order Perissodactyla; family Rhinocerotidae; genus Diceros; species Diceros bicornis. The sequence goes on from NC_080743.1 coordinate 24,536,190, forward strand.
GAAGGTCGGAGCGCGCACACGGGGCAGGACTGTGTTGACTGTGTGTGTGGACCTGTAGGCGGCAGGGCTTGTCAGCTGCAGAAGACTTGTGCTTCTCAAAGACCCACATGGGGGTTTGCCCCACCTTCCAAGTCTGAAACAATTGGGTGCTCCTGTGCCTGAGGCCAGCCCCACCCAGCTGCAATCCTCAGAGAGCTGACAAGAGACCTAATAGGCTAGAGGCTTACAGCAATTATAAGGCCCTGAGCCTAACAACCTGCCACACTGGGGGCCTACTCACTTAAAAGAAATACTGCAACACAAATGTGGTATTAGAACTTGCAGCCAACTGTGCTGGGGCTCCCCACACCTGATAAAGAGACTGAAGGGCCCACAACAACTACAAGCAGCTGAGCATTACAAGAGCTGGCCAGAAGCATAACTCGGCCTCCCTGGGTACCTACAGGGAGAGCAAACAGGCCACAACAGAAGGACACACATAGCCCACATAGGGGTCACCCCTGGAATATTGAGAACTGAGGGAAGCACACTGGAAGCCTCCGAAGACATCACTCACATAAGGTCACCTATCCAAGAGCAGGAGACGTAGCTGACCTACCTAATACATAGACACAAGCACAGGGAAAGAGGCAAAATGAGGAGGCAAAAGAATACATTCCAAGTAAGGGAACAGGACAAAACCCCAGAAAAGGAACTAAGTGAAACAGAAATGAGCAACCTACCTGACAGAGTTCAAACTAAGAGTGTTAAGGATGCTCACTGATCTGGGGAGAAGAAGAGATGAACTAAGTGAGAATGTCAACAAAGAAATGGAAGACATAAAAAAGAACCAATCAGAAATGAAGAATACAATACTGGAAATGAAAAATTCATTAGAGGGACTCAAAAGCAGAGTAGAGGATACAGAAGAACGGATCTGTGAGCTGGACGAAAGACTAGAAGAAATTACCCAAGGTGAACAGGCAAAAGAGAAAAGAATTAAAAAGAGTGAGGACAGTCTAAGGGACCTCTGGGACAACATCAAGCACACTAACATTCGTGTTATAGGTGTCCCGGAAGGAGTAGAGCGAGACAAGGGGTCAGAGAATCTATTTCAAGAAATAATAGATGAAAACTTCCCCAACCTAAGGAAGGAAACAGACATCCAGGTACAGGAAGCACAGAGAGCCCCAAACAAGATAAACCCAAAGAGGCCCACACCAAGACACATCATAATCAAAATGTCCAGAATTAAAGATAAAGAGAGAATCCTAAAAGCCACAAGAGAATATCAAGTTACATACAAAGGAAACCCCATAAGGCTATCAGCTGACTTCTCAGCAGAAACCTTACAGGCTAGAAGAGAATGGCACGATATATTTAAAGTGCTAAAAGGAAAAAACTTACAGCCAAGAATACTCTATCCAGCAAGATTATCATTCAAAATGGAAGGAGAGATCAAAAATTTCCCAGACAAGCAAAAATTAAAGGAGTTTGTCACCAAGAAACCAGTGCTACAAGAAATGTTAAAGGGACTGATTTAAGGGGAAAAGAGAAGACCACAAATAGGAAAAATTATCTATCTCCATGATAAGAACATAATGGATACAAATTCACAAAAAAGAGGTTAGATATGATATCAAAAACATAAAAGGAGGAAGAAGGGGAGTTAAAGAGTACAGCTTTCAGACAGAGGTCAAACTAAAGTGACCATCAATTCTGTATAGAAGAAGAAAGGAACAGAGAAGGACTACTAAAACACTGAGAAAAAAAAAAAGTTAAAAAATGGCAGTAAGTACATACTTATCAATAGCTACTTTAAATGTCAATGGACTAAATGCTCCAATTAAAAGGCATAGGGTGGCAGACTGGATAAAAAAACAAGACCCATATATATGCTGCATACAAGAGACACACTTCAGATCTAAAGACACTCACAAATTGAAAGTGAAGGGATGGAAAAAGATACTCCACGCAAATGGCAATGAAAAGAAAGCTGGGGTAGCAGTACTCATATCAGACAAAATAGACTTTAAAACAAAAACTGTAAAAAGAGACAAAGAAGGGCATTACATAATGATCAAGGGAACAATCCAACAAGAGGATATAACACTTGTAAATATCTACGCCCCCAATGTAGGTGCACCTAAATATATAAAGCAATTATTAACAGACATAAAAACAGAAAGAGACAGTAACACAATAATAGTAGGGGACTTTAACACTCCACTTACACCAATGGATAGATCATCCAAACAGAAGATCAATAAGGAAACATTGGCCTTAAACGACACACTAGAACAGATGGACCTGGTAGATATATACAGAGCATTCCATCCAAAAACCAAAGAATACACGTTCTTTTCAAATGCACATGGAACATTCTCCAGGATTGATCACATATTAGGCCACAAAACAAGTCTCCATAAATTTAAGATTGAAATAATCCCAAGCATCTTTTCTGACCACAACGGTATGAAACTAGAAATCAACTATAGGAAGAAAATCAGAAAAGCCACAAATACGTGGAGATTAAACAAAATGCTACTGAACAACGACTGGGTCAATGAAGAAATCAAAGAAGAAATCAAAAAATACCTGGAGACAAATGAAAATACGACATGCCAGAATTTATGGGATACAGCAAAAGCAGTTCTAAGAGGGAAGTTTATAGCAATACAGGCCTATCTCAACAAACAAGAAAAATCTCAAATAAACAATCTAACAATGCACCTAAAGGAACTGGAAAAAGAAGAACAAACCAAGCCCAAAATCAGTAGAAGGGAAATCATAAAAATCAGAGCAGAAATAAATGAAATAGAGACCCAAAAAACAATAGAAAAAATTAATAAAACCAAGAGCTGGTTCTATGAAAAGATCAACAAAATTGACAAACCTTTAGCTAGACTCACCAAGAAAAAAGAAAGACGGCACAAATAAGTAAAATCAGAAATGAAAGAGGACAGGTTACAACAGACACCTCAGAAATACAAAAGATTATAAGAGAATACTATGAAAAGCTATATGCCATCCAATTCGACAATCTGGAAGAAATGGATAAATTCTTAGAATCATACAACCTTCCAAAACTGGATCAAGAAGAAGTAGAGAATTTGAATAGACCAATCACTAGTAAGGAGATTGAAACAGTAATCACAAACCTCCCCAAAAATAAAAGTCCAGGACCAGACGGCTTCCCTGGTGAATTCTACCAAACATTCAAAGAAGACTTAATACCTATCCCTCTCAAACTCTTCCAAAAAATTGAGGGGGGGGGGAAGCTCCCTAACTCATTCTACGAAGCTGACATTACCCTGATACCAAAACCAGACAAGGACAACACAAAAAAAAAAAGAAAATTACAGGCCAATATCACTGATGAACATCAATGCCAAAATCCTCAACAAAATACTAGCAAATCTCATACAACAATACGTTAAAAAGATTATACACCACGATCAAGTGGGATTTATTCCAGGGATGCAGGGATGGTTTAACATTTGCAAATCAATCAACGTGATACACCACATTAATAAAATGAAGACTAAAAATCACATGATCATCTCAATAGATGCAGAGAAAGCATTTGACAAGATACAGCATCCATTTATGATAAAAACTCTGAATAAAATGGGTATAGAAGGAAAGCACCTCAACATAATAAAGACCATATATGAGAAACCCACAGCTAATATCATCCTCAATGGTGAAAAACTGAAAGCTATCCCTCTAAGAACAGGTACCAGACAAGGATGCCCACTGTCACCACTCCTATTTAACATAGTACTGGAAGTCCTAGCCAGAGCAATCAGGCAAGAGAAAGAAATAAAAGGGACGCAAATTGGAAAGGAAGAAGTGAAACTGTAACTATTTGCAGATGACATGATTTTATATATAGAAAATCCTAAAGAATCCACCAGAAAACTTTTAGAAGAAATAAACGAATATGGTAAAGTTGCAGGATACAAAATCAACATACAAAAATCAGTTGCATTTCTGTACACTAACAACGAAGTAGCAGAAAGAGAAATTAAGAATACCATCCCATTTACAATTGCAACAAAAAGAATAAAATACCTAGGAATAAACTTAACCAAAGAGGTGAAAGATCTGTACACCGAAAACTATAAAACATTTCTGAAAGAAATTGAAGAAGACACAAAGAAATGGAAAGATATTCTGTGCTCTTGGATTGGAAGAATTAACATAGTTAAGATGTCCATACTTCCTAAAGCCATCTATAGATTCAGTGCAATCCCTATCAAAGTTCCAACAACAATTTTTCACAGAAATAGAACAAAGAATCCTAAAATTTATATGGAACAACAAAAGACCCCGAATAGCTAAAGGAATCCTGAGAAAAAAGAACAAAGCTGGAGGTATCACACTCCCTGATTTCAAAATATACTACAAAGCTATAGTAACCAAAACAGCATGGTACTGGCACAAAAACAGACACGCAGATCAATGGAATAGAATCGAAAGCCCAGAAATAAACCCACACATCTATGGACAGCTAATCTTTGACAAAGGAGCCAAGAACATACAATGGGGAAAAGAAAGTCTCTTCAACAAATGATGTTGGGAAAACTGGATAGCCACATGCAAAAAAATGAAAGGAGACCCTTATCTTACACCACACACAAAAATTAACTCCAAATGGATTAAATACTTTAATGTAAGACCTGAAACTGTGAAACTGCTAGATGAAAACATAGACAGTACGCTCTTCGACATCGGTCTTAGCAACATCTTTTCAAACACCACATCTGACCGGGCAAGACAAACAATAGAAAAAATAAACAAATGGGACTACATCAAACTAAAAAGCTTCTGCACAGCAAAGGAAACCATCAACAAAACGAAAAGACAACCTAACAATTGGGAGAAGATATTTGCAAACCATACTTCTGATAAGGGCTTAATCTCCAAAATATATAGAGAACTCATATATCTCAACAACAAAAAAACTACCAACCCAATTAAAAAATGGGCAAAAGACCTGAACAGACATTTCTCCAAAGAAGATATACAGATGGCCAACAGACACATGAAAAGTTGTTCAAAATCACTAACTATCAGGGAAATGCAAATCAAAACTACAATGAGATATCACCTCATGCCCGTCAGAATGGCTATAATTAACAAGTCAGGAAACAACATGTGTTGGAGAGGATGTGGAGAGAAGGGAACTCTCATACACTGCTGGTGGGAGTGCAAACTGGTGCAGCCACTACGGAAAACAGTATGGAGATTCCTCAAAAAATCAAGGATAGAACTACCATATGATCCAGCTATTCCACTGTTGGGTATTTATCCAAAGAACTTGAAAACACCAATTTGTAAAGGTACATGCACCCCTGTGTTCATTGCAGCGTTATTCACAATAGCCAAGACTTGGAAGCAACCTAAGTGCCCATCAAGGGACGAATGGATAAAGAAGCTGTGGTATATATACACGATGGAATACTACTCAGCCATAAGAAACTACGATATCCAGCCATTTGTGACAACATGGATGGACATTGAGGGTATTATGCAAAGTGAAATAAGTCAGAGGGAGAAGGTCAAATACCGTATGATTTCCTTCATTAAGTAGTAGATAATAATAACAATAAACAAACACATAGGGACAGAGATTGGATTGGTGGTTACCAGAGGGGAAGGGGGGAAGGAGGAGGGTGAAAGGGATAAATCAGTACATGTGTGTGGTGATGGGTTGTAATTAGTATTTTGGTGGTGAACATGATGTAATCTATGCAGAAATAGAAGTATAATGATGTACACCTGAAATTTTTGCAATGTTATAAACCAATGTTACTGCAATAAACAAAAAATTAAAAACAAAACAAACAAACAAAAAAAAAATCCAAAGGAATTTTCTGCTCAGATGACACCAAAAATGACCCTTCATATGAGCCAATCATGCACCAGCTCTTATTAGCGTACAACAACAGAGGCAAAAAAGATTATATATGTCACCAAGCTGTAGTGAGTTGGACTGCGACTCATAAGCCTTGCTCAACTCTTAGAACTGATCCACCCCTTTCAGAATTTCTCTGGAAGGTTCTCCATCCCCAAATACTCACATTTTGCAAAGTTGGTTCAGTGCAAAAGAAAAAATATGGAAATATCATGGTGGATGAGAATTGGGTCAAGACCTAATATATCTTATCTTCATCAGTATGATTCTCTTCTGATTCTCAACCCTACGCACAAGCCTAATTTCCTCTGGTTAAACTTTTTAGCTCTCCAACTGGTTGTTCTAAATGTGAAAACAGCCAAATTGCCAAGTGTCTCTTAAACTTACACAGCCATTGACTATACTTACATCTCAAAAATTTTACTATCAACTACAGTTCACTATCATCTTGAATTAAAATATCATTAAAATAACGTCGAAAAAATACAGATTACACAATTATCCTCAATATTTTTAAACTGCTTTTTGAGTAAAAGTTAAATTATAATTCCCATCATAATGCTCTAATATTATTAGTGTTATTAGTAGTGGTATTTTTTTAATCTACCATGTTTGAAGTGCACTTGTTGATATTCCTCATCATTACCTATGATTTAGAATGCAACATTATCAGAGTTTGACCCTAAAATTTGCTTTCTCAAGAAGAATCAGCTGCTCTTTGATTCCTCCAACTGCTGCTGATCAAAGTTGCTCTTAAACATTTGAAGATACCAGCACAAAATCCACCAATCACTAATCATCCATATACGTGTCTCTCTGGAACACTCCATTACCAAGGCAATAAAAAATGATGGTGCTTTTGAGCATAGCATCAGTATTTATATACTGTAGATAGTTTTACAGTTGAACATGTTATTATGTTTATGCCTAGCAGTTATAGCAATGTTCCCTGTTTAGTGATGACATACTATAGGATAGTACTCATAGAAAACTGACTAGAAGTAATTCACACCCTATCATCATGAGATGGACAGCCTGACACTAAAAATCCTATTAGCTACAACATTAAATGATCCTTTGTATATTACTTACTCCAGGATTAAGATATTCTGAGGTCAACTAATTCAAAAATTAGACTGCCTCACAATTATGCTAGCCCCTTTTTCCCATTTAATATGTTGAATCTCGAAATGTGGTTTTAATTATTTTGCATTATCAAATGCTTAACATGCACTTTATGTAAATTATGATGGCTGCAGAAGTTTTGATCCATGAGGTATATACTGACCACATAATTGCCTAGTCATGTAATTCCCTTGGTAGGTCTCTTGCAAAGTTCTCTCAAAGATTTCTTCATTTCTCTCAATATGTGTGGTACAGAATTCTTTCAACACATGGTATGCACCTATCAGAAGTTTCACTACTCTGTTTTGTTAAAAGCATGGAGGGTGTGATTTCCAATCCTTTCTAATTTCCGGATTTACTAATTAAATTGCTTCAATCGTGTCAAAGGCACTTTTTATCACCTAGAATATTAAAATCAGCCCTTTTTGGAGAACAAAGTCAATCAGAAAAACTCTAAAAGCATGAAAAAGTGTTTCCTGTGTTCAGATGACTTAAAAGCAGCTCAAAGGAAATTTACCAAATTTAAATAAAAATTCATTATCCTAAAGAAAGCACGGCTGCAAATTAAAGCCTCAGCAGCCAGCGCCCTGAAAACAAGCCTAAGTAAAATGCAGCCCCACCTACTAGGGACACACTCTCCTGCTATTCTTATTACCATCTTTTTTCCATGACCCTAAATCTGTTTAGACCCATAGAAAATTCTTTATCTGACGCAGTCAGCAAAAGGAGTATTTTGATTAATGTGTTGGACCAGGGAGACAGGAATTAAACATTTTCAAACACCTATATGTGGCAAGCATGGTCCAATGTATATGAGATCATTTAGTCCTCACAATGTCCTGCAGGGTAGGTATTCCCATTTTTCAGATGCGAAGACTGAGGGTGAGTAATGTTACATAACTTCTAAAACCACTGGGTTAGCAAATGAAAAGCTGTGATGCAAATCAAGTTGTTTGATTCCAAAGCCCCTACTTTTGCATTTACCATGCTGAATACATATATCACACTATATACAAATTACTACTTTCCAGAGAATTAGAATATGATAAAAATAAATTTGGATCATGAGAAATATAATTTATTCTCTTTGAAGATTCAAAAAACATTTAAGTATTTTGTCATGCCTTGGGTCATCATTAGAGACATTAGTCATCCTTTCATTATCCATATATCATAAATGCCTGTTAACAGAGATGTATGATTAATAGAATGACAAGGAATATATCTGTACATGTACATTCATCCTATAGGAACACAACAAGTTTCAGACTTCCAAGACTATCTAAGTAAACATTTCATGACTATACATTAAAACATGATTTCTCATTAAGCGTGATTGTACAGGATTGTTTGCGCATTGCCCTCACATGAGCCTTTAGAACTTATTCAATGCACAGAGCATGACATGCCCATCATACTTCCCCTTTAAATTCCAGGGAACATTAGGTCTAAGCTTAACATCCAAATCCCCAGAGAGCTACTGTTTTTAATCCCTAATTAGCGAATGATCTCAAGCAGCCTCTGACATCATCCAAAGGAAAAGATTGTTTCATTTGTTTTTCCAATTTGTCTAACTAAAGATAATCCTAAACAATATCGCTTTCATCACATTACCACCACAGGGCCAAATACTGCTCAGCTCCTCTAGGCAGAATTTGGATATTTAAAAAAGTTTTTAATGATTGAAAGTTTTCCTGACCCAAAACGTAGATTCTCTATCAATAGCCTTTTGAGCCCTGACTGTGAGTTGAGGAGAGAGAATTGGAAGACAAAGAGGCCTCCCTGGGCTTCCTTAGCTTTTCATGGCATTTGGGTATCTACCTACTCCACCAGGCTGACCCCGATGTCCCCCATCCTAAACCCGAATCTCAGTAGACACCTGATCTCATGCCAAATACAAAGTTTTAATCATTTCTGTTTCAATATCTTTGTATCTCTGCGTTGCTATGCAGTGTTAGAATGGGCAAGCTGATAAGGCCGAAGATGATAATGTGCAATGTATGCATATTCACAGACTAAGTGAATCTAGATCTATTGGTGTTTTCTCCCCAAGTTCCATTTTGAATGATACAGATACATGCCACAGACGAAAAATCTTCCTTTTCAGGTAACTTAGCTAAAACTATGATAAATAAACTGTTCTGATTTATAGGAACTTCCTAAAAGATCTCCTATTTGATATGTTGCAAAAACTAGGAAATATGTAGCTGTTAATATCAGAGAGGGAAGTAATCTGGGAAAAATCGTATGGTCAGATTTATTAGTGGTCTAGGAGGTGCAAAGAAAGCAAACAAACTTGAAGCTTTGCATATAACATGAAGCTTAGGATATATTTCAAACTTTCAAGGGCTAGTGATATTTGGGAAGGAGGAGTATCAATTTAGAAAATCGAGGAAGTTGTATTAGTTTCCTAAGTTTGCCATAACAAAGTACCACAGACTGGGTGGCTTAAACAATAGAAATTTATTTTCTTACAATTCTGGAGGCTGAAAGTCTGATCAAGGTGTTGCCAAGTTGGTTTCTTCTGAGGCCTCTCTCCTTAGCTTGTAGATGGCTGTCTTTGACCTGTGACTTCACATCGTCCTCCCCCTGCGTGTGTCTGTGTCCAAGTTTCCTCTTCTTATAAGGATACCAGTCCTACTGGATTAGAGCCCACCCTAAAGGCCTCAGTTTAACTTTAATTACCTCTTAAAAGACCCTATTCCAAATATAGTCACCTTCTGAGGTACTGGGAGTTAGGACTCTAGAATATGGATTTTGTGGGGGACATAATTCAGCCCATAACAGAAAGGACGTGAAAAATACAATCCCATTCCAAGACTGCCTGTACCCTCAGATGATTTCCATTACGAATGATGCAGAGTGGAGTGACCCATTGTAGAACGAGAGATCAAGACCTGAGGTATAGATACCAAAGATGTTGCCATGGTTACATGAACAAAGGCAATAGTAAAAGCAGCCTGAGTAGAAGGGGCAATAATTTAATCATGAAAACTTTTAATAAAAATTGTGATGTTTGATATAAATTTTATAGATTTTTAAAGAAAAGAACACACATATGATCTTCTATTCAAAATTTGGTTCTTATGTTCAAATATACATTACAGATACTTTCATTCATTCATTTCATTCTGCCTATGTTTATTATTGAGACTCTACTACATGCTGTGGTGTATCCAAAGCCCAAATAATAGCCATTGTTTTGCTTTCTGGTAAACGGTACCCATGCAAAAGTGAGCCCTTTGGCACATCAGTATTTTAATTGTTTAGTTACTTCTTCTAGTTTCTATCAAGATTAGGCAATATAAATTTTAGCCAGTTTTCAAATGCAACATAGATAGGAAATAATTACTCATAGATATGTATGCCATCACCCTTTGTAGTCAAAAATACCGTGGCTAAAGCAAAGATTTCCCAGGTATTTCCACGTGTTTAGAATAGTAATTATTAATGGGTGTCCTTTTCTCAGTGGCAATATTTGGGTTAGCAACAGTCGCTATCAAGATCTGGAGCCCTCAATGGTGCCATAAAATTTACACTCAGATTGTGCCACTTAATCACTCTCAGGTTCATATCTGACTTTTTCCTTAGCTCTAGGTTTGAATAGCATTTCTAAGGAAAATAACAAAAGGATGTTTGTAAAGCAAGACATCCTCCTGAAGAAGTTTATCCTTATCCTAAAAACAAGTAGTAAATAGACAGTCATGACTAAGTGAGGTCATTCCAGGCTACCAAGTGGCTGCTGGCAATTCTGTGTCATAGGTTTTAGGTAGTTAAATCCAATTTTCAAAATGTCATCTTCAAACACCAAAGCTTGGTGGGGAAATTGCAAAACCCACAAAGGGAGAAATCACTATAATACAGGTTGTCTCTGTTCACTCTTAATGGACTTCTATTATTCAAACAGACCATGTGACTTGGAAAGTCTTTGTCTGCATGAAATTGCAGAGTGGTTTAAATATAATACAGATGCCCTGGAAAGCAAAGATGGACATTTTTTCAAATTGAAAACATGTAATTGTTGCCTAGTACAGAGATAAAAACTTGGCTGATGAGGTTGACCCAAATTGATTTATAAAACTCTTGAAAACAAACAACTTTTCATTACACATCCCATTTCTCATCTCAATGCTTTGGCAGTGAGCATTCTTTCTTTGGAGAGCTGGTCTGATGACGAAAGCTTTTACGGCTGCATTTCATGAAAACCTTTGTTTGTGTCCCTGAGTTCAATGAAAAGTCAAAATTAGCAAAAGAACAGAAAGAGTTAACATGCGAGGAGGTTCCAAAGATCCTCTAGAGATTATTAGTCAGTTAGATGAGAGCATTGCTTATTCTCCATGGAATCTTTTTCTTAAAGTGAAGCAAGTCCAGCATTGCCAGCAAATGTCAATCCCATGCAGAGCGAATAGAGAAATTTAGAGCGAATGATTTCCCAGTTCCATAGGGACAAACAGTGAGTTTATAATAAAACAATTTGCACACGGTTTGGAATATGATAATGGTAATTGTTCTTACGTTGAAAACTAATCTTTCCTGATGTGTGCTTGTGGCAGAGCAGGGCACATCCTAATATAGCCCTTCCCACATCCATGTACAGTACCGGGAAGGCCATTCAGTATTTGCCACATTTGCCCAGCTTACCCAAGAGCATAACACATTGGGAGATGTGATTACACACAAGAGTTTTCAAACCCTTATTCTGAACTAGAAAAATAGTGTTCAATACTAGACATTTGAAAGCAGAGAAAAAACGGAATGTCCTTTCATCTTCAGCTGGTGGTTGATGTTCCTGTTATCTGGAACTTCTGAAGATGTTTTAATCCTGCCAGAGCACTGACTCTCAACCAGGCTGCACAATGAAACCACCTGAGGAGTTTTAATAAACTGATATCTGGGATCCACCCCTAGAGATTCTGATTTAAGTGATTTGAGGTGCAGCCAAGCAATCAAATTTTTAAAAGCTCCCCAGGTGATTCTAAAGAGCAGACGATGTTCAGAAAGACTGTTAAAAAAAAAAAAGGAAACTATCAGATGACATTTTGTCATTTACAGCTAAAAAAGTTAAATCTATCTAAATAGTTCATATCTCATTTCTACTAGCATCATGACAATCATTCAAACCATCAGAGAAAATGTGAAATAATAGAATATCTGAACTAGAAAGGACCCAAGATATCATTTAGTCCAGGTATTCTCCAATCAGTTCCCGGGCTCCTGGGAGTCCTTTAGGTGGTCTGTCAACCCCTTGAAATTACAAATATGTATATTTTTCTGAGAAGAGTATCCACAGATTCCATTAGCTTCTAAAAAGGGGCTCTGGTCCCAAAAAGGTTAAGAAACTCTTAAGTAGTCTAAATCCTCTGATTTGTAGACAATGAAACTGAAAACCAACATGAAAACAGAAAAGAGTATATTCCTCACCACCCCTCCAGGCCATCTCAGAACCAAGCCCATGATGGCCCATATGTTTTTGCAAAAAACTGGTTAAAATCCAACCCCCCAAAGAAATGGAGCTCCAAAACAGACTGACATTTTGACTAAATCAAGATTTCAACCAGGTAGCTGAAGTATCCAGAACTGCAGAAATGGTAATGTTTTTGAAGACTTCCCTAGACTTCACAGAGAAGTGTTCCACAGAAGGGGCCCCTGACTAAAAACTTTCCCCTCAAGGATTTACCAGATTAAATATGAAGTCAAGAAGTGAGCAAATGTTACTCAAGCCCAAGCAGAGATTATCTGGTGCTCCCAATGTAGTATTGTAAACTCAGTTTGATTTCTCCAAAGTTTGTATCATGTTTAATTTATACTGTTCCACGACCTTAGTAAAGTGTGGTTCCTATGTATATTCATTGATGATGACCTCATTGTGAGTCCACAGCCATTCATGAAAAAAAGATTCTCTAAGGGAGGTCACTGATATGTCTATACATTCCTTACATAGCACATTACAACTTTGGGTGGTGGAAAATAGAGGGAGAGAGCTTTTTCAGTAACAAAGACCTAGGTCTGGGCAGAGTCACCATTGGAGAAGATGGAACTTTATATGACATTTTTTTTCGTTAGCTATTCGGTGAGACTATTAGGAATTATTCTAATATCTAATTTCTCCAATTTTCTGATTCTGGCATATGCTAGCAGAATTTTTTGGGAGTTCCATCTGATAAGGTATACATAATATTAAAAGCTATTCTTCTTTTGGTATCCATATACAGAGAAATCTATCAGGTTTAAGTTAGTAAGTTTGGGAAGATGGAGTCAAACCTGTGTCCAGTTGATTCCCACAGAAGTTATGATATAGTTATGACTATAATACAGTAAAATGAGCATGAGTTTTGGGATCAAACTTAGGTTTATATCTCAGTTCTGCTACTAATTAGTTGTGTGACCCTAGGCAAAGTACTTAAATTCTAAATGCCTCAACTTTATTTCTGTAAAATAGGATTAATTGCACCTCCATCAGAGGATTGATATGTTGACGTAAAATATGTAATATAGTGCCTTGAATATTATCTATTCAAATGTGATTCACCTTCTCCCACTACCTTCTAAAGCTGTGTTCTTTCCACTAGACAAGTAACTTTTCAGAACTTTCCCTATTCCTTTTCCTCACCTCAGCACCACTAACCAAAGATGAGCATTTCCTAAATCATGCCAGGCTCACTTAAATGATCTTTGATTTCTTGATTGTTTTTTAAATAGACTTTACATTTATCCACTGAGCTTTTAAAATCTAGAGCAGAAAACACTGCATTAATGAATAAAAGAGTCGAATACTTTTCTTCCCATGTGCTTTGAATTCTTACTCTAATCACAATAATAGGTCAAAAATTAATACCATGAATCAAAAAGAGGAAAGGGGGAAAGAGAAAAGAGCCAAATCTAAGGAAGAAAATTAGGAGTAACTTAGAAGAAAGAGAGATATTTTGACATCCAGTCACAATTCTGGGCTCAGGTTTGTTTACAAGATGGTACCTAGTTTATTCATTCACTCAGTAAATGTTCTCCAAACAACAAATTAATATGAAGTCAGAACTGTGTTAGCCTGAGAGTGGGGTGGACTATCTGATAGGTATTTTGCAAGATATCATTTCAGCTTTTGGGAGTTTTCTATCACAGAGATAACTAAAACTATTCAGTAAAAATGTAAGGACATATGTGATTTTATTTAATGAATGATACAAACATCAAATGCTATAATTATTCCTAAAGAGAAGACAGAGAGCTGGGGAAGTAGGCCTTGAAATGAGACCCAAATGACTAGAAATGTCAATCCAGAGAATATAAACTTTAGAACAACTGAGAAAGCAAGCACTGAATGGAGGCCTAAATGACCAGAAGACGTCAATCCATGAAGAAAAGTTAGGAAAAGGTTCCATGCAGGGCAGATAACATCCTAGGGTTGAGTCTTGTTCAAGGGGCATTAAAGAAACTAATCCCCACCAAATGGTGTTTTGGAGTCCTAAGGGACAAAATTGTGAAAGAACTTCATTGTCATGACCATGTCATGTAGCCCTTGGACATTTTCTAAGCCTAGTGAGCATATTCAGTGACATAAAGAAAGAAAGAATCAATAGTTAAACAAAATTCTTCAGAAGTTCTCTGAGAACCTAAAGAAAATCTAAATAAAGAAAAACCTAAATATGACCCATTTTAGATTTCCCTCTGCATTTTTACATGTAATCATTTCCTAATGATTTGCAAAGCAATAATGTGCTTCAGAATTTCAAATAAATCTCAGACTACACACATAAACAAGAGACAAGCCTATGTTTCAGTTTGGTGATTCTAGGCTTGATGTAGAATTACTGAGCAGCATTGAGCTGTTAAAGCCACCCAGACATATTTGTCTCACTTTTTAATTTATCCATCATTTTTAAAGCAGCAGACTCAAAGTTGTTTGCCAAAGCACACAGGAATTTTTTTTCTAATTTTACTTTGTTCCAGGTGGCAAAAAGAGAAATTGGTTTTTGACTACATTATCCATGGTTCTTAAGGAATGACCAGACTTTCCCGATGATTCTCATCCCTGGATTTCCTACACTAGCAACTCTCTAGGCTGGAGACACAGCTCAGTCAGAATACTGTCACAATCAGAATACTGTCTGTGCCTAGAATACTGCCAAGGGCTCATTTAAACTTAATAAGACTTTACATGAATGATTCTTGTGTTTGCAGAGGAAAAGGGACTAACCGTTGTCATTTTCTTCTCGGCCTCAAGCTTAGGGTTGGCTGCCAAGGGGAACTGGCCCTACTCAGTTTCCCTGGAAACTCTATGTCAACAGCTTGAAGCCAAGGGAAATCAGCTAATCCTAGGTAGTAAGGTCAAGGGTTATGTCTTCGCTCTGGGAATGCTAGCTTATCCTGACTATGATTGAACACCGAGAAGAAGATCCAATATTATTATATGAATGCCTGCTTCTTCCATGTGGGTGGGAAAAATCAGGGAAGCAGGAACAAAGAAAATAAAAGCAAAGCCAGAGTGAACTAGCAGAGACAAAGTTAAATATGAAGGGAAGGGAGCTAGTGAGAAGAGTAAACAAGAGATGAAAACTGCATGCTAATAGAAATAAAAAGAATGGTTGAGATGGAGATAATGATGCTTCCAGCAGTGTTAAGCACTACCATTTTTTTCTCCTACCTAAACCACCGTTGGCACCTTTGCAAAAGTTGCTATCTCTGCCCAAAGTTGAGAGTAATTTATCTTAAAGGCATCTTACTGGTTAATACATCTTTACAATAAACTCTCTGCAAAGTGTAAAGAACTAGAGAAATGAATTGAAGTGGCTTATAGTGGTGGCTGGGGGTACCGGATTGACAGCTTTGGAAATGGATAGCTTCTTTTCTCCCAAGAATAGATACAGCCCGATAAACAGAGGTGTAAGATTCCTCCCAATGCTTCACCAATATGCCTTCACCCTGACAAAGTAATGGCTGAAAGAAACAAAAAATGAGTCACCTTTTCCAGCCACTTCTCTGCTGACACTGCTTGAGAACTGACATTTAGCACCAAGGTGATAGGAGCGTTTTCCTTACAACCAGCAAAACAGAGACTCAACCCACTTATTTCACTAGGAACAGAGAACAGTCCAATCAGATAGTAATAACTTTTGACTACCCTCAACTCCACCAGATTCAAAGCACTGAACTTAAAGTGAAACCTAACTTGAGTTTCCCATCACAATTTCCCACAGCCATGGAGTCCTCCAACAGTCCCTGGCACTAAATCAGCTAATGCAGTATAGTGTAGCTATTTCATCTGTTTCTCCCAAAGATATTTGAAATGAGTATTCTGCCATCCATGAAATCAAATGAATCTCAGGGACATTTCTATTTATGCAGTGTGAGGGGGATCTTTCAAAAGAGAAAGGAAAAGCATAAAAAAGGATGGAATGTTTCCAAGAGAACAAGTAACGTGCATTTTCCTTTCTGAAAGGAAAGCGGCGAATATGTATGAAAAATTGAGGGGCATAAGTTAAAGTGGAGTCTTAACATCATTTATTTATGTACTGAACTTAAGAACCACTAAAGTCATCTTCATTACATAACCTTAAAATGAGCAGAGTCCAATATAACACGACTATCCGATTACAGTCAGTATATGTTAGAAAACATATGCTTTGTTTATCTTATACTTTCCTAAACAATCATGCACAGCTTTCTTTTGTTCCAGGAGTCATTCAAGCATATAATAAGAGTTCCAGCAAGTTGAAACCTCTTGTATCTGGTTATTTTCAGGGAGCTGTAAACCTTCTGCCGCCAAGTCAGTAGTTTTCTTATGCTGTCAGAGAGGATTAAAAAAAAAAATGCCGTCATTCCAATTCTTGTTAGTAAAGAGCTTCTCCATCTTCAGACCCTTCCATTAACCCTCATTAACAGCTTGCATTTACTTTTAAAACAATTTTAAACATCCCTGGTGCTTTCAAGGTAAAAAGCACTCACACTCACACCGCAGTCTGTCGTTCTCACTTACTGTTCCCTTAGCTGTTACAATTTCTCACCCTGGCTTTTTTCTCTCATTGTATCTCAGGGCAAATCTCCAACCATCAGCCTTACAGACCCGCAACTGGTTTTCCTGTAAGTTTCAAATCTTGCCTTATCTTTGCTCATCTATTACTTCATTCATTCATTCTTTCTCTCACTTAACAGACATTTACATAGCATCTCCTCTAGTCTTTACTTGTCCTACGATCATGTTGAATCAAATCCAAAAGAAAATATTGTGCAGCTGAAAAGGCACTAGAACAGAAGTTCTGGATCTAGTGGCAGCTCTGTCATCCATCAAGTATGTGCCCTTGATCACTTTCCCTATTTAAACCTCTGTTAATAGGGATTGGGCTATGTCATGTCTAAGATCCCTTACAGCTCTGAAATTCTACAATTTCATTGTCACCCCAGGAATTCGGTACAGACAGACAAATCCATACCACGATGTTAATAACTTTGAGATACCAATTTCAGGATATTTACATTTTCAGTGGTTGAATACAAGAGCTATCCTAAAGGAAAGTAAGGAAATTCTAAGTTTGGCACTTTAGGCACATTAATGGGCCAGTGGAGGAGTACTTGAGGACAGAGGTGTTCAAATTCCATTTAAGAGACTAGTCTTGACTACAAGGCTACTTGCTGTCTCCAATCCACCTCCTTCCATTCTCCCTTTACCCACTCTAAGAAGGCTTTCACATCCACACATCCAATGAGACTGCTCTCATCAAGGTCACCAAATGACTTTCACAGAGTTAAATCCAGTAGTCAACTGCTACTCCTCATCTTTACTGGTCATCAGCACTTGACATGTTTGATCATCCCTCTTTAATACACTTTCTCCATTGGGCATCTATGACCCACCCACTTCTCTACCTACCTCACTGGTCACTCCTTCTCAGCTTTCTTGCCTGGTTTCTCTTCTTCACCGCAACCTCTAATGTTGGAGTGCCCCCAGCTCTGAGTTATTGGTCCTCTTCTCTGTGTGCACTCACTCCCTTGGTGTTCTTATCCAATCACATGGTTTTAAATTCCATCTGTATGCCAAAAACCCCCAAATTTATGTCTCCAGCAAAGACTTCTTTCCTGAACTCCGGATTTGTAAATATAGATGGCTAATAGACCTCTGAAGAAAGAATTCCTGATGTTCTTGCCCAAACCTAATCCAAACAGTTCAGTTGATAGGAGCTCCATCTTTTCAGATGCTCTGTCAAAAAAGTCTTTGAGGGACCAGCCCTGGTGGCCTAGTGGTTTAAGTTTGGCCCACTCCACTTCAGCGGCCTGGATTTGGTTCCCAGGGGCAGACCTACACCACTTACACCATAAGTGGTAATGTGATGCTGTGGTGGTGACCCACATACAAAATAGAGGAAGATTGGCAACAGATGTTAGCTCAGGGTGAACCTTCCTCAGCAAAAAGAAAAAAAAAGTCTGTGGGGCATTCTTGGTCCCTTTGTTTCTCTCATACCCTACATCTCATCCATTAGGATATTGGCTCTAGATTAAAAATATATCAGAATCGAATTACTTCTTACCTCTACTGCCATCTCTCTCCTGAAGCTACAATGGCTTCCTAAATGGTCTCCCAGCTTCTGTCCTCACCCCTTGACTTTTGACACAGAAATCAGAGTGGTCTTTTAAAACACTAACACAAGCCCTCCATTGGATCACCAAAGTTTTCACAATGGCCTGCAGGCCTTATATCATCTGGCCTCCATAACCCCTCTGATTTCACCTCCTACTACTCTCCCTCCTCTTCACTCCACTCCAGTCACACAGGCCTCCTTACCTCAAACATGACAGACACAGCCTTGGTGCTAGCTCTTCTGCCTGCAGATATTTGCATGGCCAATTCCCTCACCTCCTTCAAGCCTGCTCAGTTGTCACCTTCTCAATGTATCCTACCCTGTCTATCCTACGCTGATCAGTCATACCTGATCCCCTTTACACCTTGGTCTGCCTTTTCTTTTTCCATAGCAGTTATATCTTCCAATGTTCTATATAATTTGTTTATCATATTTATTGCTTATTTCCTGTCTTCCCATGATAGAATGTAATCCATGGGAGGACAGGAATCTTTTTCTTTGTTCATTGATGTAGCTCAAGTACGTGGAACTGTCCCAGGCACCTCATAAGTGCTTTATATTTGTTAAATAAATGATGAATCAATAGATCATTGAGTGAGTAGATGAATAGGTAAGATTGGTCCTATATGTATCAGATTATAACCAACATCATAAGGAGCTACATATGAAATAAGCTTAATACAGCCTCACTCTAATTATCCAATCGATGCCCAATCCTGTTGCTTCTTCTTTTTTTTTTTTTTTTTATTTTGTGAGGAAGATCAGCCCTGAGCTAACATCCATGCTAATCCTCCTCTTTTTGCTGAGGAAGATGGGCTCTGAGCCTAACATCTATTGCCAATCCTCCTCCTTTTTTTCCCCAAAGCCCCAATAGATAGTTGCATGTCACAGCTGCTCTTCTACTTGCTGTATGTGGGACACTGCCCAGCATGGCCGGAGAAGCGGTGCGTCGGTGCACGCCCGGGATCCGAACCCAGGCTGCCAGTAGCAGAGCACGGGCACCTAACCACCAAGCCAGGAGGCCGGTCCCCCCGTTGCTTCTTGATCATTTGATGCTCCTGATGGATAGAGAGTCTTTGGATTTCACATCCCCCCATTGTAGAGACCCTTGACCTTCACTCACCAGAATCCTCAGAATGAATTGTAACCTTGGGCTGAAGATATATAAAGACCTCTGTACCTATCCTGGGTGACTTAGAATAAAACCTATAAAATAACTGCCTTATATTTCTGCTGTAAGAAGTGTAAAAGAGAAGAGTAAGAGTTAATGTTATTGAGGTCTAACTATGTGGCAGACATTATTCTAAGGTTTCAAAAGTATAAACTCATTTCTTCCTTACAACAACCCCCATCTCCTGACCTCACAGGATGCAACACTCAGAAAGTAACAAAAGTGCAAATGGGTCAGAAGGGAAGATACAGAATTAAGGAAGTAGACCATGGCCTTTAACATTTCTAAAGAAAAATGTTATCTCTGTCAAGCACAGCTGCCACATCTCCATGAAGCCAGGTTGAGAAAATGTTTATGTTGACACACTGAAGGTCAAATATTCAAGGGTAATTAAATTTCTCCAATGTGAATCACGGAGATGGCCCAGTTAGAAGTAGACATAGAATTTTCACTGTCCAGCCATACGTTGGCACCGACTTGCCAAATACACTTAAGCACATTTCTGAGTATTTTTTTGTTTATAGTTTAATCAATTATTTTACGTATTTTCTGTTTCTAGTCTTTTACAAAATTGATTAGCATGACAAAAAAAATTTACTATCTTACTCGTGCTCATCTCAGTATCATTTCAAATAGCTTATTACCCTACTTTCCCATCTCCATAAACACAAGAAAACATGTGATTTCAACTAATATCCTTGAAGTCACCCTCTGCCTGCTTCCAATCATGTTAATCTTCTCAAAGTTGAAGACCTTCACTTCCCCCAGATATTTTCATCACCTCATTCAGCATCCATTTATTGAATGCCTACTCAATTGCAGTTACAGTGCTGAGGACAAAGAAGCATAATCCATAGTTCCTCAATCAGAGAATTTAGTAAAGGGGAAACCAATACACTGAAAACGTTTCATATAATAACCCTAATTTCCGTAAAAAGAGGACTAGATAAATAAGACATTTATGTTCATAAAATGGAATACAATTTAAATGAATAAATTAGATTCAAATGCATTAATATGGCTAGTTTAAAAAAATGTTGAGTGAAGAAAGCAAATTTTCAAAAGATATATGCACTATATTCTTTTACCAAAAAAATTACAAAATGACATTATGTATTGCTTACAAATATAAGAATGTGTAACAAAAAGTAAAAAATATGGACTTAGAGGTTAGGCACCAAACTCAGATTAGTGGTTGCCTCTGGAGAGAGAAGAGGTGAATGGAATTGGAAAGTGTATAATGTGAACTTCAACTTGATCGGTAAGGTGTTATTTCTTTATTTAAAGAAAAATATGTGAAGCCAATATTTTTAAATGGTAAATTTTGTTAATTTGAGGTAGTAGGATACATAGCACTTTTCCATATTTTAATGGTTTTTTTTCCTAATGCCTTCCAAATTTATGAATGAGAGAGAGAGAGAGAAGAAAGGGAGAGATGTCACACTGAAAATACCATTCACAATAGATGAGAAGTACCAAAGGCCACGGAGATCATACCAGAGATACAAGCAGGTGTCAAGCGAACAGCAGGTAGGAAGAGCTATGAAGTCGCGCAGGGAGAGACGAGGGGATGGAGCGTTCCTGGAAGTCTTCCTAAAATTCCTAGACTGGAGTCAGGCTTGAAGAATGACTAAAAGTCACACAGACTGAGATGAGCAAGAAGGGTCTTCCAAGAAGGTGGAATAGCGGAAGAAAGACAAAGATGCAGGAAAGAGCAGGGAGCATTCAGCAGAGACAGAGCCTCAGGAGACGCTCCTGAGTTTCAATTTTAACTCTGCTGTTTACTAGCCTAGTGAACTTGGGAAAGTCACTGAGTCTCTCCGAAATTGTTTCTTCAACTAGAGCATGGGATAATAATAGCTTCCTGGCTGCATTGTTGCACAGGCTAGAGAAAATACATTTAAAGATGCCTGACATACAGTAATAGAGCAAATGCTCACAAATGAACATTATGATTAATGATTACTACCTGGGACTAAGACTCAGCTCTCCTGCTTTCCTGAGTCAATGATCTTTTTCATAACACCACACTGCTGATTTTGTAGTTTAGCGTTATCCTAATATCATGTGACCAAAAATTTCACAATAATAAAGCAAGAGATCTCAGTGGAGTCCTGGGCAACTCACTGGATCTGAATTTTAAAATATCCCTCTTTAAAACAGTATGAAGTTTCCTTAAAACATTAAAAATAGAACTACCAGCAATTCTACTTCTGAAGCTTATCTGAAGAAAACATTAATTCGAAAAGATATATGCACCCCCATGTTCATTTCAGCATTATTCACAATAGACAAGATATGGAAAACACCTAAATGTCCATTGACAATGAATGGATAAAGAAAATGGAATATTATTCAGCCATAAAAAAGAATGAAATCTTGCCATTTGTGGCAACATAGATAGACCTTGAAGGCATTATGCTAAGTGAAATAAGTCAGATAGGGAAAGACAAATACCGTACGATTTCACTTATTTGTGGAATCTAAAAAAAAACAAATAACCAAGCTCATAGACACAGAGAACAGATTGGTGGTTTCCAAAGGCAGGAGGTGGAGAGTGGGTGAAATGGGTGAAAGGAATCAAAAGGTACAAACTTCCAGTTGTAAAATAAATAAGTCATGGGAATGTAATGTACAGCATGGTGACTATAGCTAATAATACTGCATTGCATATTTCAAAGTTGCTGAGAGAGTAAATCTCAAAAGTACTCACCACAAGAAAAAAAATTCTGTAACTGTAAGGTGACAGATGTTAAATAGACTTATTGTGGTGATCATTTTGCAATATATATAAACATTGAATCATTATGTTGTATACCTGAAGCTAATATAATATTGTATGTCATTTATACCTCAATTTTTTTTAAATGCCTCTTTTGACATGCACAACAGCTTCAGACTCTACCTTAGAGTCCATGCTGTTGGTTGTTCTCTGAGTACATTTCTGATTATTTCATGTGTCCTAGATCTGACCTTGAAACTGTCAAAGCTGGAACTTTTAGTCAATTGGCTTCCCAGTTGTTGAGTCAGCTGCTGGCTAAAATTTGGAATACCAAATTTGTCTCAATCAAGAAGTTAAAAGAGGAGGGTTACATGTTTAATGCCTTAAAGTAACTGGACTTTGTTTACAAAATGTTTACAAAAAGTCTAAGTGCATAGGACTTTGGTCACATTGCTGTTACTGATAAAGCATTCACAGATTTCCTCAATAGACGCTAACATATTTTTCATTTTATTCAGGTTGTTATGAAAGCAAGTTTAAATAGCATTAAAAAAAAAAAAAACCTCCGTGAGACTTACACAATGCTGTGTTATGTGAATGGTGTATATTACTCCGAAAGCCCCCAGGACTCTTTCTTCATACCCAGTATCAGTAAAGGGAGGCTACATCCACATGGTTCCCAAGCATGACACCTCTCTCCAAAGCAGACTGATGGTCCCTTGCCACTCTCTCGAGCCAGCCTCAGCATGATCTAAGCCCAAATTTGGGCGATTGAGTTATTTTTCTCAGTGAGGTTTTAGCAACCGTTATCACTATCCCAGGAACTCGTCCTTTCTTGGAGATAAATTGCCATGGAAAACTATGTTTTCTCTTTTAGCACATATTTCCAAATTTCATTGCTCTGCATGGATGGAAAGAAGCATATGTTGCTTCTCAACACCACTCACTTCAAACAACTGAGAAACACAGTGTTGTTTAGAGGCAATGGACATACACTATCCAGAAATCTCCCTTTGTCTGACAGGCTCAACTAAAAATGCCACAAATTTGCACTGATAACACGCTGTTTCTGTCCACCATCGACCCACTATCACTGCCACTAAAACAATATTGGGGCTCTCGAAATCCTCACCAATCTCCCACCCTCTCCTATACCTTTTCTTTCATCTCCCAAAGAACAAAGAAACAGATCTGTGATTTTATCAGTGTTAATCAACGATATTTATTGAAGGCACTAACTTTGTCACATTGTTTTTGGTTTGTCGTAGTGAGGTCAGAGAGGACATTTGAAATGAGCTAAGATGATATCTCAGTCCTTGAGGGAAAATCTACACAAAACCACAGCCAGAGTTAGTGCTACTGTTTGACATTTGAGTCTACATTCTAGACAAGAGAACCAGATAGAGGATAGGCCAAGAATCAGCAATCCTTTTAATCCAATGTCCTTCCAAAGTGACAGGTAATAGAATATGCCACCCCAAAATATGCCTCTTTGGCACTATGATTATTTTGAGCTGAAGGCAATTGAGAAGAAACAGATACGAGAAAAGTTCTCTGCCCTCCCCCTATTTGCCTAAAAGCAGGATACATATTTGTAAAGGTGTCCCCCTCATACTTCTACCAGGAAGGACAGACGTTACCAAAGACAACTCTAGACCCTTATCAGAGAGGGCACCAGAGGAATCCACAAACTCTACTACCTAGCCCTTATCTTCCATTAGTTCCCTCATCTATTAACCTTCCCACAATTTGCCACCCTAGAAACTCCAAGTCCCTTTCCTCTGTCTTGTCACTTCTCTAAAAATTTATTCTTCATTTGTCAAGATGCTATATAAGCCCGAGTTCTAACCACCCTTTTGAGTTACTCATCACTAAGTACTCCCATGTGTATGCACGATGCATATGCTAATAAACTTGTTTCGTTTTCTCTCGTGAAAGTGTCTTTTGTCAGTCTAATCTACAGGGCCCCAGCCAATGAACCTAAGATGGGTAGAGGGAAAAAGAGTTATTTTCCTCCCCTACAAATGCACACTAGAGGACAAGAAGGGCTGGTAAATTGCCTTTCTCTGTCTGCTCTAAAGAGAGATGTTACCCATCTCTGAGATTATTGGTCTAGTGTTTTCTATAATTACAAAACCTCCCAAAAATTACAGATAAGGGATAAATGAAGATAGGAAAAGCCATGATTTTTCTTTTCATTTTCTAATTTTGAAAAATTCTGAAATTAAAGGAATTTTTTCTCTTTCTTAAAGGGAAGCAGAGACCAATAGGCACAGCAATCTAATGATGCTTTAAAGGTAACATTTTGGAGTTCATCCCCAAAGATAGGCTAGGCATCAGCAGAGGAATCTATGGGACTTCAAGTAGCCGTCATAGTTTTTCATTTTATTTTTTGATTAACTTTTTTCATGCATAGCTGAAAAACACTAAACAGAATGAAAAGCAAGTTATGTAATTAGACTAGATTGCCCAAGGCAAGAGAAAAAGAGAGACAGGCAAATCCTGTAATTCAGCTCCTAAGTAACATCCTCCACATGATAGAGTTTCTTCATCCACTTTTTAATCAGGTTTTAAAGTTTTGCATGTATACGTTGAAATGAGTGTTTCTGTTGGGAAAATATATTACTTTGCATCAAGGCTTTCATTTTCTCTTAAACAAATCTTTTCCCCCACATTTTAAAATATATAGTACATGGAGATATGAGAAGGCAGAGAAGAAAGGAAAAATATCATGAGGGAGAAATAGATGATAAAACTTACATATGTGAATACAGCTCTTTCAGAAACACTATTCATTATTACATATATTAAACTATAATATGGATCAAATCGTATCCTCTGGGATAGCTAATAAAAAACAAAGGGTTGTAAGCTTATTATGTGGGAAACTATATGGCTAATATAGGAAAACATCTGATTTAAAATAAAATACACTTTAATTTGGCAAAATTTTTCACGTCATCTTTATGGTCAAAACGGAAAAATGTGGACTACATGATAGAATAGTTGAACAAGTATACCCGAAACCATATTGATGGATCAGTGTCATCCTGGAGCAAGGTTTCTCATGGATGACACAGCTCTCTGCCTTTGGACCATCAGCGTTTATCATCAATAAATTACATGAAAGAATGAGTTCAGCTCATTAGTAACAAGAACACAAACTGAAACGAATAGTTAAGATGGTAAAATAAATATATTAAGATTCCAGAAGGACTCAACAGGCTAGAAGTACAGGCCCAAACTAACAAGTAAGGTTAATGGTACAGTTCTACATTGGGATCAAAAACTTAGGTACAAAATTAGAAAATGGTGGAAAACCAGGAGCTATGGTTCATATTAGAAAAATTCCTTAACGTAGAATTAGAGAACACCTGTGGCTTAAATCAATTTAATTCCATTATGTACCTCTGTTTTCTCATCTAAAAACTGGGCATAACAGTATCTACCTCTTAGGGTTGTTGGGCAGTTTAAATAAGATAACATGTGAGACCAGTCTTACAGCAGTCCAAGCAGACCAAGGTCTCGTGAGCCCACACACAACGTCAGTGTCAGGTCAAGTGGCATAATGCCTGCACTGTGCTGGGTACTGATCAAACCCAGGGACTAACACTATGGTCAGGTTTAGGGGCCTCAATTTTAGAGGAATAGAGGAAAGTCAGAAAGCATTTATTGGGGTCGGCCCAGTGGGCTAGTAGTTAATATCGCACACTCTGCTTCAGCAGCCCAGGGTTCGCAGGCTTGTATCCCGGGCACGGAGCTACACACTGCTTAGCAAGCCACACTGTGGCAGGCGTCTCACATATAAAAGTAGAGGAAGATGGGCACGGATGTTAGCCCAGGGCCAATCTTCCTCAGTAAAAAGAGGAGGATTGGCAACAGATGTTAGCTCAGGGATGATCTTCCTCACCAAAAATAAGAAAGCATTTATTGAGCATCCACTTATGTGCCTACCAGCAGGCTCTGGGAATATTCAGGTGAAGCCATGGTCTCTGCCCTCAAGGAGCTCTCAATGCAGAAACAAATGATAGGAAAGCTCATCTAGAAGAAGGTGGTCAGTGTGTTGACGGTTCTGTAAGCAAAAATCAATGAGCAATAGTTGTCTGAATCACCCTTACCACACTCACTGCATCTAACCCAGTGTGTGCTCATTGTATCTACTCAATAAACGTTTTTTGAATGAATGAGTGATATAAGTTTTGCCTGGAAAAGAGAAGATTTAGGGAGAACAAGGAAACTCTCTTTAATATTTTTAAATTCTGGGGCCGGCCTGGTGGCGCAAGCGGTTAAGTGCGCGTGCTCTGTGGCGGCAGCCTGGGGTTCGCCGGTTTGGATCCCTGGCGCGCTTGTCAACCCATGCTGTGGTGGCGTCCCATATAAAGTGGAGGAAGATGGGCATGGATGTTAGCCCAGGGCCAGTCTTCCTCAGCAAAAAGAGGAGGATTGGCAGATGTTAGCTCAGGGCCCATCTTCCTCACAAAAAATTTTTTTAATTCTAACTTAAGAGGGAATAGACCTATATTTGTAGTTCCAGAGAGCAAAAGGTTGAGGGGACAAGGAGGCAGGTTTGTGTTTTCTACAGAAAACATTCTAATAATTAGAGCTGCTGAAAGAGAAAGTACTAGCTTAAGAACTAGTGAGTGCCCCCTCACTGAGAGCGTTCAACATGAGGCTATCTAGGGCAATCAGGATGCTGTAGAGGAAATTCCTACACTGGGTTATTGGAAGCTGGACTACATGGAAAAAATACTTTCCATTTCAGAGATGCTGATCTGAAGATTAGAAGGCCACTGATACCCAGTGCCAGTATTGTGAAGCCTGTCATACTAGGTGCTGAAAATTAAACTTGACAATAGTATTTGGTTTAAACAGTGAAAAAAAAAAAAAAAAACAAGAGAGAAGATGACAGTTTAAAAATTGTCTCAGGTTATAGGGGCCAGCCCTGTAGCCTAGTGGTTAAGTTTGGCATGCTCCACTTCGGCGGCCTGGGTTCCGTTCCCAGATGCGGACCTGCACCACTCGTCTGCAGCCATGCTGTGGCAGCAACCCACTTACAAAATAGAGGAATACTGACACAGATGTTATCTCAGGGTGAATCTTCCTCAGTAAAAAAAAAAATTATATCAGGTTATAGTAAGGACTCCACTAAATATCCGGCATCTCCACTGTACTGTGGAGATGTACAGTCTTCATGCCATATGACAGAAACTCTTCCTGAACTCCTTGGCTCCACCATGGAAGACTGAATGCGAGCAGCTATTCCATAGTTGGTCAAGTGCATAAACGGGATTTTTGCCAGTGTGCTCACAGAGGAGTGTCATTGTTTCACACATAATAGCTTGTGTAATAATTCCCAGATGCAGGTGCCCCAAGACAGCAACTTCCTTGTGCCAACCTTGAATAAAATGAATCAAACTGAGTGTACCCCAGACCAAAGTGAAAAATGTACCCAAGGGCCGGCCTCGTGGCTTAGCGGTTAAGTGCGCACGCTCCACTACTGGCGGCCCAGGTTCGGATCTCGGGGGCGCACTGACGCACCGCTTCTCCGGCCATGCTGAGGCGGCGTCCCACATACAGCAACTAGAAGGATGTGCAACTATGACATACAACTATCTACTGGGGCTTTGGGGGGAAAAAGGAGGAGGATCGGCAATAGACGTTAGCTCAGGGCCGGTCTTCCTCAGCAAAAAGAGGAAGAGTAGCACGGATGTTAGCTCAGGGCTGATCTTCCTCACAAAAAAAACAAGTGTACCCAAGTCTTCATTATGGGCTGCGCTCCAAGCCCTAGTACCCGGACAGCTCCTGCTGAATCAATCTGAAGAAAAATACTAATGACAGCACTGCTGGTATTCCGTCACAGCAAACACCACGAAGATGGTACACGAATGTCCTATGTTTGACCATCATTGCTCTATAACAGCAAAGATATTACTGCTGAAAGATTAATTAAGGTTATCCTATTTTATCTGGGCCTGGGAATCCTAAAACTTGGCCCTCTTTTTCTATCTCTATTCAAAATCACAAGCCATGGTGTCTTTTTGTGAGTTATTTGCCTTCATAATTGAGACAAACTCTCTGAGACTTTAAAGAAAGATTTGAATAGTAGATCTAAATTACCCCTTCAGGGAATTTGTGTACTTGCCCTCCTCTAAAAGTTGTATTTCTTTGTTTTTCTTTTCTTTCAAAAAAAAAAAATCACTTAGGATGTGAAAAAAAAAAAAAAAAACACCTAGATTTTTTTCTCTCTAGGCCTCTTAATTGAGATCCAGGATTTGGGAAAGTCTGACAATCTGCAGGATCCTTTGCCTGGTACTTTGCCCTTTTATGTTTGTTGCTATGTCAGGGATACTAATTATACTATAAAAATAATGTATTTATTTACGGTTCTTAGCGGCTGTATCCATTGTTGCTTCGTCTCTGGGCCTATTGACTAGAATCAAGGCAAAAAGAATAGTCCCAAGTTTTCTATCCAGAGTTGCTTGTAGAAGCAAAACCAAAAGCTTAACACAAAAAGGAAGTAAAACTGTGAAAAGTCCATTTCCAAAATTAACAAATAGAGAAAGCCTGAAAACCACATACCCCAAGGCTCCATTTTGTCTTCAAGAAAAACCAGGATCTAACTTTTCACTCAGAAGTTTCCATCCCAGTCCACTTCAGCAGCACAACATTTCAATTCTATTATTTAAGGAATGGTTTGAAATATACCCCAATTCCATTTAACATGTCCCAAAGCGCATTTCCACGGCATATAAGTGCACTGCCAAATTGCCAGGCCCGCTGCAAACACAGGTAAGAGTAGCTAGGCCAACAGAGGAGGTTACATTTGTTCGGCAACTTCCTCCAGGCTATTAGAGTCGAGACTCTAGTCGAGACTGCGAGAAGCTGAAATGAGAAGTGCTTCTCGGAGTTTGAAGTAAACTAAGAAGAACAGCAAAGAGCACAGCCCAGGGCCCAGAACAAAAGACAAAGCAGGAGCAGTGATGCGCCACCCGAATGTTCAAGCTCCTCAGCAGGGTCACCGAAACGCCTTCTAAGGCCCATGGCTACAGCTTGAATCTGTGGCGCTTCTGAATGAATGCCAGAACCCACAGCAGCAAGTCACAAAGAGCTCCTTCAATCCCCCTCTCCAGCCCATATTTAATTGTTTAAGCAAACATGATGAAAAATACATGAGGTTGTACTTGAGCTGTCAAAGGCCTCGCAACCTTACCTCTCCAGAGGACTTCCAACTAGTTGGCTCTACCTTCCCGCTACCTCCATTTGCCACGTGTTGTTATATTAAATTCAGGCTCAAACCTGCTTAGGCTATAATCCACAATCCGTTTTTCATTCAACTTCTAAATGTTAAGATAAATGGAAATCTCATCAGTAAACATTGTGACAGTTATCTTTTTAACTGTCATTTATATAAACTTACGCGTATCCCTGTCTAAATCACGCTCAAATGTATCAGTTGTTCAAATATAAACATATTTAGCAGAATTCTGTCATTTCCTCATATGTATATTCATTTGTGAATGACTCACTTCATACATCTTCATAAACCTGAGAAACTATCTTTTGAGTTATTCACAGATTCAGGCAATGATGCCAGCAGAGTCAGAAGCTGACAATGTATGCAGCGGGGTCAGCCCTGGGCTAAAAGGAGCCAAAAGTCATGGTTCTGGAATCATTTTAATCTGTCTTTGGGTACAAGAAATGTCACAGAGGTTCACCTGAAATGAAATTATCCCCTTCTCTTTGCTTGTTTTGTACCACCTAATCCTCTAACTCTTTATTAAACATTATCTTTCCCATCTGCTCTAGCGAATGTTCAACACCTTGTGGATCAACTGCAGGCTGATTGGTTTTTATGGGCAACGGGATCTCAGTTTTATGCACATTCTTAGGATTATCTGAAGGACAGAGAGGATGAACAATCCATTAACCATGATAAGCAACTCCACATCTCAAGGTAGCTACGACATAGATTTGATTTCAAAAGAAAAGGCTGAATTAAAATGTGTCTGTCCAAAAATGTCTAACCTCCAACACACAGAAACAGCGTTTTCTGTTCATGCTCTAGTGAGCGGTACTACTAGAAATCACATCTCAGTCCCACTCAATCAGACTTCCCAGCCCTTAAATCTTATTTTAAGATCTGACACTACAGCAAGAAAAAGATCCTCTTGAAAGCCCTCTTAGTGATGATCTGTGGGCAAAGCGTGCAGAATGCACAGGCACTTGCGCACACAGGCACGTGTACTTTTTTAAAGGAAAATGCATTGTTATTTCTTGATGTCGAAACTTTATTTCTTTAGTTGTTCTAGAATTACATGTATCCCATTGCTTAAATTGATAAAACATCAATCTTGAAAATTTAGTCAAATACACAGAGTTAACTGAGAAAGCCAATTTATCTTGCTAGTCAGTGCTAATTACACACATTAAAAGAATCAATGCTATTATTTATCTCAATATTTAATTTAACATAGTGTAATCTACTAGCACCTCATTTGCCCACCTCCTAATTTACATGTGAACATTATAGTAAAAGTCTTTGCTTGCTCGATTTTCATAAGAATTCCTTATATGTACTCATATCTCTTTGCACCCCTGTTTTATTGATGAGCTCAGTTTGTTTTCCTGGCTGACCTTTCAAACAAAGGTACTTGCTTTTTCTGTTACTCTAAAGCTTTATGATCCTGTAATAATAACAATTATGATGGCATCTGATCACACCGTATATATTAATGATGAGACGTATCTGGCCACATGTCTTCACAGCTTACTGATCTCATTGATGAGAGCTGTCAGGCCGCCTCCTTGCAACTTGTATCTCGGGGGTAATTAAACAACGAGCTTTTTCAGCAGTTTGAACTTTCTTTTGCAGTGCATTGGAAGTATCACAGGCTGCAGAAAGAGAGAAGGTACCGGTCACCAGCTCAGCTTTATGCAACGCAAGGTGTGAAAACCAGGTACGGGAGTTAATCGCCTAGCCAGAGTGAGGGCTTTCAAGCTCTTGCATATGTTTCTTTATTCATTACTTTGCTTAAGGAAAGAATGCTGAAGTGCAGAGCTGAGTGTCGTCTTCAAATTGAAGTTCAGGCCCTTACTTAACAGGTCAAAGCCAAGGTGAAGAAGCAGACAGGCGTGTTTAAACAGGCACAGTCTGTCCCCAAGAATGTACAAGCCAGGGGTGGCGGCCTCTAGGGACAGACGATGAAGGGTGGGGGTGAGAGGGAGACTACTTTTTCACTAGGTTCTCTTTTGTTCCATTTGAACATTTTACCTGGTGCTCATATTACTTTAAAAAAAATAGCAATAACTAAATAGAGTTTGCCCCCTCCAAGCACTGTGACAACCCACACTGATCCCAAAAGTCAGCACTAGGGAAATGGTGCAGTAGCCAAGGCTACATTTCAGACGCCCAACCCTGCCCTTCTTTTCCTCCTGATTCCCCATGAGGGTCCCTCTTCTCCTCCTGTCCTCTCGACCTCAGCCAGGGTCCTGAGATTTTCACCCTGTCAAAGCAAGCTCCCAAGAAACTACCTGATTTATTCAATATAAATGAATGATAACAGGTTTTTTTAAGTTTTTTTTTAATAGTTTTATTTATTTTTCCCCCAAAGCCCCAGTGGATAGTTGTATGTCATAGCTGCACATCCTTCTAGTTGCTGTATGTGGGATGCGGCCCCAGTATGGCCGGAGAAGCGGTGCATCCGTGCGAGCCCGGGATCCAAACCCGGGCCTCCAGTAGCGGAGCGCGCACACTTAACCGCTAAGCCACGGGGCCCGCCCAATGATAACAGTTTTGCTTTCATACACATATATAAAAAGGAATGTCAGACCGGAAGGAACCATTCACCTCTTCATTGTGAAAACACTGGAAACAAATTTCCCTACATTAAACAACTGGTTGGGGGAGTTGTCTGTGTATGTTCTGGTTTAAGGGGTAGAGGGATATCTAGGCAGGGAAGGGAAAGAGGGCTGAGACCATGAGCAGAAGGGTCAGCGAGCCTAAGGGATCCCGTGCTGGAGAACAGCCCACAGGGTGCGCAGCCGGGCCTGACCAAGCACACCTCTGGGCAGGAAGCTGAGAAAACGGGATCCTTGCCCCAGCCCCTCCTGCTGCTGCTGGTGTCTGCCGGACCCCTGAGCACAATGATAAAACGATACCACTGGATATCTCCAAAGTGATACAACATTCCACCTAGCAGGACCCTAGGCTGGGAAAATTTGTTCTGCAGGGTTCTTTGAACGTTCTCCACGAGATTGCTCTAACCTTCCTTAGCTGCCTGACTTTACTCCTTTCTGCCTTCTCAATGCCCTATTTTGGTTCTGCTTCAAACCCAAAGTTTCTCTTTCTATTCACACATGCATGCATTAGAACATAGTAAGAGAAAAGATCACCTACCTGAGAATTAAACGTTTCACCTTTGCGTGGTTAGTAAGGCCAAACTCATTAATCTTCTCCTATTTGCTATTTTCTGCAGTATAATTACATGGCACCAACCAGTGAAATTGCTGGTTAAAGGCTTGTATTTTGACTCTGTGGCTGTCCTGTGTGCCCATGTCATTCTGTAGAGAAATTGGCATAGGAATACTAGCTCCTGTCTGAATAATCCATGTAAGATCTATTTTAAGACATCTGCTTTTGTGTCCATTTGGAAAATTGTTACATTAAGATTAAGCCCATCATTGACTTTTTCTAAAATGGGAGCACCTTTATTGCTTTTGTTTGCTTTAAAGTAATAAATATCTACTTTACAAAATTCTAACACTAGAGAACAGTACAAAGTTGTAAATGAAAAGCCTTTTCATAATCTTCCCTGACTGGGATATCCACTGTTACTGATTTGGTATGTATCTTTAGAGATATCTGTTATGCACAAACAAGAATAAAAGCACACTGTATATGCTGAGTCAGAACTCTCTTGCAAGTAACAAAATCTAATTCATGCTAGCTTGAGCATAAAAGGTGTCACATAACTAAAAACTCCAGCTAGTTTCAGGCATAGCTTGATCCAGGGACTCAAATGCTATCACCAGGATTTGGTTTCTATCTATCTCGCACCTGTGCCATTCTCCATGTTGGCATTACTCTTGGGCTCCATATGGTGTCCACCAGTAGCTCCAGGTTCACCTGTCCTCAGGTTAAATTCTAGCAACAAGAGGCAGAGAATCTCTTCCTGTTATTTCTGACACAAGTCTTATCATTTATATGGACCAACATGGCTCAAACGTTCCTCTCCAAACCAATCAATGTGACCCAGAAAAGGAAATATTCTGACTGACCAAGCTTGAGTCTCACATGCACCCCTGGAGCCAGCTGTGAAATCAGCTCCTTCCTAAAACATGGGCTGAGGGGGCACGTCTCCAGAAAACCAGGGACTGCTGATAGAAGAATGAATGAATGCTGATAAACAAGATCGACAGATGCCCCCAATACATTTGCTTCTTTCACCCTTGGCGTCAGGGCCAGCTTCATAATTTGTGGGGCTCAGTTCAAAATGAAATACGGGGCTCCTTGTTGAAAAAGCAGTAAAAAAGTGGCATTAATAGTACTAAATTACAAAGCTGTTTCAGTTCTTCTGTAGTCTCTCCTTCAACTCGTCATGGTGTTTTTATGTTTTGCAATGTAATGTTCTAAGTAAAGAAAAATTAAAAATTAAAATTATTAGCATGAATATTACCATTCATATTTATATTTTTCTATATCAGTTTTAAATGCAAATATAAAGCTTTAACTCATGTATGGATCACCAAAATTACACAATTTATATTTTGTAGCTCATACCTGCATATGTATTTCGTTCTATTTCATTCCATTCCAGAACAGCAGAAACGAAGTCAACTGTTTTAATTTCATCTCTTGATTCGTGGCACCTCCTACAGCATTTTCTACCTTCAGCTTACTGATGAGCCAGGAAAGACTTAAGGGAAAAGTAACTTTGTGCTGCTCTTCTTTCTTTTTACTTCTATGACATCATTTTCAGCGTAAGTGGTTGGAAAAGACAGAGAAATAACACAAGGATGAAAAGATATGTTGGAGTTTCGTGGTCATTCATGTTTCTTAGAATGCCATTACCTTCTTTCTGCATTCAAAGCTAGTACTGGTTTGAATAGAAAGGATGGCCTCTTGGGGCTGTCAGAGACCCCACTTGCTCAGTTATAGATGGAACTCTCTTACCTTGTACTCACTTTGAGTCTCACTGAACTCCCACACATCACGGGTTAATTGGAAATCTGTGCTCAGGGGCTTCAAGAATGCTATGAGCAAACTGGGCAGCAAAGAATACCAGACACATGTATTACGTGTATCTTCTCTGCACCACGTGCGTTCTCCATTGTCTCATCAAATTTCACTTACAAAACACAAATTCACAAATAAAATTCTTAAGAATTCCCACACAGCAACAGCTGACTGTTAAATCAAGTTCAGGACCCTTCTGAGTGTAGGCCCTGTGAAGCTGTGCAGGTTGAAGACCCATGAAGCTGGCCTTGGGTCTCAATAAAGAGAATGAGACTATTTAAATAATCAAAAATGATTAAAAAGTTCTGCAAAAAGACTGAGACGTGGTTAAGGAAATCCACTGCTCAGAAAGAAAGGGAGGTTCCGCAGAAAGCAGTGGTAATAGTTGTTGGGAAAAGTAGAAACCATTTCAAATATCTGCCCTGCAATTTACGACTACTCAATCAAACCTATTACACATGTAAAATTCATTCATTTTTAATGGTTACATAGTATACCAATGTATGATTGCACCATAATTGATTTTAAACCCATAGTATTAACATTTAGTTTCTGTCCAATTTTTCAATAAGACTTTCATAAATATTCTTGAAATATTTGCTTTTATAAATATTCTTTAAAATGCATCTGACTATTTTCTTAAGATAAATTTCTAAGAGTAGAACTGCTGAGTCAAACAAGATGCATGTTTTATATTTTTTATACACATTATCAGAGTGCCTGTCAAAATGGTATACCAGTTTACACCAGTAGCAGTGTAGGAGAAAGCCTGTTTCCCCATACCCAACACTGAATATTCCCATTCTTTTCCATCTTTGCCAATCTGAATGATGAAAAATGATATCATTGTACATTTCTTGAATCATGGCTGAGGATGAACATCCTTTTTATGCCTATTGTTAAATTTCATTTTTAACATTTCTGAACATTCAAATTCTACTTGAGGCCCCTGTCTCACACTCTATGAGAGAGAAGGAAAAGGAATGAATTGAGGCAATGTGCTATTATTTCCTACCAAAATGAAGGTTAATAATAACGGTAGCCATTTATTAAGTGCTTACTACATATCAATCATTTTATACACATCATCTCTTTAAATTATCACAATCTCATTGAATCATAAAAATCAGAAGGACTATTATTATCCCCATTTTACAGAGGAGAAAATAGAGGTTTGGAAAATTTAAGTGACAGTTAAGTAGCAAAACAAGGACCGTGTGGAACATGGGTCTATCAGAAACCAAAGTCCATGCTCTTAAAACTCTGTTATACAACTATATGTTCCTAAACTCAATCTGATGTTAATTTTCATATTAATGTGGCAAATTGTCCTGTATCTAGTTGAATTGGAGGATAAAATAATCCTTAACCACAAAATGACATTATTTAATACCTAGCAAACCCTGAGGAAGTTAACCAAAAGGAAGAATGTTACCTAAACTCTATCTGTCTGGCCAGGAGCTGAAAGGCAACTAGGAAGCTGAGTGCACATCACTCATCTTGAAGCCTCGTAAAAGAAGGGAAATTGTATTTGCAAGTCCAATTTCTGAATGTTTGAGGAAGCCTCGCAGGAACACGGCAGTGAGGAGTTAAAATGAGGGCCCTGAGACGGGATGTGGATAATATAGTGTGTGGGGCTCTCCACTGCAGGGTATGTAAATACTTTATACACTAATTCAATTACGTTTTCAGATTATGCAGGAAGACTGATTTAAGCCACAGCCTGGTCCACTGTCCCATCACCCATGCATACATGCAGGAGAACAGAGTTAAGAGAGCTGGGTCGACTTTAACTCTGGATTTCTTGACTTTTATGGGCTTAAGTTGGAACTTTAATGTTTTATTAATGTCGAGTTTTTGGAGTAGGTATTCAAAATGTTTCAAGCAGAGATATGATGGGTCTCAAAGACCTGGAATCTTTTCATATTGGCAGGTAGTAAAAATAAAAAATCCACTATTTTACACAAATTATCAACCACTGAAAGAACTCTGTGGGATTATTTTTGCATAAATTATTAACCCTGAAAAAAGTAAAAATACTTAACTTGCAATTATTGATAATGCATGGATAATGTATATAATTATGAACTTCTGAAAGTCCCTGTTCCAATGTACAACTAAATACGTTCTTAAATTGAGCATCTTTGGAGAAAGGGCAATAAGGAACCATAAATAAAGAGATTTGCTCAAAGCGCAAAAGAAATGAGCTAACCCTTGTAAGTGCCTCAAAGAGTAAAGAAATTCTAGTGTCTTTCATATTATTTATATCTGGTATTGATTTATGCAAGAAGTCCCTTCCCAAACCTTAAAGTCCTGGTTATATGTGTGATTCTCCAGAAGGAAATTCAAAGATGACCCAAGGTTGCAATTTCCAGTAATAAAAACTTTTCTATCAGATTGGTTCTCTTCTATTTCAGAAAGTTTGGCCTTTGGAACAAAATGAGTTTTGTGTAATATATTTTTGAGGGAGAGGGAAAGAGAAGCATGAAGGGTTAATTTCAGCTTTTTTCTGCATCTGAATAAATGAATGTATATGATGGTCTATATTTTCCTTAAAAATATTATTTAACAACATAGTTCTCTTTTAAAAGACCAAGGATCAACGTGCTATAAACATTGTAATCAGATTGCTGCCACTAATGAGTGTTAACACTTGTTCTCAGTGTTACTTCTCCTCTTGCCACCGTTAACAGGACTTGCTTTACCTCTTTCCCAGTTCATTTGCAATACTCACAGGTTTTATTGGGGAGATTTTTATTTTTCCGGAAACTGAGGACTTTGAGTTACGTGTTTCCATATTCATAAATGTCTTGACTATGAGGAATAAAGTGAAAAGAGATTTAAACTGGGCAAAAACACTGCTTATAAAACAGTCACTCAGGAATAATCATCTCAACTAAAGCAACTGTTTGTGCAAAGACAAAAGGGGCCAAATTCTGTCCTTGGATGTGCACACACAGCTCCTATTAGCTTTTGAAAACAGCTACGTGAGCGTAGCCAAGGACAGCGTTTAGCCCAATTTGGTCTAATCTATCCAGACCACTGGAGCCATGAAAGATAAAGACAGATTATAAGACATTTTGCATGTCAGTACAGTAGCATGCTTTGTGTTTTTCCAGTCCCCAGGGTTTTCCTTCATCGGGCCAAATGTCAGTGATCACATCTGAGAAGTTTGAAAAGTATATAAATTTTCTTGCAATGCTACTTGCCATAGTTGGCTGCCATATTTCAAAGCGTGCCATTCTTTCTGTGTTGGGGGCCAAACTCTAGCAAATTCAATTTACCGAAAAGAAACAGCCTTAGTCTTATGCAAATGAAATTAAATGCTAAGACAAAAATAAAAGGACATTGATTTTAAATAGTTTTTTTTTAAGACAAATCAAGAGATATTGAATTAATATGTTTTAGACGGTTTCAATGCCCCAGTTTACAAGATATATCCCAAGGAGAGGGTCTTTTTATAGTTTCCTAAATTAAACTTCCCTAAGAAATGCTTATACCTATATACATGGTAGTCTACGATGGTTATTTACTCCAGAATGGGGCCATAAGTCACAAGATTGACTTTGTGGTTGGTGAGAGAGGTGTCGATTCCCCAGCCAAACTGCTGCCTCCATACATATGTGCACTATACACATGATGAATATCAGATGACCCATCTTTATTATACAGTTTTATACAATTATCCAACAATAAGACTACCAGCCCCTTCTTTTTTCTTTCATTGACATTTTATAGAGGAAAACATACCCTGGCAAACTATTTTGTAAATTCATGTCAAAGAACACACTGCCAACTGCGCTCTATTGCAGCTAATGGTACCCAGGGATGTTTGCTGTCCTGGTGGACACTGATTTGACACTGCTTGATTCTCTGGCACCTTTAGAATGCTTCTTGTCTGCAGCACATGTGTGGGGGCCTCATCCAGGACCTTTTACAAGAGTAAAATTCCTGTTGATCTCAACAAAGTGCTTGACATGAGTGTAAGCTATATCACTAAGGCCATCTCAAAAGTCCTCAGGATGTTTCAGGTACAGATTAAAGGAGGAAGAGAGACTCGTGAGTAATTTGTCAAGTTTCACAAAATGTGAGCTGATATTTCCTGCAAACATTCTACCACTTTCCAGAGAAAGAATATTTTTGAATACCACAAATCAACATGCCGATTGCAATGTGTGTTTGTGTGTGTGTGGAGGGAAGGGAGTACATGTGTGTCACAGTTACACTACGTGCTCAGATCTGTCAGCTTTAACCCACAGCCGTACTTCTGCAAAGGGTGGCTGGGTACACTAAAAAAAAACTTGGCAACTGAATATGGTTTTCAATTGTCCATACTATGCTTCACTCATTTCTAGAAATAACAATGAGTTCAACATGCCTATAAAATGCCAAGTGAGCAGTAGGTTAATAATTACGATGGTAGCATGAAAGAGAAGGGGCGGTGTAGTAAGAATATCAACCTACCTCCTACCTTCTTCCCTTAAGAAAAGTAGCATCCAACAGCCTCCACAGTTCTTTTCTTTTTCCTTCCCCTCATATTTGCAAAAGTTAGCTGGAAGTCTGCTCTCAGTATTTAAGGCTGAAGTTGGTCGTCTGGACCATGGATAAGTGCAAGATAATGGTCTGTGAGATGCACATCTTGTGAAACAGGAACCAAGGTCAATGCAGATGATACACGGAGAGTTTCAGACTTCAAAGGCACAGAGAGTCAGACACAGCTGGGAGAGAAGGGTTAACAATGCAAGGTCACACCAAGGCAGGCTGAGAGTCCAAGAAATTGGGCAGTCTACGAAGAAGCAAGGTGTTTGCTCCTCTGAGACATTAGCATCATCCCGAAGGGTTGTTTCTCCACTACTTTCTTCTGCTTTTTGCTGGGCTTGGGTAGCCCTGGAACCACAAGCAGAGGGGAGGACTGTTCTGGACAGGGACAGATGTACTAACATTACCAGGAGGTTTCACTGATGCTACTCCAAGGAATTGAACCGTCTCAGAACTCTGAGGCAGTCCCCTGAAGGTCATCGTCATGTAGAAGGCAGACTGGATCTCAATGGGCAAGTTACACAGCAAGGAATACGGACACCTGGAATTTTCTGTCTTAACTCTGTGGCTTGGGATCAATGTTCTGCCTATTTTTGCCAACTTCTCAACCTGTGCATTGAAGTTAATAATAAATGTACTAAAGCATTTTGAGCTTTTAGGGGAGAGTTTGTGAAGTATATAGAAGTGCTGTTCTACACAAAAACAATAATAATAGCAATAATAGCTTCCATTTATTGAACACAGACCATGCGTTATTTGACACATGATTTCACATGTGTAACAATTCTAGGATGTGGGTTTTATTATCCCAGTTACACAAATAAAAGAAAAGTAAGGGTTCAGACAGAAGAAGAAACTTGCTCAAATTCATACAGCAAATGATTCAAGGCAGAAGTGGCCGAGTTGTTCTTCCTGCCTGAAAGCTGGTCTCCAAGTTTGTCCTTATTAGATCTGGGGGTAATACGGACCCAGGTTTAAATCCTTGTGAAGAAGCCTGCTGTTTTTTGCTTATGTGCCGGCTGTTTCTTACAGTCATCAGAAAGATTCCTGGTTCCACAAACATGAATTTGTCTGGTGCCTTTTCTCAGTAACTTCACGGCTACAAGTGTTTTCTGCTCCCTATAACATTAGGTATTGTGGATTTCTTTGTTTTTGTTTTTCAAGAAAAAAAGGAAGAAGAAGAAATGGAGAAACACTCACAACATGTTTGTATCCACAAATCAAGCAGAATTGAATTGGTAATAAACGGCCTCTCAAGCATTGTTTTCATTTGCTAGTGCTGCACCTAATGACTGACAATTTCCTCATCTTTATTCTCAAACAAACTCAATGGCATTGGTGGTCTTTACATGGTATGAAAGAAAGCCAAAGTCAGGAATTTGCTTTATTTGATTGTCAAACTGATTTTTCAAGATTGGCAATTTGTATTCACACTTTGATATTCTTTAGGAACACATCAGGGGCTTCAGTTACACCAAACAGGGTGATAACACAAAAGCAAAGAACTATTGACTGTTTATTGTGTCCCCAACATGCCATATGACAAACTGGAACTTTTGCCAGTTGAATTTTTAATAAGTCAACTTTGAAACTTTCTCTTTAGGCTTATTGTTTTGATTTCTCCGTTTCCTTATGCCAAACCTTTTTACAAAAGAAAACTCACTAGCGTTTATTCAGAATAATTTTCCAACCCTATCTACCTCTGCGGGACTACATCTTTGCTGAGTCAAATTGGGCAAGGCCATCTCTCCTTTGGAGTCTCTCCTTGAGCTCTCCAGAGTTCAAGGCTGCTTCTCAGGAAGAACGGAAAATCGGTATGGGAAACATTCTGAGTACTTTGGTCCATATGAGAAGATATGACCACCTCCATCTCTTCTCTGTTTTCTGTTTTACCTCTTTGTTCACCTAAGTACAGAGCAACAAGAAGCAGCTCCAAGAAGAGGAACCTGGCGTGCCTTATATACCATCCTATTCCTGGTGCATAGAATAGGGCCTGAGAATCTGGTAGATGCTCATTAAATACTTATTGAATAAATGAAAAGTCATCTGAATACGAGGGTTATGAGGGAATTTTGATTATCCAAAAAGTCATAATTCTCCATTCCTCACGATAACAAAACCACGTAATAGGTATGATGCTTCCTCTGACCTTCCCCATAGCTAAAAATCTTTCTTTACAAATGTTTCAGGTCACAAAATCAGATTTTCTGCATCATTGGGATAGTACTATCCAGGCATCTTTACTACTGAAGAACTAATCCTTTACCCATTCAACACAAGAGTTTCAGATAGAAGAGTGGAAAGGTTAAACAACAAGTAAGTCTAAAATTTTAGTAGGCAACAAACTGTATATATATATATACACACACACATATATATATAAAGATAAAATAGATGGGACACTTATGCAGAAAAAATTAGGCCAAAAACTATGGATTAGTTCACAATATGACATCATAGTGGTTTCTATTTATTATATAATTTTTTCCAATTTAAAATAAGGATGTGATAGATGGAATTTCTAAAATGGTCCCCCAAACATGTCCCACGCTAATCCCCAGATTGTGAATATGATGAGATATCACACCCATGAATACATTACATCACATGGTAAGAGACTCTGCAGGTGTAATTAAGGTCACTAAACAAACGTATTTAAAATAGGAAGATTACCCTGGAGTATTCAGGCGAGCCGAATGTACTCACATGAGTCCTAAAAAGCTTAGAGCAGGGATAGAAGGGCAAGTCAGAGAAATTCAAGGCATGAAAAGGACTTGACGAGGTATGGAAACAACCTAAGTGTCCATCAACGGATGACTAGATAAAGAAAACGTGTCATATATATATACAATGGAATATTATTCAGTTTTAAATAGAAACGGAAATCTTGTCATTTGCAACAACATGGATGAAACTGGATGATATTACGCTAAGTGAAATAACCCAGACAGTGAAAGAAAAATACTGCATGGTATCATACAAATTCCACATGTATGTGGAATCTAAAAAAAAAAAAGTTAAACTCAGAGAAACAGAGAGTAGAAAACTGGTTGTAAGGGGCTGGCGGGTGGCGGAAACAGGCTGATAAAGGGGTACAAACTTTTAGTGATAAGAAGACTAATGTCTGAGGATCTAAGGTATAACATGGTGACTATAGTTGGTAACACTATGTTGTATAATTGAAATTTGCTAAGAGAGAAGAACTTAAAGTTTCCCATCAAAAAAAAAATGTGAGATGATGGATGTGTTTGTTAACTCAGTGAGGGAAATCATTTCAAAATGTATATGTATATCAAATCATCACATTGTGCACTTTAAATACCTTACAATTTTGTCATTTATACTTCAATAAAACTACAAAAAAAAAAAAAGGACTTGAGTCACAATTGCTGGCATTGCTGGTTTGAAGATGGAGGGGCCATGTGCAAAGGAATGTCGGTGGCCTTTAGGAGCCAATAGCAGCCCCTGGCTGACAGCCAGCAAGGAAGCCAGGCCCTCAGTCCTACTGCCACAAGGAACTGAATTTGGCCAACAGTCTGAACGAGTTGGAAGCAAATTCTCCCCAGAGCTTCCACATAAGAGCCCAGGTCAGCTGACATTTTGATTTCAGCTTTGTGATGCCCTGAGCATAGAACCTAGTCTAGCCTGCCTGCACTTCTCATCTACAGAAACTATGAGATCATATGTTTGTGTTGTTTTAAGTCTCCAAGTTTGTGGCAATTTTTACAGAAGCAATAGAAAGCTAATAAAAAGACAATAGAGTATTTGTCTTCATATTGTGAAAAACAAATATTTATAAAGAGTTTAAATATAAGAAAAACTTAGATTTACAACTTTTAACTTTCAATAGATGAAGCAGCCTCTATGGTTGTATAACATATGGGAGGATGGGAGGGGTAGGGATGATAATCTGGCAGAGATATATGCTAAAAATTAACATTGAACGTACCCAGAGAAGTTGAGTCACTAGGTCAGCCAGCATTTATTGTTTATCTGCTATCCACAAGGCATCACCTTGAGCAATGGAGATAGAGATCAATCAGACAGGGACCTAGTAATAGATCCTGTAAGTAATAGAATGTTAAAATACAATTTAAGAAACATTATAATTTCTATGGATAACAATGGCATGATAGGATAGCAAGGAAGACAATTGCAATTGAAGACAATTGCAAGGGATAGTTCAATACAATCAATACCAAGTCTTTTCCATTATTTCTCCTTGGTATCATCAAACTCCTTGACTTCTTTTCACCTTTTTCTCCCCACATTACCATTGCCCTATACTGAGCCAGGACCATCTGGCCTAGATTTCTGCCACAACCTTTTAACCAATCTCCCTGCGACCACTTTTACCATCACCCAATTCATTGTCTACTCAGCAACCAGAGTGATATTTCTAAAATGT
The DNA here is from genome assembly GCF_020826845.1 of Diceros bicornis minor. Lineage (NCBI taxonomy): Eukaryota > Metazoa > Chordata > Mammalia > Perissodactyla > Rhinocerotidae > Diceros > Diceros bicornis. Next base: position 24,579,859 of record NC_080743.1, read on the forward strand.
GACTCTGATCATGTCACTCTTCTGTATAATATTTTTCAGTAGCTTCTCATTGTCTTTACATAATTTCCAAACTCTTCAAAATGGCTCACGTGGCCTTCCATGACCCGGCTTCTGCCCTGTCCAGTTCCATTTCTTACAATGCACACACTAAACCCTCTGCTCTGAACACATCGAACTTGTTGAAGTTATCTGAACATTCATGATCTCTCTCCTTTGGACCTCGGTATACAGTGGTCCTTCTTTCTGGAACTCTCCTCCTTGGCCCCGTCCTACCTAGGTAGCTCCTAGTCATCCCCAAGCATCAGCTCAGAAATAAGTAAAATCCTCTTAAGCCCTTCAGGCACAGCGATGAGCACTCTTCCATGTGTAGCCTTTATTTCCTGATTTGTCCTTGCCTATTTACTTGTCTTTCTTTTCCCCTACATTGTAATATCCTTGGGGGCAGGGACCATGTATTACTCCCCTTTGTATCTCAAAAATCAAAGCAGTAGATATTCAATAAATATATGAATACAATTGGTGTTCTGGAAGCCAATGAAGTGAAAGATCAAAAAGTCAAAAGAGGGGCTGGCCCAGTGGCATAGTGTTAAGTTCCTGTGCTCTGCTTTGGCAGCCCAGGGTTCAGAGGTTCAGATCCCGGGCATGGACCTACACACCGCTTATCAAGCCATACTGTGGAGGCATCCTCCATGCAAAATGGAGGAAGATTGGCAGAGATGTTAGCTCAGGGCTAATCTTCCTCACCAAAAAAAAAAAAAAAAGAGTCAACAGTGTTAAAAGCTAAGAAAATGTTGAAAATTGGAAATGGGCCATTGGATCTAGCAATCAGGAAGTCATTGGTAATCTTAGCAAGACCACGTGGTTCAATGGGATGAGAAGTGAGTGGGAGCTGAGGAAGTAGAAACAATGTTTTCAAAGTGTGTCCCACTTGAGGAAAATGTCTGAGACCCCCTCTCCTCGCAGAAAGGGACAAACTTTGGCCCATCAGGTCAGATTAGGACCCAGGATAATGAAGAAGTACACAAAATCTCCAACCAGGGAAACACACAAGGCCAAAAATTGAGGACCAAACAGCTCTCTAAAGACAGGGGTAAGAACGAGGAAAGAGAAAACAGCAATGATGAGCTAGGAAAGAAGAGTAAGAGGGCAAGAGCTCCCGGGTAATTACCTGGAATAGGTGTGATCTTCTTATGCACAGTGCGTGGGGAAGGAGTCGCAAGTGGAAAAGAGAATTGACTGCACACAAAGGGCCAAGTGTGGATAAGACAAGAAGGGAGGTGGGGAGGTTAAGGTAGTAGTAGATGATGAAGACCAGCCTTGATCATGTCTGCAGGCTGAAGAGAGGGAACCAGATGAGAGGGAAAGAAAGAGATTGACATCTAGAGAAGAAGCCAGAGGAGACAGAGTCCAATGCACCCAGAAGGTTAATATCACAATGAAGGAAAAACTCTCCTCCTTAAAGGCTGAGGGAGAATGAGGTTAAAATATGTGTGCTTCTATAGGTGAGTCTGCAGATAGAAGAAAGGAAAGCCCAAGGAGACTGCTCAGAAACTGCTATATTCTCTATAAATTACAAAGCAAGGTTGAGAATGAGCGAGGTGAGAAGAATGACACAAATTCAAAGGTTTGGAACAGCCGGCTTAAGAGGAATTCTATAGGAGGCTGACCAGAGACAAGTAGGAGGGTTGCCAAGCTGCATTGAGAGACCAGCTGAAGTCAGATAATTAAAGAATGATATTTTCCTGAATTTTAATTTCCATACACATACAGAAAATGTTGTCCTGCTTGCATATGTTCCTACTTCCACAAGAGAAAGAAACTGAGTTTGAAAGAATGAAAACCCAATAGAATTTTTTTATTAATTTCTGTATTAAAAGGGTTTTGCAGCTATATGTGGTTGACTCTCAAATATTAGAAATCAAGCATTTTTGTAAAGCCCAACCATATGTATTTTCTGCTTGTGTGTGTCTTTCTACTTTTTCACATTTGGTTTAAAAAAATTACAGGTCGGGGGAAAAACATCAGCCAACGGGGTTTTGTGGATCACACAGCCCCATGCAATTAAGGCGCCATTGTTAATTTTCAAATTGTCATAATCCATTTGAGAATTTAAGACAATTCAAAAAACAATTATGACTGAATGAAAAGTGAATTGGGCAATCAACTGAGATGAAATTCAGCCCAGAGAAACAAAACGTTGAGGAAAAAAAAACCCTAGAATATGGGAAGAATGAAATGCATATGGAGGTGACTGATCATGCAGGGATGGTCTTTAAAGACCAAGGTTCCTTGACAAGAAGGTGGTGGGGGCTTGTTTTACATTGAGTGAGATTTAGCTATTTTCTAAGTGCAGCAGATCTGGCTTTTTCATGTTTAAGTTGCATAATAAAAATATTGACGCCTACCCAGCTGCACGTAGATAGAGCTATATGTTGTTTACCTAAGACTATCATATAGCAGCAAATAAACAAAACCAGTCCCCACAGACATTATGGAGCAGCTTGCAGCAAAACAGAATTCCAATTGCTTATTCTGATTCTCTGAAGGAAGGTTAACTTGTGATGCATCTAAATGAATTATTTTACCCTAAATCAGCAAGTTCAAATCATCACATCCCGTATCTTTTATTTTTTGAATTTGAAAGTAATGTAGGTAACAGGATCACCTTCATCATCAAACAACTTCAAAACACCCTGGAAATACTGTGTGGAAGGCTACACTAATGTGTCCTTAATGAATTAAACAAAAAATTCTTGCTCTCTGAAACCTTACATTCCACCCAAGCAAATAGGCCCATGTAGCAGAGTCAAAGATTATTGTATTATGGCTTCTGTCATTTTAAATTCTTCTTGCTAAAGCTTTATTATCCTCCAGGCCATTTCCTCCTGTTCCAATCTTTAGTCTATGCTGTTTTTAAAGGCATTAGCCAAGATTCATCTCCAATCTAATGCTTTCCTTGGTAAATCACATCCCATCATGATTTTTCTCATGGTTTGAATTCCCTCTGAACTCATTCATTCATTCACTCACTCATTCATGCATCATTTGCATTTACCATATAGGACCCCCATGGCATCAAGTTCTATGTTCTCCATGCAATCAAAGTGCATATATTCTATGCCTCCTTAGGGCCCTGGACCTATGCGAGGAAACATAAACTTTACAGAAAGAAGTATATGTAATTATTTGTTTTTTTCAAAAAGATTTAAAGCAACTGACTGTTTAAAACAAATTACAGTATGGTAACCGTGTCCACAAAATAAAAGAAAAAAATCAAGTAGTAAAGGAAGAGAAAATTATATCAAAACTTTCCCCTGAGTTTCTAGTAGCTAAAAAAGGGGAATTAAATGGATCATAAAGCTCTCATTCTCTAACAAAAGAAATGTTACTACTAAAAAAAGATTCTAAGTTAGGCAAAGATGACAAAAACATGGCAGTGTTGATACTGCTAATGACACAACCTCAGAATCCTTCTTTACATAGCATGCCAGTGAGCAACCACTAATTCATCAGATCCGCCACTCAAAATAAATCCTTCTCACCATCTCTTGTGTAAATGACATCCTTTTCCCTCAAGAAATTTGCCATTAAAAAAAATAATAAAGCATGCTTATCTGTAAAAATTGAAAAATATTTTAGAGCTAAACTGTGTGGTGCTAATTGGTGAAGTCTTATATTTCTTCGTACTCCCGATAGCACTGAGTGTATCCTTGCCCATAATAAGCACCTGAAAACCTTTGCCTGATTGACTTATAATGCAAAATGAATCCAGAGAAGGAAGACCCTGGTAGTAAGAAATATGCCTTAAAAAGGAGGAACTGAAGCTGAGCCTTGAAAGATGAGTGTTTGTCAAATGAGTGAATTAAGATTTTGAATCAGTTAATCTTTTGAAGAGATTTTTTTAAAATCATAAGTAAACCTATTGAATCTATTCTCTTGCTTAGTGACTTCTCCATCAAAGATGCATTTTCCCAGTAATTCTTTGTTCAGCTCATATTGGACCCTGCCTTCCTCTCTTTTCAGACTTTAATACATTAAAAAAATCCATAGTTGGGACCGGCCCCACGGTGTAGCGGTTAAGTTTGGCGTACTCTTCTTCAGCGGCCTGGGTTTGACAGTTCAGATCCTGAGTCCAGACCTCCACTACTCAACAGCCATGCTATGGCAGTGACCCACATACAAAATAGAGGAAGATTGGCACAGATGTTAGCTCAAGGCAAATCTTCCTCAGCAAAAAAAAAAAAAAAATCCATAGTTAACAACCCAATTTATTAGCCTTTAGTAGCCACCATCTCAAGAAGTTGGGGCACCTTTTTGATGTCCTCGACTTTATCCTCCTGATCTCCAAAGAGGTTTTGTGTGATCTAAGGAAGTAGAGGTTCCTTCTAAGGTTAAGTGTTCAAGGAGCAAAAAGACCATTTTAATTTCATCAGTAATTCACTCGACAGCACCTATTAGTTTTGTCTGCTAAATCATCCTTTCAGTTTTCACTGGGAAAAAGAACTCATTCTCATTTCCCTCCTGTTGCTGGTAGCTAGAGTTTGCAATATGTAAAAGCTTACATGCTTTAGACCCCCTCAAACCAGTAAGTACTCAAAATTGTGTGCAAAATATGAATAAAATATTGATTTCATTAAAAATGTTAAGGACTACTTAATTCAAAAACATTTTATATGTTTGCATATTTATTTCTAAATTTGCATATTTGTTTGCATATAACTTGTAAAGATGAATGTTAATTATACTTTAAAATCATTTATAAATTATAACTAAGAATGTTGTATGAATTTTTAAAACTGCCAAATTCTCAAGTACCACTAATTATAAAGTGTCATGTAAAGTACACTGGAGCAGACCTCATATTGAAAAAATATTGAGATCTTGACAAATAGAAAAGCGAAATTATTAACTGTGCTTGCTGATTAAATGATACCTGAGGCAAGTGAAACTTAAGTGACACTCTGCACTTTTCCAAAGCATCCATTTACCTTCACTGAATCATGATGAGAAACTCACACTCCTAACCAGACAAATATTTTATCTGACGCCTCCACAGTATCCCACGTTTAAATGTGAGCTTCTGAGAATTATTCCATATTTTATCTGTACATATTCTGAAAATGACAAAGAGTAAGTAAATAAAAATCACAATAAGCAGTAAGGCTACTTCAGCAGTGCCCTGTGTCAAATGAAGTGAGCTGAGAAGATTTCACTGTGCACTAATTGGATTTATAAAATGTTTCAGAGTAATTTAAAAAACACTTACACAAGGTCAGATCCGAACTGGTTTCCAAAATGAACCACAGAGGAGAATGAAATGTCCAAGTGATTACACTGGACATGTGGATCTAACACTCTATTTATTAAACTGGGCATGAAATTGGACTTTTTAAAAGTACAGTAGGTCTTACACTATAAATCTCTAGAAAATTTTCTATATTTTTTTTCCCCCCAAAGCCCCAGTTGTATGTCATAGTTGCATATCCTTCTAGTTGCTGTTTGTGGGACGCGGCCTCAGCATGGCCAGAGAAGTGGTGCGTCAGTGCACACCCAGGATCCGAACCCGGGCCTCCAGTAGCGGAGCACGTGCACTTAACCCCTAAGCCACGAGGCCGGTCCATATATTTTTGATAAAATGTTTAATTATCCTAAGCACAGATATGTCATAGATGGGAGCTATTGCTCATAGATCGTTTTTTCTAAATTAGCCACTATTGTAAGTCAATTTCTTTTTAAAAATTTTTAAAGAGTTGCAGCATATTGAAAATTGACTGACTCTATGTCAGCTTATTCCAACATCTACAGTCTTGTCAATAGAAAGAGACATTGTTACCAGTTTCTCCTCCACCACCAACAGGCCCCTTGTCTCTATTAGTTTAAGGTTGATTTGTAAACATCTTACTACAGGAAATAATTATGCTAAATTATTCCATGTTGTTACACTATCAGTGTCCTATCTGAATCCATACTAATATAATTAGAGATAAAGTCGACACTGAAATAACAAGCAGCTCTTCAAGTTCCATGCATGTTAAGTAGCATTTACTGTGCTGGCAGAACAGAACTTAGATCTCAAAAATAATTTGGTATTAAAAGACAAAAGTAAACAAATTAGATTGTAAGTTTGTTTTTTTCCCTGGGTATTAATCAGCCCTAGTAAACCTTGTATTGTATTCTTCGAATCTGTCTTAATCAGAATTTAGGTTTTGAAAGGCAAAAGGAAAAAAATTGTCTCCCTCTGGTGGGGAATATAACAAGTTTTTCTTTCTTTCTTTTTTTTTTTGGTAAATTTTTTTCCAGCAATGTCAGATAAGTTTCATGATGTTCTAAAAGAATACTCTTGAATAACCAGATTTTATCATCTTTTGAACAGGTTTTATTATCTTTTGAACATAGCCGACACTCAGAAAATCCAAATTTAAAAGTGACCTTTACTTCTTTTCCTTGTTTTTCCTGAAGAAAATAAAGGGATAAAAGAAGAAAACTATAAAACCAGCTCACAAAGTTGAAGTGCTTCATATTTACATGAAATAGCCAGCATCTAAATGGATGGGGTGCAAGAGTTCACTTTAGACTCTGCAGTTTTGAACTAATCCCACTGAATAAGCAGTTTCAGAAGAGGAAAGTCCTAGAGGGCCCCCTTCCTCCTCCATGAGATCATCTGCTGAATTCCCTGGACTTTCTCCTTTCTCTGCGATCCTGAAACACTTTCCCACAGCCTCCATTATAGCACCTATTTCCTTACGCCAAAATTTTGTTTGTACGTCAGTCTCCTCAGTAAGACTATGGGCCCCTCAAGGGTAGAGAGCATAACTTATGCATCTTGAAGTCACCAGTGCTTAGCTTGGTATTCAGCACAAAAAAAAAAAAAAAAAAAAAAACTTACCACTGTACCAGGCAGAGTGCAATGCCTTGGGCACAAACCATAGACAAGATACACCTGGTTCCTGCTTTCATGAAAGTACCATCTAATGGGAAACAATGATTCTCCATAAAGTGATCTTACCCATAAAGTTTGGAGCAAAATCTCTGGCCCGTGTATGAAAGCCAATTAGGAGACCTGGTTCATGTCACAAGCAAAGCTGACACCTCTTCATGGAAAGTGGTTTAATTAAAATTCTCCCAAGTACGTGATTTACTCCCTTTCAAGATTTCACTAAAGAGTTTTACCATTTTTAGTCAAAACTCTCTACAAATCACATTTTAAAGTTAATGGAAGAAAATTCAAATGACATGGGTCATCTTTTTCTTACAACTAACACATTTTATTGTGACAGACACAAGTGAAGTGCACTAAATTAAATTATTATTCCCAATCTTAGCTGACTCACCGAATAGGAACAAGTTCATACAACAGTATGTGGGCTGATCCACATGACCATATCACTGGAAAACATAAATTAGCATAGTATTTATGTACCAACTAACCGAAAACTGGTAGACTTCTCTTTTTTTTTTTTTACTTTTTTATTGTTTTCAAGGAGACGAGCCTATACCTGGAGTTCCATGTGATGTGTCAGAATGCAATGGTAGAAGGGTAGATGTTGTCAACCCAAAATTCATTCATTCATTCACTTACCCATTCTTTCAGCATTGAGTTACTAAATGCCAGGCGCTAATGTTTGTGTGTTTAATGGCAAGGAAGAGGCAGTACCAGTCCTCAGAGAGCTGATCCATCTGGTGGGAGCTGCCACCACCAGATGTCACTAACTCCACCCCTCACCATTCAGCCTTAGTGAGATGAGAACCTCTTTCTAAGACTAAAAATCTTCATTTTCACCCGCATTTATTAAAAAATAGTACATTTTAGTGTCTAATTGCAAAAATATATAGTGACACAAGCTGCTATGAATTCAGTAATCCTTTCAGTAAATTTGTATTTATTCATCATAACAGTCTCTACATACATTTGAAAGGAAGTGGTGCATCCGTTGCAAGACGTATTATTTTGCCCATTGACAATGCATTGCGTGCATATGGAATTGTGGTTCTCTTGCCACAGAGCTCAACCTCTGCCCCAGGAATCTACAGACTTCAGGAACAAAGATTCTCTGCTAAAGCCTGTGATGAACTAAAGCCAGTGATCTCTGTCATTCCGATGCCCTTGCTGAATTTTGCCATAAGAATAATACCGTGTTCACACAGTGTTACTCTGTATGTCAGTCTCAAGCAACTCTACTTTCTTGTCCCAAAATTCTCACAGAGCAGTTTTCAGATATTTTAGTTATAGCCTCATGTCCCCCTACTTTCTGACTCAGACACAACTGCATGGGGGCAGGAGGAAGGCTGGACACATAAAGGAAACCCATCCTACTACCACAAAGATGATATTTTTTGGACAAAGTATGTGTTTTTGATTCTCTATTTTCCCTGACCTTATGCCTCCTCCCAAAAGAAACTTCTCTCTACCTCAGATAAATGGACTTCTACCAGGTCTACCTCACTACCATGACCAGATGTGCCCAGAAATGTCCAAATCCCAAAGGAAAACACAGCTTGATCTGCCACTAGGATACTCCACCATGCTAGACAGCAGGTAACAAGTACCAAATAGACGTATGACCAATGTGCTGACAGAAAAGAAGGAAGGTGGTACTAATTCTGATGGGGGAAGAGTTCCCAGAAAGTGAATGACTTGGGCCTGAAAGAGTAAGTATACTTTCAACACTAGGTGGAGAGAAAAGAAGGACCAACCAGGACGGAGGAAAAATGAGACTAGAAGGGATCTGGAGGGTCCCTTGCCCATAGCAAGTGGGCATCAAGGTTGTTTTTTGTTTTTCTTGTTTTTTAAAGATTTGCCCTAAGCTAACATCTGTTGCCAGTCTTCCTTTTTTTTTTTCCCTCCCCAAAGACCCGGTAAATAGTTGTATGTTCTAGTGGTAAGCCCTTCTAGTTCTTCTATGTGAGCACTGCCACAGCATGGCTACTGACAGACGGGTGGTGTGGTTCCACGCCCAGGAACCGAACCCGGGCCACCAAAGTGGAGGGTACTGATCTTTAACTGCTAGACCATCAGGGCTGGCTCACCACGGTTTCTTATTGGGCAACAATTATTGGTTTAAGCAGGTTGTGAAGCCAGTGTTGACCACTGATTGTAGAGACAGAAGAAGTGCCAGCCGGGGAAAACAGCATCCCCAAAGAGCAGAGGGAAGAAGAAAAGAGATGCATGCCATGAAAAAAGCAGAATCCCAGGTGGAAGTGATCTTTTCCTCCTTCAAATCCTTTGGTATGTTTCATTCTACTCATATGATACTTATCACAGATTATGTTGCCGTCAGTCCTTTATGTTCTTGTCTCTCCTCCTCTACTGGATTGTAATTCAATTCACCCAGGGGCAGCAGTGTGGTAGAGTGGAAATAGCAAAGCATTTGTAGCCAGACAGTTCTGCCCAAATCCTAGCACTTCCACGTATGTGACCTCAATCTTTCTCAGCCTCTGTTCTTTATAAACTATGAATGGCAGTGCCTACATTTCACAGTTATTTTAAAGATTAAGTGAACTAAGTAAAGCATATGAAGTCTAGCATACAATAGACACATAACAAATGCGTTTCTCCCCCAATCCCACCTCCATGCTATGTCCTTAATGCTTAACTTCATGTCTTGCACATACTTGGGGCTCACCATGCATTGAGTGCAAAGCAGCTGTGTTGCATTCCAGATCACCCCAGATTATACTGCTTTGAATAATTTTGGCTTGCTTTGTACTTTACATAAAATTTACTCCAAAAATAATTTATTAATCATCTTCAATGTCTGGCACTGCTAAGGACTAGAACCATAAATGTATGGTCAACACGGGCCCTGCTCTCAAAGAGTTCAGTTTAGTGAGTTATTCTTTTGATGACTCATCCCTATGGAAGGACTTTTAAGGAAATAAACCAATGGTGTGGTGAATGCAGCCATTAAATCTGATGAATCCAAGAATATATTTTTAGAGCCAGGTAACTCCTTCATGAGACTGCTTTGTTGATGCTATGAGGGCTTTAAACAAAAACTAATACCACACTTAAAATCAAGATCCTTAACAGAAGAAGAAATCTGGGGAGAAATGCTTTATTCTATGCTCACAAAATCATGTTTGATCGTATTAGTGAACTTGTCCTTTAAGTACAATATGGATGAATAGATTTAAAGCTGGTTCAAGGGCATGACAAAATTCCTGTTTACATACCATTGTATAACCTCAGCAGCTGGGAAACGACAATCCCAGGTTGTGATCCAAGATGAGATAACTTTTTTTAAGGTAGCACCACGCAAGCTAGAAGCTTAGAGGGAAGAGGTCCAGTGACAGCTCAGGCAGTGGACGCAAGTTATCTCTCAAGGACAGAATTTCCAACTATCCTAGAAAAAGCAGTACTAGGTGAGGTGGTAATTATAGACAAACACAACAACCCAAAGATACAGAATAACTGGAAGAAGTATGAAAACTCAAGCGTGCCTTAGATAACCAAGACTAAGAGACTAATTAGAGTTGAACTAGAGTGGCTCAAAAATAAATTATAAGTAAGTAAAATTAGGGAGCAACCCTATCCCTCACACTGTCACTAAGCCCCATTCTCTCTCCTTTGCTCCGCTCTCCAGGATCTTGACTCATTTCTTTATCCAGTTCTATACCTGTATGGAGAGATAATTTATCGAATCCCTCATGTTGGCCAGGCACTATGCAAGGCATTTCACTCACAATACCTATTCCATCTTAAAATTACCCTAAGAATTAAGTGCTGTTATTAGCCCTATTTTATAGATGAAGAAATCAAGGCTCAGAAAAAGACAGGCCCTGCCCAGATTCACACACAACTCAGTGGAAGAGCCAGGATATGAACTCAGATCTGTCTGATGACAAAGTGTGTGTTTCTTAGACTAGTCAAACTTAATACGTTATCCTTCAAACAGTTACGCTTTATAAATTCATAAGTGTTTCTTCAACTTTAGTTTATTAGTTGCTCTTGAAAATGAAAACTCCTCTTAGACCCAAGGGATTAAATTTCTAATGGTGAGATTTCAGCTGAGGTCCAGCGATAACTGGAGGCCAGGCAGGTAAGATGAGCAGTGGAAAATCATCCTAGTTGAACTCAACTTATGCCCCATAGGTGGCTAATGTGGCCAAGTCATAGGGCTAGCAGTGAGTAAGAAAGAGAACGTTTATGAACTTGTAACAGAGCCTCAAAGTGGTATGGTAAAGGAGAATGATAAGGTCAGACAAAAACTATCTCCAGCTTAACCTCAGGAAAGGGAAAAAAAAATGAGGCTATGCTGTAGAACGGGGATAAGAACTGAATATACTGGTGCTGGGTTTTCCTCCTCTCTAAAATACATCCCATGACTGTACTGTTCATGAGTATAAATGTTGTCTAGGTTATTCCCAGTTTTAAAAAAAAAAGCAATTGACCACATCCTTTTCACCATTTTAATGTTGAGCTATTATAATCTCACATTCCAGTGGCCTTCTAACTGCATGGTTATAGTCTCCTTACACTTACTCTGAAATTGTTTTTCCATTGTTATCTTACATTATAGTCACATCGTAATGTCATGTTTAAAGGTTCCCCATACACTTGTAATGAAATCGTTTTGCAGTTCAAAATGGCATCATATTGGCACTTTAAGCAGGGTATCCATCACCCTGTATTGATAGTTTTCACAACAAAACACCCTATTTTAGTGACTGTGAAAGTAAATAGCTGTTGCCAGTGATCTGTTCTTCCATTTCAAACTTAAATGGTCTCATCTATTTTATTTTACCTTGCAATTTTCACACCCACTGTGGTATGGGCCAAATTTATACTGTTTGCTTTCAAATGAGGACTGTCATTCCATTGGTTCATAAATGTTTATATGACAAGCCACTTATCTGTTTTGGTTTGGCCTTTGTGCCATAGATAATTCCTTACAGACTGATAATCAATAAAATTTGACCACTCCATTTGCAAGGCTAATGTAAATGAGTCTTCAGCTAATTGAAATCTAGAGGCAAATTATTTGGTAAATGTTTTCTAATAAAACCAACTGAATATTTAAAAGTAGTGTATGGGGGCCGGCCCGGTGGCGCAAGTGGTTAAGTGCTTGGCAAGCCATGCTGTGGCGGCGTCCCATATAAAGTAGAGGAAGATGGGCACGGATGTTAGCCCAGGGCCAGTCTTTCCTAGCAAAAAAAAGAGGAGGATTGGCAGATGTTAGCACAAGGCTCATCTTCCACACAAAAAAATAAATAAAAGTAATGTATGCAACTATAAACATTCATTATACAATAACATCAAAGAAAGGATCCTATTTTCAAATAGCCACACATGAGAAATTTGAGTAGTGTTTTAGGACAAAGGATTAAAGATGGAAATTTGAGAAGAATAAGTGTTATATTATTACAATTGTTACCAAGAATCAGTCGTTTTTATTTAATTTTTTAAAACACCGTTGTCACTCCTGGGTGGTTAAACTTTGAGAGGTTAACAATTTGGTTCAAATCTCTACTTCGGAAATTAAATGTTACCCAACCCAAGTCTAATCCAAACTAACTCACGCTTGGAAGCCAGCCAGGGCGGGCGCAAGTCTCCTGACAATAGGCTTCCCTTTGGAGATCTTTCTATTCTCTGTTGTTAAAAGAGCCATTACTGCCTCCGACACGACGCCTCTACAGCTGTTTTGACGTTTCTTCACAGGTCCAGCTAGAAGTCGGAGGAGCAAAAAGAGAATGAAAGTGATACATTCTTACAAGAAAAGATTTCTGCTAGCATTTTCAAAAGCATAGAAATCTGGCGTTTAGTTAGAGCTGAGAGCAAAGCTTCAGATAAGCCTTTATTTTGTACAAAACTACTTCCCTGCCTTTAGGAGTCAATGCAGGTAATGAGGATGGTGCAGCCAGCAAATCAGTTGGGCCCACGTGTTATATACTGAAAATCCACTTGTTTTAGGCATTTGTGCCTGACCTAATGCTTGCATATATTTTCTGTCAGGAAGCAGGTGGTAAGAGTTACAGCAATGATTTTGGTTCTTAAATCACCCAAGTTGCCCCAAGAAGTGATAGTACATTCTTTAAAATAGTCCCCCAAATTTGAGTTTGCTTTATTTAAAAACCAAATATGCGGGCTCCATAAGAGAATATAATATGAATTGAAAAACCAAACAAAATATGAGACAGGGTTAAGAATCACTCCACAATGCCCAGCCCAAACGCTGCCATCTCGGTGTGAAACCCTCCCAATTCTCATTTCAAAATTGCATTCGGAATGAGCCCAAAGAGGAAAACGCATATTTGAATGACCACACAAAAAAAACTTGAGTGCGGTTTTAAGATATAAACTTAATATAGGTAGCTGAGTACTGCCTGAAAAAAAATCATACAACCTTGCAGACGGGCATCGCTACACATTCATGTTCTCTGAATTTCTCCGCCCTCTGGTTCTAAGAAGCATTTTATCTGCTTATGATCAGTTGCCTCTCCCACTCCTGAAAGTAACTGTTAATTCCAGACCTTCTCCACTCTCCTTGGAGGCTCAACCCTCCACCTCTCACTCACTGCAGTTGACATCGCCTCCTTCTTCATTGGGAAAATTGAATCCATAGGTACGATCTCACCCTCCAGCTTTCCACCCCACTGTAGCCACCACACCCTGCAAGTGTGTCTACGGCCACACACATTGACACTTTTCCTCCACTCTCAGAGAAGGATGTGAGTTTTCCTTTAAGACTCAGCTCCCTCCTCTGGGACCTCATTTAATCAATTAAACTCTCTCTCACTTACATCTCAAGTTAACCTCCCCTCTCTTTACTGTCTCCTCTTCAGCCTATAAACGTCTTCCAGCTGCTCCCATCATTTGAAAAAAAAAAAAAACTCCCTTGATTCTATGTCTCCCTTGTCCCCCTATCTCCCTCAACTATGCCAGCCTCTCTCCTCCCTCCACCATATCTCCAGCTAAACTTTTCAAAAAAAGCAGTATCCATTCATTTCCATTCACAGCTCCATTGCAACATCTTCTAAACCCTCCTCTCTACTGAAACTGCCCTGTTTCAGTAGTCATCTTTCCGTATTTCACTGCAACACTGAATTATTTTGATAATTACTTCCTCCTTAATGAAACTCTATCCTCTCTTGACAGCAATTCTACCATCCTCTCCTGACTTTCTTCATTCCACTCTGACTATTCCTTCTCTCCTTTTGACATGGGCTCCTCTTCCTCTGCCTATCCTGTCAGTGGGGTTTCTTCACCTTCTGAATGCTACTCCTCCTCTGTCGTTATTCAACCTCTTCCATCCTTGTGATTCCAACTGCCACATAAAAGTGGATGTGTTCTCTACCGCTAGCACTAACTTCTCCCCTGAGTTTCTGATTCATACATATAACTGCCTCCTAAACAACTCTACCTGGATGTCTTATAGACGTCATAAACAGCATGTCCAGAATGGTGTTTATCATCTTCTCCCAAATCCATGTCTTCCTCCTGTATTCTCTTCCTACATTAGTATCACTACAATCCCCTAAGACACCAAAACTAGAAACTTAGATATTATCCTGGACTGCCCACTTCATTCTCTGCATTAACCAAGTATTTCTGACTTAGTCGATTAAAATTTTATTGAATACCACACTCTCCTCTCCATTCCTACTGCTGCTCTCTTATTTAAAGCCCTAGTAATCAGAAGCTAGTCTACGGAAGAGTCCCCTTGTCTGTTTCCTTTTAGTTAGCCTTGTCGCCTTCAAATGATCTTCCACAAAACCACCAGAGTGATCTGCCTAAAAAAAAAATCTAATCATATCATTCCTCTTCTTAAAAACCCTTCAATGGCTCCCTCAGCTATAAGATATTTTCCAAGCTCCTTCACATTTTATCCTTTGCCTTAAAGAGCTTGCCCCTGCTGGCCTCTCCAGCTTCATCTCTCGCTTCTCCCTGACTTGTATTTTATGACTTAGAAACACTTAATCCTTCACAGTTTCTCACAAACATCACTCTGCTTCACACATCCATGACTTGGACTCTAGGAAAAACACCTAGGGTCCTTTCTCTAGGTTGCCTTTGATCTACTTACTGATCAAACAATGTATTTGTTGGGCTTTTTCTGATGATACACTCAAATTACCTCAGCAAAAGGGGATTTACTGTAACATAACTGGGGAAGTAAGAGACAGGAAATCATATAAAGGCAACATAGAGCCAGGCCTGAGGAGAACTGGAATATCGTTCTTGATACAGTAGTAACTCTAGTAGGGTTACTGGTAGGGAGCACTGCATTGCTGCTCATAGAGTTTCCCCTCCCGAAGACGTGTTTATTGTTCATGGTTCAACTGTTCCACATTACAGTGGCCCCACTGTTGATACGGGATCTGCTTTACTGCTTTTGTCACAACTGATTTGTTTACTATCACCGTATTACGGCTTCTCTCTGCTCTTCTTTCTAGCTCATGGGTGCTTATTGGCTTCTTTCTGTGTGTCTTTCTGCGTTTACGACTCTCTTGCCTTGTCATTTTCTATATGACTAGAATTTAAGCTTCTCATAAGAGAGGATCAGATTGGTTGGTCAGTCACCAACTGTATAGACACCATAGATACCTCTTTAGGCAGCATTCTGCCCCTTGACCACTTCATAGGCCACTTTGAGTGAAGTGTCCTTTCCTGGGTGTGTGGGTCTTATAGAGAAATTGTGAAGATTTCTGAAGAAATCGCCACCAATAAGAGTGTGGATGTACGTGTACTCTGAGACCTCTCAAAAGAAGGTAGCATAACTGGCAGAAACTTTCCATGACTTGGAAAGTTTTCAAATCCTTACAATTACACCATCATAATAACACTCACCATTTATTGAGCAACTACTATATGCCAAATACTTTAAATACATTATTTTTAATTCTTACAAAAACACTGGAAGACAGACACTATTAACTTGATCCTAGGCAAGGATAATTAGTGTGCTTGAGGTTGCATAACTGACCTGATAAATTGTACAACAATTCAAACACAAAATATGCCTGGATCCAAGACTAATGCTATTCCCTCTGTACCTTGCTATATTTAGACTATATTCTCCAGCCTCTTGTCTCTAATTTATTACAGACCACTCTGTAATACTAACTACTTTAGAGCTTGTCTGATTCCTCAGCCATGTCTTTGTACCATACAAGAATGAAGTTCCATCTTTTGACACATGATAACCCAGTCTCACTGTCTAATATATGTGAGAACTTCCTCTCCAAATTGCTGTCTGCATCATGCGCAGTCAAAAATTGATCAAAGTTTAAAACTGACAGTACGATGTCCTCATTAGTCCAGCTCTTCTTTCATTGAGGAGATGGCTTCAGTATAGAAATAGCCCAGCAGCATTTTTTCTTAAGAATATGGCTGTACATTAAATATACAAATATGCTGACATCTAAATAATTTTAAAAAGAAAGAAATGAATGTGGAGTTTTAACTTCTGTTGGCTCAGGAAGGTAGATGGAAAGGTTCATTTTTTAATAAATGTGTATAAAATAGAAATGTACATTTGAACAGAGTAGCAAAAATTTGTACTATAGTGGGAATACAAATATTCCCTTCTTTTTTTCTAGGTGGAGCTTTTTAAACTGAAAAGCTAAAGACCATGAACAACTCCACACACCCCGGCTTAGTCTAGTTCAAATACCACTCAGAGGTGCTGAGCTGAGAGGAACCCACCCTGGGATTAGGATGCTATATAACTAAAGGTGATTTCCAACATTTATTTCTACCTTTCTTTTCAAATTGCATTTACTTCCACAACTGTTCTCTTCTATTAAAGGTAAGGGCAATAACATTTCTTCTTTTAAAACAGCAATGATATTACAAAAGAAGAATAGTCAAAGTTTGCAAATTTCTTTTGGAATTCTCAATGGAAACCAATCTCTATTTAACTTGTCCCATAGCTGGCATCCCCCAAATTACTGCCTGGGAATAATAGCTTCCAGATTTTTACATTAAATAAATGTAAAGCATTAGAACTGATGCAAAGTACCATTATTTTGACATACTCTAATTTGAAAAGGGTAAATCAATTTTAAACCATTTTTGTTTAAAATCAGCTCCTTAGGCTGTAAACTTATAGTGGTTGCCAAGTTTCAACCCAAAGTGAATGTTAAGGTCTATGTTATTAACCCTTGAAAAATGAGCTCTATCATGGAAACAATGACAGACCTGGGGACGACCAGGTGCAGCTGCTGAAGCTGACAGTCAGTCAAGTAAGAGTAATGCATGGTTTCTTCATATGCAAATCACATAATATGTGCTTACCTTCAAAGGGCAATGTCAGATTCTTGTAAAAGTGTTTAGATATAAATACCTTATTTTTAAGAAACAAAATTCATTTATACTGAACTCTCAATGGCTGACATATCATGATAAATCACCTCATTACACAGGAAGCCACAAATATGGCTATTGAGGATGAGTGTGATTGTAAATGAGACTGCTGGAATTCTACTATAGCTTGAAATGACCCTCAATAAAAAGATAGTTCATGACAATAGTTTCCCTTGGAACTATCTAGAAACAGTGAGCAGCTAGTACTCCACACTTATAATGTTATCCAAATAAGTTTTTCCCGGGCTTGTGTTTTGCTTCTTAAAATGAAGCTATTGGGAGTATGTTTTTCTCAACAGCGTCTGTGAATTAAATAACTATAAGTTTTCTTCTAAATGTGTTGGAAGAGATTAGGAAATATGAATTGATGAATATGTATGCTGAGAGGGTCATAAAGTAGCCTTCTGGGGTGCTGAGGATATTCTAAATCTTTGTCTAATGGTCATTACAAGAAGTGTGTGTGTGTGTATGAGTGTGTGTGTATGTAATCAAAGCTGTACACTTATGTGTGCGCTTCATTCTATATAAATTATTTCACAATTTTAAAAAAAGTTAAAAAGCAAAGCAAAACAAAAACATTCTGACATCATTAAGTCATTTTTTAAGTGACAGCCTGGAATGAGAGCTGCTAATGCAAACTTTGTGTCACTTTCCAAATTGTAAATCCACACCCTGCTCTCTGGCCGTGGTCTCCTAAGTCCTTTAATATTCTTCATGGGTAAAAATGTCAAGGCAGAATTCTTCCTGGTGTGAATTTACTATTCAAATCCAGAAACAGGGGCCAGCCCAGTGCCTTAGCGGTTAAGTGCGTGCGCTTCGTTACTGGTGACCCGGGTTCAGATCCCAGGCACGCACCGACGCACTGCTTCTCTGGCCATGCTGAGGCCGAGACCCACATACAGCAACTAGAAGGATGTGCAACTATGACATACAACTATCTCCTGGGGCTTTGGAGAAGAAAAAATAAAGGAGGAGGATGGGCAATAGATGTTAGCTCAGAGCCAGTCTTCCTCAGCAAAAAGAGGAGAATTAGCACGGATGTTAGCTCAGGGCTGATCTCCCTCACGAAAAAAAAAAACAAAGAAAAAACAACAAATCCAGAAACATTCATGCTAAAGTGAGATTTCCAAAAATGATTGTAGTGTCTTTACAGAGAAGTTGTCCAGACAGCTGGCAAAAAAAAAAAAAGGACAGAAAGAAGGGAAAAAGTAAAATGTTCTGAAGGATGTAAGAGCTGGAGATCAAAGATCCCTGGCTTTTCTATCCTCAGGAGTCCCCACAGGCTTCTTGATCCTCAGGGCCTCATTCGCACCACTATTCATAATCTTATAACCTGTGCGCCTCACATCCACCTCACCCCCTCTCACCTGCTCAGTCTCAGGTATAGGACAAAAGAACTGAGGAGTCCCCAGCTGTGCTGTCTGCTGGAGACAATGGGGGCTGTTACAATAGCTCAGCCTCATGTTTAAAAATCAAATCATCCATTTGATTTTCAATTTATTTTCAAGTTGGGAACTTTTCTGGCTCTTGGTAAAGAAAACTCAAAGCATATTCAATATCTGTATTGGCGCAGTTGAAGACACTTGAGTATATGGTAAATGCAGTTTCAGTAGCACACGTCGTTCCTTATTTAATTCCTCTAGCTGACAGAGTTGGAAAGAATGAATGCAACAATAGTAATATTTCATTTAGGCCCACTGGCATTTCTCATGATGTACATTAAAAAGACATAATATATATTATAAATGTGAGAGCAGGTAGATACACAGACATGCATTTCACTCCAAGGTACATTAATAGAATAATAAATTCCATGTATTAAATCTACAAGAACCAAAATACTCTGAGTTAAGACATCTGTACAAAATTAGGTGCCAAATGAAATGTCACAATCAAATAAAACATCTCTTTATGAGAATCATAGAATTTTTTTAGAGTTAGAAGGAACCTTTGAAATCACCCAGTAAAACTTGTTCATTGACAGACATCTAACCTGAGTTTAAGAAAGATTAAATGACTTACACACACCTACTTAGTGGAAAAACCATGACTAGAACCTTCCTTCTCCAGGCACAACGCTCCTTCCATACATCATTAGCAGCAACTGCTTGTGAAGCAAAAATACATTTATGCTCACTGTAACATCCTCATGTGCTCATTTCAGTGTGTCCATGGACATTCTTTGCGATGCATGCTTACAATGTATCACACTTCTGCTAACTTGGTCAACCTCTCCTCCTCTTGAAGACTGAGTCTGGAATCAAACTGGATTCTTTAGACCATAGAGCACGTAATACAAATCCATGGACCCTGTGAGCACTCACATGCTTGGTGATGGAGCCAAATACTAGCCATTTATATTCTATATGGATATTCACACAGAGGCCACTTCTCCAAACAAGCAAGATCAAAATTATACTTATTTAATATAGTACCTCCGTCCTAACTAGACCAACCTAATCTGAAAGCTGAAATTAAAGAGAAGTATTACGACTCAGAATGTCTCAACACAGAGCTTAGAACCAAGGCAGGCAGATGCCAGGGCAACAGAGAGAGGGAGGGAGGGACCATTTCAAGTTTCCAGCCCCGGAGCACATAGGGGGAATCCCCATCAAGCCAGGTCCACAAAAAAGGGCTCCAAACTGAATCACAGGTTTAAAAGTTCTTTGAGGCATAGTCTCATCTCTGAAAAGAATATGAGTATTGAAAAGGCAATACTTTACCAAATATCTGACAGGAGATTACCAAAGACTCAAGCTGAAGGCCAGAGAGAACATTAAAACAAACCTCCAGCATTGCTCGTGGCCTATTCGCCTTTGAGAAATTAAGTTTGAGTAACACAAACCTGGGTTGACCTTCTGTACAGCAGCGTCCAAGTCAGAAGCTGTGCCCGCATCGCAGCTGAAACATTGCATAGACTGAGCGTAAGGGAGCAGACTCCAGTATAGATGATATGTTCTTAAAACAACTCTCACCCCCAGGACAGTGAAATAACACAGTAGCAGCAGGTTGCTAACTACTACAGATGATTACAAGATTCAGTGTAAATGATTGAATTTAGAAAATTATCAAGGAAGCAAAGAAAAAAAAAGACCAAAAACAAGGCTAACACAGGACAGGTTGTCTTTTGTTCTTTTGTAGAAATGTGTAGTTGGAAACGACTAGCAGCTCTGCCTTGGACACTAGTAAAATTCCTGTAGAGTGTTCTATAAAGGTAATGAACTTGTATGTGCCTCACTGAACAGGCCTGCTATTAAATCTTCCCGAAAAAATGGGATGAGATTGCTGGGGTGTTTCGCGAGCAATGTGAGCTTTGCCTGTAGCATAGTCAGGAATTTTAATCGTTGGCCCCAAAATTATGATTTTCACTAAGTAAAATAAAATAGAAAACAACCCAGTACACACTCCACATCATCAATCTTTAATCCACCTTATTTTTAAGATTTCCCTTGTTAGGAGTAGATATTGGGGAAAGGAGTAAAAGAAGAAATCTCAAATGACAAATGTCCAGCTCTGACAACCCAATCACAAACAAATTAAATGTCCATCTCTGTCACAGCTGGCAACCCCAGCCTGGCCTGGGGGAAATCCTCTATGTTGTTCAGAACGAATGTATTGGAGGCTAATCAAAATCTAATGAATCCCTCCGGAAAATAGCTTCCTTAGTCCACATTTATAAGAATTATACTCAATTTGGGGGAAGTGTCTACCAGTTATTTTCTGGTAGAGCCATTGTTTTGTAAATAACAGAACTGGACACCTCCAGGAAGACATTTCAGCTAAGTCTATTATTCAAATCTATGTCTTCACTCACCAAAGTGTTGAGATGATACATTTGTTGATCTGTCCCACAATACATTTTATTACTGACATGTAGAGAGTGAAAAGACCACAGAAGAAAAGTTGGGCAGGGCAAAGGGGAGAGAAGCAATTTTTGACCTCCAAACAAAGGCCGCCAGGAACTACTTGGTCTCACTAGCTCTGCCAGTTTGGTTTTGTTTTTTG
This sequence comes from Diceros bicornis minor, assembly GCF_020826845.1. NCBI lineage: Eukaryota > Metazoa > Chordata > Mammalia > Perissodactyla > Rhinocerotidae > Diceros > Diceros bicornis. Next base: position 24,601,169 of record NC_080743.1, read on the forward strand.
TTGTGTTTTGTTTTTGTCTAAAAGGAGGAAAAGGAAAACACAAAAGAAAGGGGCTGATAAGGGTGAGTTTGGAACATTAATTTAACCTGAGGAAAGCCAGTGACATGAGAAGGGCAAAGAAATAAGAAAAATACACCAAGAGAGTTATCATCCGTATGAATCAGATTTGTCCTGAATCCTGGTTATTTTCAGGACCTCTCACACTGCTGGAAGACAAGCTCTTTCAATAAAAAATATCATAACTATATCAGATATTTCTCACATGCCTCCTGGTACCAGGCACTTTACGCACATTATCTCTAAATCTCACGATCACCTGGCAAGCAAGGAGTTATTATCCCCATTTTATAGATGAGAAAACTGAGCTTCAGAGAGGTTGGAACCTTGCTTAAGGCCAACCACAGAACTATTAAGTGGCAAACCAAAGTCTCAGCCCAGTGGTTCCATAGTGTAGTGGTTAGCACATCTGCTTTACATGCAGGAGGTTGTGGGTTTGGTCCCCAGTAGAACCACTAAGGCAGCAATTAAGTCTCTTAGGGACATCGAAGTTCAAACCCATAGCCTGAGTTGTTTCCACCGTACTATGATTGAATCCTTTCCTCTCTTCTTCTCTCTCTGATCTTCCCAATAGTCTTCTCTCTCAGAAAACTCCTATTGCTTATAGTTCCAAATTTAAGGCAAATTAAAAGCTGCCTCATACCAAAAGCATCTCTGCACCAAACTACGTAATCAGCAAGATAGGTAAAAATCACTTGGCTTTCTTACTTTGCCGATTATATAATTGGTCAAAGCAAAGTCGGGCACACACATGTGGAAGCAAAGAGTAGTTTAGGGCTACACTTCTCTTGTGTGTGTTCAGCCTTTGCACCAACACTTATTGTTCTCACCTTTCTTGGCAGATGGAAAAGTGCTGGGTTCCAGCATCACTGTAAGGTTTACAGTCCCTGAAAGGGCTCAGATGAAAGTGAGGCAACATCCACGTGATTCCATTTTTTTTTTTAACAAAGAAGCCTACTACACGCCTCTAACTAATGTGTATACATTAGCATTGGAAATGGTAATTAAATGATTTATACACATCTAGGGTCCTCTGACAACACACTCATTCGTGTTGCTATCTAAAAGTTTGATTTGTTCCTGTGGGAATTTACACTTAACGTGCTATTTTATGGTCCATTCCAAAGGCATGTTGCAAAGGTAGTGGATATTGAAAAAAATCTAGAAATCTAACGTTGAGTTGAAATGATGAATTTCTTTTTTAATTGCCCATAATCTTTCTGAGAAATGTATTAGTAATCTTTGTTAAGAGCCATTTTGGTGTCCCCCTACTAGCCTCCTTGGGAACAATGTGATGTCACTGAGTATCGGGGTAGCATGGAGCAAGATCCTGGGACCTGGAGTCAGAAGTACAGCAGCTTCAAATTCTAGCTTCTCTTCCTACTGGCTGTTGACTTAGGATACATCATCTAAATTCCCTGAGTCTCAATTTCCTCCCGTGTAAAGTGAGATCAATATATGTTTCACAGGCTGGTTTTGAGGACTGAATAAAGTAAAGTATATAAAGCCCAAAAGAATGCCTTGGCACAGAGCAGGATCCAAAGCTGTTCCACTCTATTTTGTTTTCTAGATTCCAGTAACAGATTCATTCAGTCAGTGTTTCAATAAATGCTTTTTGCACTTCTCCTAGGTAACAAGGCACAAGTCGAAGACTCTAAGCACTAAAATGAGTAGGTTCTTGTCTTTTCTTATTCTCAAAGAGCTTATAGACTAAGGGAGGAGTTATTTATATATTACCTACACATAGTATATAGAAACGTTTCTCTTCGACATTGTGTGATAAGTAAGACTAATAGCTAATATTTATTGAACACTTTCCTTGTACCAAACACTGATCTTTACACTATTTAGTTTAATGCCTACAAGCTTAATGTTACAGGAGGCATAAGTAAAGTGCTATGAAAGTCTAGAGAGAGAAGTTATTAATACCAAGAAAGGAAATCCTGAGGCTCTTCAAAACATTTGCAATATTTAAATCAGATCTTGAAAGATGAATGAGACTTTAACAGCCTGACATGTGTAACAGCCTAAGAGGAGAAGCCTATTCCCAGTGGAGGGAACAGCAAGAGCAAAGGTAAAGATCATACAAGCACTCAGTGTGTTCAGAAAACCCAAGTGGGCGCTGGACAAAGAGACGCAGTGGGACAGATAGACTGTAGAGAGCACAGAGGCCACACTGAGGACTTTAAATCATTCCGCACAGGAGAACCTGTGAATTGCCTGATCAGACCTAAGTTTTGTGAAGACCATGGCAGTGGATAGGGAAGATCAGAGAAAGAACTGGATATGGGGTCCCCACTCTGAGCCTGGAAATGAGGGTCAAAATAGTGTGTATGTTCCCGCTATCCCTGCCAACAAGTGGAGGTAAATAGAGTTCTTTCCAGTGGTATTGGTCTGCAGAGGGGGAAATAAATGATTTGAACTAAATTTGTGGCTGTCATTGTCTTCCAGAAAGGTCAGACTCCTAACAGCCTAAATTTTGGATTCAGAGGGGCTTCTTGTGTGAAATCCACTAGGAAAAGAAAAGGTTGTTGAATAGAATTTAGGAACCAGAGAGTTCACATGAGCCAAGGCTAGGCCTCAGGATGATTTGTACCAGGTTTTTTTACGTATATGGGCCTTTTTTTAACTGCACATCCCACTAGTAAAAAGCCAGCAAAGCACTACCTCTTGAAGACTTCATAGCCTTTTCTCTTCTGCAGTGGGTAGAAGGGTAGAAGGCTAGTGGGTATTGATTACATGTTGAATGCCCTTCGGCTCCTCAAGGAAAGGTTCTGTTTATTCTCATCCTTGTTCCCTCAGCCCCGAGACAGGACATGGGACATAGAGGATGCTGCATAACTCAACAAAGGTTTAATTATTTAGTCAACCAGTTCAAGACGGAAGACAATAATAGGCTGAACCAGACTTCAACTGGTTCTAGTTATGTGGGAACCACTTCTTTACCATTTCAGACAAGCTCGGTAAGGAGCTGAGGTCCATTTCTAGGCAGTGCTTGCCTCTTTAAAAAGAGGGCTCCTAGGAGAAGGTGATTTCCTCCTCCCCACACTCTATAATATGTATAAGACAGGACAATGTGTAACAGAATCCTTGTTCCTAAATAGATATTTATTCCACTGCTGTATATCTTCTAAGCATGGAGTATTGGCATTGGTGTGAATTGGTCTCTCCTAAACGGGTACATGCCTGACATATGGCAATATATATGATTTATATATCTTTTTAGATATATAAAGTCTAGAAGTTGTTGCAAAATTAATTTTTCTCCTTCAGTTTCCCATCAGTCTATCATCGAGTCCCTCTTCTCTGGTCTCTTTCTGTCTTCACTTTTTGTTTATTCCTGACCCCTCTGCACAGTGCCACAGCTCCTTCCTCTTGACCTGGACATGGGCTTTCAGTCAAATGGTTCTACCCAGTTTTCTCCCCTCTGGAGCTGTGTATAGCTCTTGCAGGTCCAGGGTGACTGAGAAGATGAAGGGAAAGAATCATTCCCAGTCCAAGCTCAGAATTAAATATGTAAAAGACAAATCTCTCTTTTGTTTGATTGCATATTAAAGAAGAACTCTGTTGCTGTGCTTATAGAGTCTTTGTGATTTGTTTATTTTCTCAAAGAATATCTTCTGTCATCCTTAGAAGGTACGTGCCAGGACTCCAGAAAGTATGACTAGAGCCCCAGCCCAAGCAAGAGGTGGAGGAAAATTTTCAGTCTTTATGCAATAGTATACAGATATAAAGTAGCACAAATAAAACAATTTTCAGGATTTCATGATGGGATTTTTCATATTTAAAAAGTACTCATCTATCTTAACAAATACTGCTCAGTGGCTCTACTGTGAAACTCAGCTTAACCAGCTGGTACATGTCATGAACAATGCTGACATGCTTCAGTTGAAAACATGGATTTTAACATGGCCTTAGTTTCCATGAAAGGACACGAATTATTATGAACATCATCTGGAGACCAGAAAAAGACTGGGGCACAGAGGACTTTGGATGAATTATGTTCCATGAAACATGGCATTACTTTTAATTTTGCACTTACTGGATACTTTGTAGACCAATGTTTTTTTTTTGACAAAGGATGATTACTGAATCATCTCCATATTTAAAAGAACAAAACCAGAGAAAGTGGAGCTAAATTTCAACTGAAAAGATTTGGATTAAGCATAAAACAAAGTTTCATGGCTAAATTTGAGGGTCCTCCTTTAAAGAGTAAAATGAAGAGAGGGGCTAGTCACGGAGAGATAGGACTTCAAGTCTTGTAAATATTCAGATCTTGTTGTCTGACTCAAGTAGAGGACCGATCATAAGAAACAATGGAAGGAAAGCAGTTCCTCGAACACACTAGGCTTCTGCACATTCCATTTCCACCGCTTAAAATGCCTTTCCCACTTGGCAAACTGCTATTCATCCCTCAAAATCCAGATCCGATGTCACCTTCTCTAAGAAGCCCTCCTTGTCCCTCATGCCAGTTGTAGTTAATCACTCCCTTCTCTGTATCACTCCTCTGCTGTGTACAGAGTTCTGTTCTTGCACTTATTATACTACAGTGTATTTGTTTGCCCATATGTTGGCTTCCCTACTAGAAATATTAATTCCTTGAAAGCAGGCCAATGCTTTATCAATCTTTGAGGAAGTGAAATATCTGAAACATAACCAATACATTTTTCACTTTGTGGAACTGAAGAAACAAGGACTAAATGTGCAAAATTGTTAAGCAGTTCTTCCTGGAACATAGTTTGCACAGCCTGAGAAGTCACACAAGATTCCATCTTCAGCACCCTCGCTCTCCTTTGGCAATTTCTTTTACTCCTTTGATTTCAGTTGCTCTTGTTATGATTTACAAATCTACCTCTCCAGTCCTGAGCCTTTGTCCAAGTTCTAGACTCACATCTCCAACACCCTGCTGAACATTGCCACGTGAATAGCCAATGAAAAACATTTCAATAGACCCAAAAAGAACTTATAATTCCTTTGCCACAAATTTACGTGTCTTGCTGTGTTCTCTGTTTTGGTTAATTTCCCTGTAGGACGTCTTCCCTGAAGGACAAGTTAAAAACTTAGAATCAGCTTTTCTCCCCACTCGCCATTATCTGCCCTATTCATTCAGTCACCAAGTCCTTTCAATCTGCCTGTCCACTGTCTCTTGCTTAGGTCTCTTTTCCACATCTACTAAATTACTTCAAGCTCTCAATATATTTCTCCTGACCAATGCAATAAACTACTAAAAGGCTTCCTGCTTCCAGCCTTTTTGACCCAACTCCCATTATGCTGCAAATTACTTTCCTAAAACAAAGATATATTTATGTCAGTTCCATACTCAGAAAGATCACTGACGGCTCCCCACTGACAGAATTCCTCCTTCTGACCTGCCAAGCCCTTCACAATCTCTCCTCTTCTTACCCATCCATCATTTTCTCATCCTACCCCACATAGTGCACACTCCACGCACACACACGCACCCTGGCCGTACCTATCTACTCAAACACTCCCTCTACTGCCCTATCTCCCAGGTCCTTGCTCATGTTATTCTGTCTGGACGGTCCTCTCCTCTCCCATTTCTCTCTTGTTTCTCTATGTCCCTATCAAGGTCTTACTCATCCTTCTACGCCAGCATTTTTTAACCTGTACTCCACAGATCCCCAAAGGGCCCAGAGATAAAAATAAGGGGATTTGTGAACTTGGATTAAAGAAGAATTACATCTCGATTTTCACTAACTTCTAAATGAAACATAGCATTTCCTTCTAGTATGAATATAGGCTACAAACTGTAGAAATAATAGAAGTACACGTGACTTTGTCACAAATAGAAATCAGATATATCCATATCACATTACAGTCCTGCAGATATCTTGAAATTATCACTTATACTCATCATGACTTCAAAATTACAATAGTCATTAGACCTGCAAGTGGAATTTTTTATTTAATGCCTTAATAAAGAAGTGTCCTTATTACAATTTCACAATTTTTTGATATTTCAACAACTGTGTTTCAATAAAATTGGCTTCCACTATAATCTTTCATGTTTTATTTTATACATTTCAAAACGTGATTCTGAGAATGAGTCAATAAACACAAAAAAGGTTAGGAATGCCTCTCTGGGTTTATCCCAGATTCTACCTCCTCTAAGAAGTTTTCCCAGATCGCCCCACCCCCATCCCACACAGTTTAAATTAATATCTCCCTCCACCTTGAACCCATCAGCTAGTTGAAACTCCCTCTGAGGCACTCATCACCCTGCCATCCCTTTTAGTTATTTATTAGTCATTTACTATGTTTTGAGGTCCTGAGGATAGGAGCATTTATTTCCTGTTTTCGAGTCTCTTGCAGTGCTTGTGTTCACAGTTGGTGATGAACCTGAGTTGCGCTGAACATGTTCCTTTTTCAAGGAACATTTTAGGTTGAAGGAATTCAAATTGAGAAGATAGACATGTTGCTGATGGATTTCTGTGGCTGAAGTGAGCTTGCCAATCTGTAACCCAAACTGAACAGCCCTGTCCTCCTACCTGACTTCTGTGTTTCAGAACAAGAGGGGGAAAATGGGCAAGGATAGAAAAGGTAACTCTAGAAATTTTCCGTCAGTAATCCAGGCACATGGCAAAGAATGATTTATAGATATATAATATAAATTTTTCTTTATAGCTCCATCACACAACTAACAGTTTAAATGAGCTGGATTTGAACACTCACAAGATAACAAGAAAACATTTGGAACACCGACCCTTCAATGACCATCTATGCTTCAGGGTCAAAAAAGTATTTTTGGAACAATGGTTTTTATTGTTCCTTGCTATTGCATGGCATAAGGTCTTTGTACAAGGATATAAAACAGTGCCTCCCCAATGAAGCTGTTTTATGTTGTGATACCCAAATCCATAACCTTAATAGTGTGGTTTAAAGCAATAATGTACCATAATACAGGCATGGATCACTCATCTCTGAACAATTAACTGAAATTGATAAAAATCAACACCTCATAAATACCCTTTTGACAATTGGCCTCATTATGTGATGCTTGAGAGAAACAGAAGTTGTGAATGACAAAGAAGATAGAAAATGCTGCAAAAGATTTTAATTTAATACAGAGATAAATATTAGAAACAAATGTTTAACCAAATAATCAGGAATTTAGCCATGCTTTTATTTTATATCTAGTACAGAGCCCAAGACATAACAAATGGCCCCAAAACCGTCTGCCAGAAATATACATCTGCATGGTGATTTTTTCTAATTCAGAGTTTGTAGTCACTTGTGCAAGCTCCCTGCTCTTCGTCTTCTTTCAGTTTTAGCCATTTTAGAGTTCCCTAACACACTCCTGCTTTTTATGATGACTGGCAAGGGAACTACTAATATTAGTAATAATAATAATGATAATAATATAAAATACCCCCATGTCTGCCTAATGTTTTATAGCTGTGGATGTCTTAGCTACTACTATTTCAGCTTAACTCTCATCAGAACACTGTGAGGGGACAGGACAGGTATTATACTGAATATACAGGGAGAAGGACCAAAGCTCATGGAAGTTAAATAGTTTGCCCTAGTTCCCACAGCTTGTGAATAACACAGTCAACACATGCATCCAGGCCTACTGGGTTCGAATTCAGTTCTCTTCCCATGTTTCCATTCCACCAAGAGAAGAGTCGAAAATCAAATAACTCCACTGGATGATTTCTGAATCTAATTTCAGCTCTTCACCAATCATCGTGGTTAAGGGAATGATTGACCACAGGTATACAGTAAGCACGTAATCACTTTTTCATTTATTCATGCAACAAATAATTATTTAGCCCCTCATATTTGCCAAGCATATAAAGTCAATTGCCAGGTCCAATTGCCCTTAAGCACTCAGGGTATGTACGTTACAAGGAAACAACTTAGACTGGTATATTTTTAACTTTTCAGGATAATTTTCAGAAGGGAGTTAGTAGGACAACAACTTTTTGGGCATCTGCTTCATTCTTGTACCCATCCTGATCGTAAGAGGTGGAGGGTGGAGAAGGACATGGCATGGAAAATGAAAGGTTGTTGCAGTAAACGCTGTGGTGCACCACCCGGATGCCACATCCTCCCTCAAGACTGAAGCACTCATGGCCCCAGGTGCTGGGAGTATTGGCAACAGACAGCTTGGAGTGAGTGCCTCCCCAGATGTCGCCCTCAGCTGAAGAGAGTCACCTCACCCAAAGCCGTGCTCCCTCCCCAGTGGCAGCCTATATCAAATAACTGGTCTATGCCCATATGCAAAGACCCGGCCTTACCAGACCAGGAGACAACTGTGACAGACCATTCCAGCCCCCTACCATAGGTTGGCTGCCCAATCCTTCTTCCCCTGTCACAGACGTTAATCCCATGGTACGGGAAAGAAGACTTCTAAATGGGATTGTGGAGCTGAATCACCCAGTGGCCAGCTGGCATTGAGAGTCTCCTCATGGGTGGCAAATGGAGCACGGATAGCCCCTGACATGCGTTAGTGTGGGATTGTGAAAACTTCCACTATGGGGAACTGAAACGATAATCGAGCAGAAGAGAATGCACTGGTGGGTGTAATACCTCATGCACTGGAGAAACGTGGGAGAAATGGCACGTATAAAGATAATACAATCAGAGGCTGTTTCTGGGGGCAATCAATGCTTTGGGGAAAAGATAATGAAAGGCTGAGGGTGATTAGTCAGCAATTAAAAGCCAATTATCAAAGTTAGAGCACCTCTTTGCAGCATACAAAGAGACTCCTCTCCTACAGCCAAAGGACAGAAAAGGCTGAGGCCCAGGACCAGGATTTTAGTCTATAAGTAGCAGAGGTCCAGAAAAGGTTGAATTCTCAGCTGTCACAGGTCTGCTTTGTCAAGGCCAGGACTCTGATTGGGAAGAAATGGGACCCTGAAATATGGAATGGCAAATCTTCAAAAATCATGTATCTCCAGGTTCTCCTGAACTCTCTGGACTTGAGGAAGTGACCCACTCCTCCTTGGTACTATCTAGCACTCCTCTCCCCTGTGCTTGAAGATGCTGCAGAGGCCTCTGCCTTGCAAGACAACATGGATCCCGTCAGAATATTCCCCCATCTCTCTCCTTGGTTACACAACCATAATCTAGTATTAAGTCACAACAAAACCTAGTTGAAGTTGTGTTCAGCCTGCTAAGTGGAAAGAGACTATATCTTGAAGGAGCTGCAGGATCTAGCTAATATGTACCAGCAGGAGGCAAGAAAGTACAAATGGAATGGATTCTGAGTGTACTGGGTCAAGGAAGATGGAACACAAAGTTGGATAAAGGAGAACTTATTGATTTGGAAGCCCTCTCTCAGGATTACACATCTAGGCAAGGATTCTGGAAAATCATGTTAACACACTATTAGGATGACATTTGAAAACTCGAGAGAACAATGACCCATACTAAGTCGAGTAGAAATGCCACAATTACCCTGGTAGAAGAGGGGTCAAAAGGCTTAGAAAAATAAATATGCTAGAGTACAAATACTAAGCAAGGCCAGAAAAACCACCAGCTGAGTATGGCCTGCTAGAAGGCCCAGAGGACATTCTGTTTGCCAAAGCAATAAGAAATGCACTGGCTAGAGGGACACCAGCATCACTGAGAAGCTCAGTGATGGCTGTCCTTTATTGGCCAGGACTGACAGTAAGAGATTCCATTATAAAACTAGACCCCTTGATAGCAGATGATTGATAAGCCTCCAAAATAATAGGGGCCAAGTAGTGGAAGATAACTATCCAAAGGTGGACACAGTAGCAAGACTGGAATGGCAGCCTGAAGGGTCTAACACACAGAGAGCTGTAGAGATGATTAATAAAACATAGTATCCCTAAGGGCAAGACAGATGAGCAACCAAGAAGAGTACCACTCAATCTGTACAATCAAAAAACAATTAGAGATAGATGATTGGGAGGCTGAAGGCATGTAAAGAGTCACAATCCCTTGCCCATTTTCTAGACCTGAGCCAGTTTTCAGAATTGATTGACTAAAGGAGATTCAGTGTCCCTAGGAGGAAGGCTCCCTGCAAAACTATGGCAAGTATGCATAGTAATGACTCCCCAGTCCTTCCCAAAGGGACCCACAGTCATTTACTTAGGTAACCAACCATATGCTTGGAACAAGGTAACATCAAATATTTTGAAGATTGTCGGATCCGTGGTTCATGTCAACATTTATACTTAAGGACCTGAAGCATCGTTCACAACCACCCATTAGATGGGGGTGTATGGAGACCAGGTAATCAAAAAAAAGTCCAGCTTGGGGCCAGCCTTATGGCGTAGTGGTTAAGTTTGGCATGCTCCACTTCAGCAGCCCAGGTTCACAGGTTCAGATCCTGGGGCGGACCTACACCACTCCTCAGCCATGCTGTGGTAACGACCCACATATAAAGTGGAGGAAGACTGGCACAGATGTTAGCTCAGGGCTAATCTTCCCCAACAATGAGAACAAAAAAGTCCAGCTCACAGAAGGTCCACTGAGTCCATGGACCCACTAGTAGGTCCTCTAATTGGGAGAGACTTTCTTGGTAGTTGGTACAACCCCAACACTGGTTTCTTGACCAGCCAAGACAGTAAGTCGAAAACAATATTACATCCTGAGGGGACTGGCAGAGGTTGGTGCCACTCTTAAAGACCTAAAGGACTTAGGGGGGGTGGTCCCCACCACATCTCCATTTAATTTGTCATTCTGGTCCCTGCAAAAATCATATAGATCCTGAAGGATTAACAGTAGACTACCACAAACTCTACCAAGCAGTACCCCAATTGTAGCTGTTGTGCCAGGTATGTAACTTTGCTAGAGCAGGTTAGCACAGCCTCAGGTACATGGTATGCAGCCATCAATCTGGCTTATGCATTTCTTTCCATCTATATCAGAAACAATTCTCACAAGAGTGTACATTCACAGTCTTGGCCCAAGGCTATGCTAACTCTCTCAGCCTATGTCATAATGTGGTCTAAAGGGACCTGGATCATCTAGGCATGCTGCAGAACATCACATTTGGTCTGCCATATCAATGGTAAGTAAATTGGTCCAGAATACCAAGAAGCAGCAAGTACATTGGAAGCTTTAGTAATAAACACATCAGTCTGGTGGGTAGAGATAAACCTTACAAAGATTAAGAGATCCACAACATCAGTAAAATATTGGAGGTTCAATGGTCTGGGAGCATGCCAGGACATCCTCTCAAAATAAAGAAGAAATTACTGCATCTCCCACCTCCCACCAAAAAGGAGAAAGCAAAATGTCTGGCAGAACTTTCTGAGGGCCTGGAAAAAGCATATTTCACATTTGAACTATTGGTCTGACCCATATACCAGGAAACACGAAAGGCTGCCAGCTTGGAGAGCAGCCCAGAGCTGCGAAGGCACTGCAGCAGGTCCAGGTCCTGGCACAAGTAGTCTTGCCACTTGGGCCAGAGGACGCAGCAGACCTTTTGGGTTTACAGATATCTGTGGGGGGAAAGACACTGTGTGGCATTCATGGCAAACTCTAATACAAGAATCACAATGGATTCTGGAGCAAAGCCACACGGCCGGTAGTGAAAAATTAGACACGTTTCAAAAACACACAGCACTTGGCGTGCTCCTGGGCCTGGGTAGAAATACAGTACCTGACCACAGGACAGCAGTAACCATGGACGGCCCACCGTCAGCTGGATTCTGTCCAGCCTCAAGACCAGCTGCAGCACTGAGTCTACGGTTCATTCCACTAACCTTCGTCTTGAAAGTTTCACCCGGGAAAAAAGCCCACCAAAAACCTGATGCAGCTGTCCCTAGAACTTATACAAGGTAAATGGACCTGAGCGGCACAAGGAGTAGACATTTTAGTGTGCGGCTCAGATCACCCCCTTCACTTCAGGCCTGAGGCACTCATTCCTCCAACTGCCAGGAGTGTCAGTGATGGACAGTTCACAGCTGATTGGCCCTCCAGACATTGTCCTCACTAAGGAAAGCCACCTCTTCCACTGTCATGCTCCCTTCCCAGAGTAACTTGTATCCAATGACTGGTCAGTACAGGGGTATAAAGGCTCAATCCCCTTGGCTCAGGGCCATTTTAGCTCCAGAGCTCCTAATGGGTCTGACGAGGTCCGTGTTGCGACGACATCAGAGGTTACATGATGTTCCCTCTGCCTCACCCTGCATTCTTCACTCCTCTATAGGTGTTGACCCAGGAATGCTCCCTAGTAAACTTTCTGCATGCTAATCTTCTTCTGAGAATTTTCTTCCCAGGGAATCTGACCTGTAACAGCTGTACTTAAAGTAGGCAATCTTTCCTCGATATATTCCCTTTAACAAGAAAAGCTTTTTATAACGTGAGATTTGGGGAGAGTTTGAAAAACAAAACTCACATAGCTGGCCCAAATGGTCAACATATAATTCAAGAATTTAAACTTTCTAATTGTCTTTGAAAAACTAAAGTTAAAATTAAAAAGTTATCTAGAATACCTATACTTTATATCTTCATAGCTCAGCTGTTTCATTACTTTGTAAACATATTTTTCCCAATCTACGAAATCAACATTTTTGTTACATTTTCATACCTTTCTTCTTTCATAAAATGATGAAATCATTACCTTCTATTTCATTCAGACTTTAAATCTTTCTACTGAGAAATAACTGCAAATTCCTAAAACTCCAGTTGCTAGTATTATCAATCTGCTAGAACCTAATGGTGAAAGCAGACATTAAACAAATGATGACATAAATGATCATTTGAGTAACAATTGTGATAAGTGATGTGAAGGAAAAACCAAGGTGTTATATGCACATACAACAGAAGGCCCTAACATAGTCTGGAGTGCCTGGGCTTCCTTGAGGCTATGATATTTAAACTGAGATCCAAAGAATGAATGAGATTAGCAAGACAGAAGAGGGGAAAACAGATGTACAGCACAGACAAGAGAATAAGATATAATGGAATTTCAAGACGGATGGAGGAGATGGATATCTTCCTTGGTGCTTCTTTCTTAGCCCTTCACAGTATTTTTCAAAATACTGAACAGTTGGGTTTAAACGGCCACATAAAACTAGTGAAGGAGTAATCTTTGGTCTTTGGCCCCATGTGCGAAATGGTATGAGTCACCTTTTCCTTTGAAACATAGGAAATGTCCCCATCTTCTTGGGTTTTAGAATTTCGCTGCCACAGACCACTATGACCATACTACATTTTTGCAACCACAGACTTTAATTGCTTAATAGAAGAGTCCATTGTCTATATTTGATGAGTTTGAATGCCAAAAAACAAAGAATTTACATTATACGGATATGAAGATGTTCCATCACATTTGCTTCTCTGCGTAAGAAGAGAATTCCATCCTACCCCCTATACACACTATACTTCTGAAGGACAAGAATCACACAAGAACCAGGTCTTAACCATCTCTGTATCCCCAGCACTTAGCACAGTACCTGACACATAGTAGATGCTACATTTAATGAATCAATTAAATCAGACCTTTAATAATGATCATTTGTATTGAATCATACATTTAATAATAACAGTAATGGAGCATGGCAGGACAATACTTTATCAACTCCAAAATTTAAAGAATCTTTAAAACATTTTTTAAACAGCTAAGCTTAATTTACAACTTAAAAAGAAAAAAGCTTTCATGCAATCATTTGTGTTTGTGTGCAAGTAGTAATAGATACAGGGAATATCCAATGCCCTCTCCTGAAATTAGTCGCTAGAAACGAATCCAAGCTAGGATAACCCATCCTGTTGATGCCTTAGCAGAGATTTCCGTAAAGAACTCCTGACTAACATTCAGGAACTCAGGTAATTTCAGCATCCAGTTTTGCTAGTGGAGACCTAGCACACCTGGATAATGTTTCAGCTCCCCACTAGCCTGTCCATCACGCCACCATCAGATGACAGGTGCATATCTTCTCAAAGTGCCGCCACACTTTTATACCAGCTCTTTCTCATTTTTGTTAAAGTATGGAAACAACTGCTACATGATTTCAATCATTGTCCTGTCATCACATTCTTAGCAAGTGATTTAGGGCCCAAGTGGCATTTTGTATTACTATATTCATTTCAGCAAAGGATGATTCTCCTTTTTAGTGACTGCACGATATAAAAAAAGTATCACAGAAGAGATCATTACAACATTATGATAAAAGGAGATTTTATTTTAAGGGAAAAGAGAAAAATCACTGCAGAAGTGAATGAAAACTTGCTTGAGAACAAAACAAAAAGTAGTTATGACAGTGAGAGCATTGTAGCATTGTACACTGAAGATGACTTCAGGCAGTACAGTTTCATAAAGTAAAAATCTTATGTCAAATATTAACCCTAAATGTGTGTTTCCTTCTAATTAATTATGAACAAGTGATCTAGTAGCAAGCAATGTCAAGTTATTGCTCTTATGCTATTAATGATAGGCTGTGAAACATAAAACTTAAATGATGTTTTAGACTATAATTCCATGAATGTGTACTAGCATTACAGAAAAATGCAAGAATAGAAGTTACTATGGGTAGTCTGTGCCCTACTTAACAAAACAACTAAGTAATATTTCTCTCTCTGACTCTAATATATATATATATACATATAGTAATATGAATAATATATTGTACATATATGTGTAATATATACATACTGATTTAATAATAAATGCACAACTTGAAAGCATCCTGGAAACTGATTTAAAGAGTTCCATTTTAAAACTTTATATAACATACTTCTAAGACTGGGCAACTTACTGTCACACAGGAACACTTATTGAAACACACATTTTTAACACCAGGGCAGAGCAGACAGCTTCGATTAGGAAACCTAGAGGATATTTCTTTTGATTGCTCCAAAAGATGAAAAGGCAAGAAAGAAAAAGGATGAAACAATTTCAGATGTTTTCAATGCATTTATCAAATCAGAATGGACTACTTTTGACTGTAGGTGTAGTAAGTCAGAAGGCATTCACTAAACCAAAAGGCAAGAACTTCTGTCCCGCTGTGACTAATTCAACTTAATGAAATTATTAAAAAAAAAAAAAAAAAACTACACATATGAGATATAAGAAGAAAAGGGAAGATGATAGAAAGGCAAGCAACAGCTAGTATATTTCATGAGAAGACAATGGCCACAATTTTGAACCGATTAATGTTAGAATTTCTGCCTGACCTTGAATCTGACAAAACTCAATATAAAGGCCAAGCTTATAAAAGGACTTCAATTATAAGAGGTTATCTAAAGACCGCTTAAACTGGTTTTCAAGATGAAATACTAACTGAAGTTTGTATTTATTTCGTAAACAACCATGTTAACCTTGCTATTTGCACTGCCAATGACATCTTCCCAAGACTATAGAATCCCTGTGCTATAAATCTTTATAGATAAGCAGCTCATTCCTTGTTTGTCAAAGTGCGGTAGGAAGTTGTACCAGGAAAATAATATAGAAATGAATCAAATGCAATACTGTATATTACAAAAACAAAATATATTATAGCACATGCCATATACTTCATAACAATCCCTTATCCTCCAGAAACAAAATTGACGTCACAGTAACCAATACTTATACATCTGAGAATGGTCTTAAGAGCTAATAAAAGATAATAATAGTATTAATAATCCCTTGCATGTGTTTACTGCTTTATAGTTTACAAATCTCTTTTGCCAGTGTTCCACCACTTGATCTTTACAACAGCCCTGTGAGACAGGTAGGCATCTGAGACTTGGAGAGGTGACTGATTTGCCCAAGGTCAAACTTCAAATTCAAACACAGTCTAGTTTTTTTCCAGGACAATTGAACTATTTCTCTGAAGTTATTGCATCTGTTCAGAAATAGGAGATATGCAAAAAGAGGATATTGCAATGTCAACACTCATAAGATTTTATTTGATCTATTATAAAGAAACAGAAGGCCACAATTCTTTCAGTATTTAATATTTCTTCAAATTATCTTCCATAGATTTAACACTTTAATCAAGCAATATTGCATAGAATTTCTTATATAGTAGGAGCCTTCTTATCAAATGTAATCAGGGCCACTATTAGGTTGTTAATTGAAGAAATGAGTAAAAGTATGAAATCATTAAAAGTTAATAAATATTTCAAATATTTTATTTTGCTAAAACATATAAATGTTTTATGTGCTTTATATAAAACATTCATTTATCAATTTTTTTAAATGTAGAGCCAAAGACTTGTTTGAAGATGGGCCCAGTGATTCTCATCCTAAATACCTGTCTTATAACAACCCCATCTATAATTTACTAGATACAATTTTCAGTCTCAATTCATTCAATTTGAAGCAAGAACGTAATTAGTTGAGGAGAAACTACATTTCAAAGCCTCAAAGTATCTCCTCTGAGAAATATATTAACTAGAAAGAGAAAGAAACTTTACTGTAGAGAAACCCAGCAGACACCACCCTAACCAAGTGATAATACCACCAGCAGTAGGATATACCAACTTCACGAGCCCTTTGATATGACACACTAAGAATGGCAGAATGTCACTTCTGTGGTATTTTTGCCCAAAATGCATCATCTCAATCATGAGAAAACATGAGACAAACCCAAATTGAGGGACAATCTGCAAAATAACTGATGAGTTCTCTTTGAAAGTATCATGATCGTGAAAGACAAGACAAGATTATGGAACAGTTACAGATTGGAGAAGATTAAGGAGAAATAATAGCTAAATGCAATGCGGGATCCTGGATTGGATGCTGGAACAGAAAAAGGAAATCAGTGGAAAAACTGGTAAAATTCAAATAAGGTCTGTAGTTTAGTTAATAGTATTGTGTCAATGTTAATTTCCTGGTTTTGTTCATTGTACTATGGTTATTTAAGATTAACACATTAGTGGAAGCTGGGTAAAGGGTAAACAGGAATTCTATGTACTATTTTTATAAAATTCTAAGTCCAAAATTGGTTCAAAATAAAAATTTATAAACAACAAACACAGAAAAACACTTTCAAAACAATCTGATTGTAAGCCAGTAAGAAGGCAGCCAAAACCCCAACAGGAAAAATAGGCAAGTCATAAAAGACAAGGAAACAAATGGCCAGTAGTAAATACAGAGAAGGAAAGTTCTAACTCAGAGTTAATGAAAGAAATGCAAATTAAAACAATAACATATTTTTGTCTTCAAATGGGCACATTGGTTTCATGTATACAACTCAGTATTTTATGTATAATATTCAGTGTGTGAAAGGATGGGAAGAAAGGCATTCATAACCACTACAGGTGAGAGTGTAAATTGGTACAAACTCTCTGAGAAAATTTTTAAGATTTAAATGTATATATCCTTAGAACTAGCATTTCTGTTTTCTAAGAATTTATTTTGAAGAAATAAATGTCAAGAATAAAAAAGATGTTCATTACAGTGTTATTTATGATCATGAAAGTTTTTTAAAAACCTAAATATTCATCAATAGGGAAAGGATAAATTATTATGATATACCCTTATTATGGAATATTATGCAATAATTTAAAAATATAATCTAGATTTATACTCTGACATAAATAGATATACGTGAATTATTATTATGTGAAATATGGTTACAAAAGAACATTTATGGTAATTATCAATTATAGTACAATTTATAGTATAAAACATTTATAGTATGTACAAAAACATAGAAAATGTGAGATTTTCTGTGAGATATTTTCTTGGTTTGTTTTAATTTTCTTTTTTTTCGTATTTGTATCTTCTATATTTTCTACAATTAACATGTAGTAGTTTTTCAATAAAATTTCTTTAAATTCATGGTCCAACCAAACTCCATTTACTTTTCAGGGCTCTCAGCTCATATGAAGAGGGTCACTATCTCCATTCAGGGAAAGGATGGGAAAACCGTCTATGGGACATGCCTGCACTTTCAGGAACTGTCACTAGGTGGTACACTGTTTCTCTAGCAGATATTCAAGACATTTTAATTTGTTTTCTATACACACTTAGTGCTGTGACCCCAGAGACAATAACCCAGTTCCATATTTTTTTCTTTCATTTAAAAATTCGTTTACCTTCTCCCAAATCACTATTAATTGAATAGCTAACTGCTCCATTGCCTTACAGTAGGCACTCAAGAAAGACTTGTTGGACAAATAAGACATAATTAAAAATAGAAATGACTGACACAACAAAAATTGAACAGTTTCTTCACATCATTTTGTCATCTTTTCAAGCAAAGTTGAACTGGTTTCATGGGGGCCTTTAAGATGATACTCTGCATTGTGAATCTACAAAAAAAGAGAGGATCAGCATTTCCCGAATGTGTTTCAATTCCTTTTTTTATAAAGCATCTTTGAAGGAATGACATTCCAAGGAGTATGATTTGGAAAATCCTATCCTCAACATTTGTCTGTCTGCCTTAATGTAATCACCCTAGTGTCAACCCAATTGAAGTTTCAGTCTTCTTCACTCCTTGTTGTGGATTTCATCTCAACTGCTCTCATATTCCCCATGTCTACCAAGTCCCATATTGGCACTTGTTATTATGTTGCCAGCAGGTGCTCAGGTCTGTCAGATACAAATTCTGTGTACTTAAAGCACTTCTCTCTGAGCAGCACTAGTCTCATCACAGGTGTCGATCAAGTAGAGCCCTTTCCTATTCACACCTGATTCCAGTCTGAACTAAACTCCTTGCAATGGCAAAAACATACCTACTCCCCAGCCTCCCATTCCTGTGAGATAATAGAATCTCATTTCCCTGGAATGCCTATGAAATAGAGATAAGTTGATTTACCACTCATGAAAGAAAACTTCAAAAATGTCCTCAATATCTAAAGAAAAGAAAAAATCAACCAGAAAGATAAGCATCCTTTATTAACATAGTAGTGACAGTCTAAGAAATGGTTTACAGAAGCAATCATTATTGTTTAGGTACTTATTTGTCTCTCCACTAGACTGTGAGGTTGTGGGGAACAAGAAATATGTATAGTTCCTCTCAGTTCCCCCAATAACTAGCCTGGTATCTGGAACATTGTAGGCCTTATTAAATATTTTAAGAATGAATAAATTAGTAAATGAGTAAATGAGTTAATAGAGTGATATATTTGTTACTAAATACCAGAAGGAGCAGCTTAGTTCTAAAAATACCAAAATTAGAAACCCGTATTAATATATGCTAATATTAAAATGGCTTTCTCATTCATTCAAAAAGTTTATTAAGTACATACTATATTTCAGACACTGTGCTAAGGATACAAGGATGAATAAGAAATAGTTCTGTCTTCAAGAAGCTCACAGTGTCGTGGATAAAAATAACTTACATTTATTTAATGCTTCTTCAAATACTTTCATATTTGATATTCACAATAATCCAATGAGACTATCTTCCATAGCTACATTTTGAATCTTTTAAAAGTCATATATAGATACAAAAGAATCCTTATAAAAATGTGTAAGGTATAAAGTATAAAGGTATAACAAGCTTCTCTGTAGTCACCACCCAATTTAAAAACAAGAACATTTACTTCTTCTGTGTCCCTTTTCACTTCCCCTTAAAGTAAATGCAACCCTGAATTTTCTTTTTTTTTTTATTTTTATTTATATTTAACGATGTTTGTATTATTAAGTAGTTTGCATGGTTTTGTACTTTGTTCAAGTGGAAACATACTAGAAACTTACTATTCCCACTCAACATGATAGTTTTTGCCTTGTACATGCAAGTCTTAATCCACGTAGATTTGATTTTTTATGTGTGGTGTGAGATAATTTCATCTTCTCACATTCAGATAACCAATTGTTCCAGTACCATTTACAGAAAAGTTCATCTTTTCCTAACCAACTTGCAGTGTCATCTCAGCCATAAATAAAATTTCCATTTTTGTATTTGTCTGTTTCTAGGCTGTCTTTTCTATTTTGTTGGTCAGTTTGTATAGCTCTGCACCTAATTCCAGACCATCCAGATCCAGAGCTTTATAACAAATTCTTAATTTCTGATAAGGAAGCCCTTGTACCCTGTACTTCTTTAAGAATGTCTTGTTTATTTTTAATCATTTGCTCTTGCATAGAAATTTTAAAATCAGTTTGTCATATCTCCTTTTTACATGTAATTGAGTGGAACCTCAAAGTGGCTCCCAGTGAATTGCGGTGAAGCCGAATTTTGAACCCATGCCAGGTCTCCCCCTACGTAATACCCAGCATTGCAGAGAATAACTGCTCTTAAATATCCCCACCAAAAGATAAGCTCATACAGCTACTTCAGAATGGATCATGCGACTAACTCGTCAGGAGATCCATCAAAATTTAATGTTCTTTAAAATAAGAGATTCCATGGGCCCATTCTGAGGTTCTTTAATGGATAGTTATGGCAAGACTGTGGATGTTTATTCAACATCCATTCATTCTCCCACTGTTCCTCACTGACAGAAGCTTTATTTCGTTAGGAGAGAGGGCCAAGTGCCCAGCTAGTAAAAACTAAATTCCTCAGCCTCTGTTGTGGATAGATGTATACATGGACAGAGGTATCCATGTGTCACAGTTCCAGCGAAGGAGATATAAGTAAGTGTTTGGAGGCAGGAAAAATAAAATACCTTAAAGGAAGAGGGGACAGACTCAGCTGGCACACCCTTTGTCCCCTTCATTATTTCTCCTTCATACATTCTGAAGTGCAGCCATGACAGCACCTGTTACAGCAGCCCTTGCATTTGACCACAAGGGAGAGGCTAAAAGGAACTGCAAAGATTTTAGACACCTGAGATCCCTGAGCCTCTGTGCCATCCCTGCCTTCCTCCAGACTTTTTGTTTCATGAAAGAAAAATAAACCCCACCTGACTCAAGCCACTGTTTGAGTTTTCCATTATATACAGCCAAATTTAATCCCTACTTGATGAAAGAGTAATCAAATTGTATATTTGCTCTAAAATTATATCTGCTTACATTCATCTCTTCCATAGTATGTAGTACACATCTTTAGAGCTTCAACCAGCCATTAAGTGAAAGCTCTCTTCCAGCACAAAGGAGGCTCTACCTACAGGTACTCCTGCTACTCATGTTCATGCTCAAAGGGGTTAGCCACCTGTTGAAGTGAGAATGAATGCTCCACGTAAACTTGGACTGTTACTCCTCTTTAATTTCTCTCATGCTGGGGTTTGATGTATATGACTCTACTCTAGTAAGCACATATCAACACTTCAAGTACTTTTCAAAAGATTCAAAGACTCTTAGAGGTAGGCAGAGTGATAGAAGACATTTAGCCCAACTTCCCTTACAATGTACGGAAGCATAGACATCTGTCATTCTATAGACACTGACCATCCGGCAATGCATCATGCTGAAGGTTATAAGGAATTCAGAGATTAAGATATAGCCCCTGTTCGGAAAGAGTTTATATCGTAATAAAGAAAACAGATTCACTTGATGATTCAGCCTTCTGAGTTTGGGACTCAAATACTTGCGATACGAGATTGAGTGCCAAGGTCAGTAGGAACCTATTCATTTCTACCAGCTGCCATGGACCCAGAAAAAAAGAGTTGTGGCAACATTTTGCCTATCTCAGACGTCAGAGAGTACCTATCTTCCTAACTTTATATATAGGATCTCTGTTCTCTTTTATCTCTATTTGCCTTATTTTGCATAATGAGTACTTCCCCCTTGAAACCTGTAAGTCCCTAATTCCTTTTGAGAAAAGAAAAAAAACTACTTTATATGATATAGTGGAAAGACCATTTGTTTTTGAATCACAAGTGTTGGTTCCAAAACTCATTAGCTTCATGATCTTTAGCAAGTCATTTAACCTCTCTGAACACCATGTGCTTTCCCCCACAGCCTGAGGTTAGAGCCACTTGCTACGCAGAGTTCTTGTGAGGATCAAATGATAAAAATGTGAATTCAACAAAAAACAATTCATTGCAAGTCTATCATGAACAAGCAGTATTCTAAACACAGTGAGTGAAAAAAGACACTCCCTGCCCATATGAAATTATAATATAGTGGGTGAGAAAAGGCATATATAATAGTATCAATAGTGAAAGTGTTAATAAGAAAAATAAAGTTGGGGCCGGCCTGGTGGCGTAGTGGTAAAGTTCGTGTGCTCCGCTTCGCTGGCCTGGGGTTCTCCGGTTCAGATCCTGGGGTGCGGACATACGCACCGCTCATCAAGCCATGCTGAGGTGGTGTCCCACATAGAAGAACTAGAAGGACCCACAACTAGGTACTAGGGCTTGGGGGAAAAAATAAAATAGGGTATGTAATTATCATGATAATTGAAGATTGGGAATTAGAGGATAGGAGGTACTTTTTTCCTTAAGCTTGACCAAGAGGAGTGTCATTTGAGCCAAGTCTTGAATGCACTGAGGGAGTGACCAGGCAGATATCTGGAAGAAGATTATTTTAAGCAAAGAGACAAAAAAGGCAAAGGCTGGGAGGCTGGAGAGTGTTCGGCCTGTCAAGTACCCAGCAGGTCTCTAGGACATAATAGTTTCTTTGTAGCAGCGGTATTTCCAGCTGCCTGCCCTGCAACAAAGTTGCACCATCTCTTCACCTCCTTTGTACGGGACTCTGTGGACCACGACACGGCTCTCTCTCTCTCTCTTCTAGATTCCCATAACAGAAGTGCTCTCTCTCTCTTCTTCTCTTACCTTTAGCCTAAGCCTAGATTCTCCCCACAAATGCTTAAAGTGTCCTTTTTTAAGTTAACACACACTGAGAGCTAGACATGTGTCAAGTACTTTGCTGAACAGTTTGCATGTCTTAACTTATTTAGTCTTCACAAACATTCTAGGATTTTTAAATTTAAAAAAATTTTTTTAATTTTTTTTTAATTTAAATTTAAAAAAAAATTTTAAATCCTAGGATTTTATTGTGTTCCAAATGTGGAAACAGCTTCAAGAGGTTAATATGGTCAAGTTCACTTGGCTAATCAGAGGCTGAGTTGGAATTTGAACCCAAACTGTCTCATATTTATATCTGTCAGATTAACTACTATCCTATGCTGCTTCCTTGTCAAGTGAAGAAGGACACTACAAGCCTATTGATGAATAGGTTCAAAATAGTCTCCTTCAGGGAAAATCAATTTTCCTAAAGCAATGATTCCCAGCCCTAGCCTTCCAGAACTTCTAGGGTATTCATATTCATTCAACACTTTTCGAGCACCAATTACATGCAAGGTTAATTCTGGATATAGAGCAAGCTGCTAAGGAAGGCTCCTGTCCTAATGATCTAAGGCGAAATAAAAATCTTGAAAATGAAATTTATTTGCTTTGCTTTAAGAGCACAGGATGTCATACAACTAGAATAACAAAATAATTATGAATAAACCATTACCACCATGGTATTTCAATTGCAAAGAGAGGTTGAAAGTTACCTCTCTAAAGAAGAGAGCGAGTCTGAAGTAGTCTGCCTCCATTATAATCAGGTCCTGTTTACTGTCCCCAAGAGATTTCTCTCTACACTAGATTTTCAAGTATTCCATCATAAGAATTAAAAGGCATTAGGTTCAAACTTGTTCTTTATTGTTTGAAGGTTTCCATCTATGTGCATTTTTACTACCTGGGGTTTGAGAAGCTACAAACTAAATATCAAAAACCATAAAAACCTAAAATACCACTAACTTACAGTGAGCTACTCATTCATTTCCTGCCTCCTTCACCCTTATTGGAGTTTCACCTTTCCTCTTTCCTCTCTGCATCCTGGGCTCTGGGTGCCTATGTGGGTGAGTGGCTAGCTAGCACTGAGACTGTACTGATACTGTTCTCATGCTGCACAGAAGAGTAAGTCCTGTCCTTCAACTACTGACTGCAGGCTGGCAAAGCCAACGAGCACTAGAATGTCACACTCTGTTGGGCGGCAATGAATTTTATGAACTTTAAATGATCTCTGACAACTTTGGGGGAGAAAATCCAAGCTAACACAATCAGCACTGTGGAATAGAATTTTCTATAATGATAAAAACATTCTATACCTGTACTATTCAATACATTAGCAAGTAACAATGGCAATAGAGCATTTGAAGTGTGGCTAGTGTGACTGAGGAATTGAATTTTTAATTTCACTTAATTTTAATTAATTTAAAATTTAAAACCTACGTTTGTCTAGTGGCTACCATATTGGCCAGCATGGACACATAAGAGAAAGATTTACCATTATTTTTTTTATTTTATTTTTTATTTTTTGGCAAGGAAGATTGGCCCTGAGCTAACACCCATGCCAATCTTCCTCTATTTTGCATGTGTGACACAGCCACAGCATGGCTTGATGCACCTGGGATCCAAACCCACAAACCCTGGGCCACTGAAGCAGAGCGCATGAACTTAACCACTACACCATCAGGCTGGCCCCAGCCCCCTTATTTTTAAATATTCTTAATGACGTTAAGACACTAAGATTCTTAAACTGACTTTCTTTCATAAAATAGTAATTTCATAATCCCATCTTAGGACTTCTACTGCTAATAAAAAGCGGCAGCAGTTTGATTTATTATAAAATTACATTTTCTTCTTGAGTGGCAATTGCAGATTTTATTGCTTAGTTCATTAATGCTACAGAGCTAAAGGCCCTGCTTTAAAGTGTTTACATTTACTAGTGCAAGATTTAGGGGCGTATAGGTCTTAGTATTCAAGATGAGACTCCATCTAAAAGGCAGAAAAAAGAATTTCAGTCCATCAGTGAATTAATGAATAAACAAAATGTAGTATATACATACAGTAGAATATTATTCATCTTTAAAAAGGAAAGAAATTCTGACACACCCTACAACATGGATGAACCTTGAAGACATTATGCTAAGTGACATAAGGCAGTCACAAAAGGACAAATACCATATGATTCCACTTATCTGAGGTACCCAGAGTAGTTGAATTCACAGAGACATAAAGTAGAAGGGTGCTTGCCAAGGGCTGGAAGGAGGCGGTTATGGGGAGTTATTGATTAATGGGTACAGAGTTTCAGCTGGCGAAGATAAAAAGTTCTAGAGATGGATGGTGGTGATGATTGCACAACAATGTGAACGTACTTAATGCCACCGAACTATACACTTAAAAATGGTTAAAATGATAAATCTTATGTATATTTTATCACAATAAAAAATTTTTAATAATTCTAAAAAAAAAAGCATTTCAAATGATGTGCTCTTACAAAAGCAAACCACACATTACAATGTAGTTAACCCTCAGCCCGACCAAAGCTCATGAAGAAAAAAATAGCTCAGATTCAGCAAATAGTAGACAATCTAAGATTCCTAATAACTCAGACATTCTGCTTAACTTGAGAATGTGTGACTCGGTGATTTTTACATTTTGCCTCGGAAAAATCTTCCTCAGTAGAATTGGCCTACACAAATATTGAATTGTCTGAGTACACATGACTGATAGCAACTGGGCAGCAGAGAGATTCTGTCTAACTTAAGCACTTCCAGTGAAAGAATGGACAAAGTATGCAATCCACAAACTGATAACATGGAGGAGGAGAGAGTGTCATCATAACACCTGTTAGATTGTATAAGTGAAGGTCACATCAGTGGTGCTCACCGTTGCAACTCTAAGACCCAGAACATGCCTTTATGTAGCAGATATTCAATAAATGCATTGATTGAAGAAAGTGAAAGTAATGAATGACTGAAATGAATGAGTGAAAGTAAATGAAAGTAATGAATGACTGAAATGAATGAGTGAATGAATAAATAGCAAAGGATTCCAGTTCGAGCCTAACCTAGATTTCCACATATTTTGCCTGGTAAGGTACCTTATGGGATATTAAACCTGAATTCTATTTACATGTGGGACTGAGAAATAATTCTGCTAAGAGAAGTGTCAAGTATACAAGCTTGATTCAATAACAATGTTTCAGACAACACAGAATGGAAGAATGATTTTGAGTACATCAAGGTTTGTGTTACTCAGAATTGTCTTTCACCCCAACACCTACCGTCTTGCTGTAAGTTATAGGGAGAGAAGAAACCATGTAGAAAAGCTGGATTAACTAAAATGCCTATAACATGTTGGAAGCCCTCGTGAGTACTTCGTCAAGACCAAAGATTGGACTGGGAAGAGATTATAATGTAGCAAATGGCTGGTGGCTTTAGTTGACACCAATGGCTTCAGCAGTAAAGGAAGGCATAAGGCTGCACCAACAGCTTTGTAGAGAAAGCTTTGAGAATGACTAGATGTTGTACTTGACACAGATTTCAGTGCCCTCAAAACGGACACCAGTGACAATGTCATTTGTAAAACACTTACGTAGTTTCATGGATTTCCAAGTTTCCCATAGTTGAAGCCTAAAAGAATGTTCACAAGTATAAAACACATCCTAAAGAGTTTCAGAAATATGTGGGGGAATTTTGTGGAATTCTGGAGGTGGATGGAGGTAAAAGCTCAATAATTATTGACTGTTATTGTCCTGTGCCCCTAGGTTAATGTTAACAAAGAATGACATACTTAAACTTGAACATTGTGGCAGAGAATGTTAGTCATCCCATTCTTGATGGCACATAGCCATCAAGAAAAAAAGAAAAAGACCACACTTTCCAGTCTCCCTTGTAGCTATGAATGACCATGTGACTCAGTTCTGGCCAAAGAATGTGAGCAGAAGTAAAATACACCCCCCCCCACAGGGGATATTTGCCAAATCTGAAATCATTTTTGGTTGTCACAACTGGAGGGAAGAGGGATGCTGCTAGCATCCAGTGGGTGGAGGCCAAGGATGCTGCTAAACATCCTGCAACACACAGGACATCCTCCCGCAACAAAGAACTATCCGGCCTAAAATGTCGCTAGTGAAGATGTTGAGAAACTCTGACTTAAAGAGAACAGACATATCCTCCCCTCCTTTACTCCTTCCCTCAGGTTGGAATTGAGACATAGTAGTGAACCATGTTGGACTATAAAGATGGAAGCAACACCTTAGAGATGACAGAGCAAGACGGGAACCTAGCCTTTTATAATTTCACAGTGTAGAGCGGCCATACCATCTCATACTTTAAATGAGAGTGAAATAACCTTCTATCTTGTTTAATATGCTGTTACTCTTAGTCTCTATTTTATGCACCTGAAACTATATTCTAACCAATACAGAAGCTAAACTTGACTGAGAGTCTTTTCAGATGGAATGCCAAAAAAGAGGGAAGAAAAAAATCAAGGGTGGTAAAAATCTTTTCTTTGCTATTTATTTTCTTTGCCATTTCCCCATTCATCTGGTAGCAGAATTCCCTTTGGGGAAATCCTCCCAGCCCATTTCTCTGCCAAGTCTGCCAGACTGACTTAAGCAAAACCTCACAACCCCAACTTCCTGGCCGTGGTGACTGACTCTCAGAAAGAAAAACTTTCACTGTTCTACTGGATTTGGTAGATGAAGATACAAAACTTAGAAATTCTGCTGCCATCTTATCTCATTAAAGAAGGAACCCAAAGATCAAGCCAGCACACAACGAAAGAAAGAGTTGAGAGGTGATGAGAAACCCATCATTTGATGCCCCAGATCAAACTGCATCTATGACAAGCCCTACCTCTGGCCCTTTGAAATATATGGCCAATAAATGTTTTGCTTACACAGATTTGAGTTAGGTATTCTGTCACTTGCAACTGAAAGACTCCTAAGAGATACAGAAAGTTTCATGGTAGAAAAAATTCTGATAAGAGAAGGTTCACTTTTAGGACCTTTCATTTTACTCAAGGGTTAGGACACCATCTGCAAAGTTTCCTGTAGCAGGAAAAGAATTACAACAGAAGTTTTGCCATTGCCTGATGTATACGTGCTAGGGGAAGTGGGTGTAACGAGATGTGACTCATTAATGTTTCTCGGTGTAATATATATCTCTTAGACTTTAGAAGTAGCACTACTACGTTCTCATAGGACGTACCTGCTTCTCTTCACCAGACCTAACTTATCTAGGTATTCAAATAACCAGACTGGAGAGAGATTCGATTTTCCTTCATGTTGTTATTCTTGTGATTAGTTGTTAGTCAAGGCTAGATATGTTTAGCAATCATTCTAATTATATTCGATTGCTCAGTTTCCCTAAGAATCATAAACTGTAGGCCCTAAGTAAAAAGAAGTCTGTATTTGGGTTTGTTAAACTTCCACTTCATTTGCTTTTTCTTATCCCTCAGTTCCGGGTTCCTAGCTTTCCCAACCACTGCCTAGGAACCTATTTTGTGCTCACCTAGCTGCCAACTTCGAGGGAACTTCAGGAGACAATACATGCTTTCCAGACTCATCTACTCTAATAACAGAATGGTAGGAAGGAGCTATGGCAGGTGATATCGGCAACATTCTCAGACTAGAAGCCTTGATTGCTCAAATCAGACAACAAATATGCTTGTGTCCGTAATAAGAGTTTTAGTTGCCTTGTTGTGCTGTATGGTTAAAGGGAATATACAGCCTCTGCTGTTGTTCTTGATCTTCGTGTATTAGAGTGGTCATGTTGCTTCTGAATCTAATATGTGGAGACCATTGCAGCCTCAGGTCTAGCCTATACTTGATTTAATAGCTGTGTAACCTAGAGAAAGGTACCTAACCTCTCTGAGATCCAGTTTCCTCTTCCTTAAAATGAGTAGAAATGGGATCAGTGTTATTGAGTTACGAGTTAATTATGAGTTAAGCACTGATAATTGCAGTGTTTCAATTCCAAGTGCCATGTCTTAAGAACCAAAAGTCTTTGGTTTGGTTTGGTTTCCACAGTCCAATGATTTGTTTGTAAGAAAGACAGAGAAAGCTGCCAGGGATGGTACAATTCGGTCTAAGACTTGAGGCCAAAGAACAGCTGCAAATGGCTAAACCTCACATCTTTCACACATCAGATATTCTACAGAACTAGCTACCACATTGTTCATAAGCAATTCAAGTGAAGATTTCTTACCTGGTAGAACAGCTACCTTGAAATTTTTGTTGAACTACACTGACTCTTGCCTCAGGGCCTTTGCACACGATGTTCTCTCTACTTGTAACATTCTATCACCTCTCTTTGCTCTGCTATTACCCAGAGTTCCCATGAGACCTAAAATATGTCCCCTATCTTCCCATGAGAGCTGAAGCATCAGTTCTCACCCTACACATCACTTTTTATAGAAAATCTTCCCTAACCACCACCCTACCTAATCTAACCATCCCTCAGTTCCCTTCTCAATTATAGCCTTTATCAATCTGGATTTAAATTTTCTATTCACTATTTACACAAGAGCGTAAAAGTTCCATGAGGACAGGGATCATATCTGTTATATGCAAATATTAAGTGCTCAATAAATGCTTGGTGAGAGAAGGAAGGAAAAGATAAATAGATAGTCAAATAGTAGGAAGGATGAATAGATTGGTACAGTGAATCTCCCCATGGTTGCCCTTTGCAAATCTGAAAGATGAGAGGCTCACCTAAAATCACAAAGCATTTTTAGATTTCAAAGTATTTTCACATTTATCACTTTATATTATCTTTCTGAATGAGAAAGAAAACAAGCGAAGATGTCTCCCTTAAAATACAAGTGTAAAGAGGGGGCCGGCCCCATGCATAGTGGTGAAGTTCAGCATGCTCCGCTTCAGCAGCCCAGATTCACAGGTTCAGATCCCAGGCGTCGACCTACACCACTCCTCGGCTGTGCTGGGGCAGCAACCCACATACTAAATAGAGGCAGACTGGCAACAGACGTTAGCTCAGGGCAAATCTTCCTCACCGAAAAAAAAATGAGTGTAAAGATTGTTTAAAAGATAAGAAAGTATAGAGAGTTTAAAATGACTTAAGAAAATATAGCTGGACAGAAATCTGGGTTTCTGAACTCTAACTCTGCATTTGTTTTGTTAATCCACACTCCTCTCAAGGCTTTGAAGCTCAAGGGCTCTCACACTAAGGAAGGCCACTGAGAAACCCAAGTAGTGTGACTCTCCACACACAACAAGAAACTATTCTACTGCCACCTTAAAATCTTCAATCATTTGCATTAGTA
The DNA here is from genome assembly GCF_020826845.1 of Diceros bicornis minor. NCBI lineage: Eukaryota > Metazoa > Chordata > Mammalia > Perissodactyla > Rhinocerotidae > Diceros > Diceros bicornis. The sequence continues at coordinate 24,631,043 of NC_080743.1, forward strand.
AAAATGAAGATATACTCAACGATGTTATCAAGAAAATAAATTGGGTTAATTAAATATGACCAACCTGTAAACGTATATGATTGCTTGGACTGTGCACAATGGCCCTGTGTTTTGCATATTGTTGTTTTCTAAGGGACTGTGGATTGCAGTTTTGATTAATTGTACTAATTCTCAGACTTAGAATCAAACTGAGAGCTATGTAATTCTTAGGCCCCTTTCACGTCCTTTATAAACCTTCTTTGGAGGTCTTGAAAATGACTTTCAAAGACTGAAATTAGTTTTCTTTCCAATTCCCTAGAGACCACTGCAGTGAATTTCATCACGCCATGATGATTAAAAATGCTGAAATGAGTCATGATATAATTAGGAATTTCTTTGTCCAAATCAAGCCCCATGAACTACATCTAATGCTGGGTCAGTTTATAACAACTGGTCCATTCTTCCTGATGCTGAAGACAAATTTTGGCAAGCAGGCACAAAAATCTCGTAACTTTAGGTATATTTATTATTCAGTCAACATTTTTTTTAGGAAAATAGTGGTAAAATATCCCAGGCTAATTGGCAGCTTATACAAAGACATAATAGGAGAGAACCAGGAATGTTATGAGAACTACAGGAAAGCCAGTGTGGCATGCAACAAAATAAAGAACTGTTACTCTCTTAGCAGTTGGTAGAATAATTCCTCTGGGAGGGTGACACCGAATTTTTAAAGAATTTTTAATAAGCTACTTGGGATGAGAGGTGAGACCCTCAAGGGACATATTCAAGCTAAAAATGATGGCACTAAGCAAGAATGGAATCTAGAAATAGAAGGACACTTTGTTCTGTTGAGCCCTTGGATGGAGTTGGGAATGTACTTTTATAAACAGGAGCTGGGGCAAAGCCACATTGCTCAGTATAACAAAGTGATGAGTGTAAAGAGCTTGGTTTGGGGGTGGTGGCAAGCAGATCCAGGAAGGCTGTATACCTTGGGGCAAAAATAGAAACCAAAAAAAAAAAAAGTCCTAGAAGTGCCATTGCTGAGAAGGAATTTTGGAGAAAAAAAGTCAAATGGTGCATCAGAGGTTGTTACTCTACTACACGTGATAGAATATCCCCTTCATCTCCTTTGTGAATTCCATGTTTCTCACTAAGACTCTTGTAAAAGTGAATTCGAGAAAGAGAATGTGAAGACATGCAAGAGTTCTATGTCCACGTGGGTGTAAAATAAAAACAAAGGCTGTTTGTAGAGGGGACAGCTGGCATCTGGGCTTACATATAGGGTAAGAGGAAAGTGAGAATGGGATGAGTCTGGAAGAGTAAGCAAGATGATTTTATGATAGGCCATGTGAGCCATCTTAAAAAGTGTGCACTTTATCTTAGGGCAAGCAGGGAACAGTTAAAAAGATTTAAGGAGAAGAATGACATCATCAGGTTTATAGTTCAGAAAGATTAGTCTAGCAGCAATTCAAAGAATGAAGGAAGCAGTGATACAGGCAAAAGGAAAGTTACAAAGCTTTGCAGCAATCTAGGCAAGAAATATTAATGGCCTTACTGGTTATAGTGCCAGTGGAGATGGAGAGACCTGGACAATCTAGACATATTCAAAAGTTAGAATCAATGGGTCTTGATGATTGATTGGATGTGGAGGAAACGGTAACCAACCTTCTTGGTTTGCCCAGGACTAAAGAGGTTCCCAAGACGTGAGACTTCCAGTTTTAAAACTGGAACAGCCCCAGGCAAGCCATTCCAGTTTTCATGGGACTGAAGGAATTCCATGGATTTGGGAACTTGCATGCTAAAACCAAGAAAGTCCTGGGAAAACCAGGTAAAATTGGTCACCCTAATGGGGGTTGACCTTGTGGGTGAGTGAGGATGGCACCTAATTTCTGGCTTGGGAATAGAGGTACCAGTCACTGAGACAGGGAAGGCAGGAATAAGAACAGATTCAACTGGGAAGAGAATGCTGAGTTTTATTTCGGGACATATCAAGTTTCAGGCCTATAGGATATAAAAGAGGAAATATCCAGTAGACAGATCCTTTTAAGAATCTGGTACTCAAGAAAGAAAGTGAAATTTAAAATACAGTTTTGGAAGTTATGGCATATAGATGGCGCTTAAAGCTACGTGAATGAATAAGACTGTCCCGGGATCATTCATACTAGTGAAGGGAAGAGAAGAGAAAAGGAGGGGAACAAAGGAAAGGGAGGGGATGGAAGGGGAGAGGACTGAGGACAGAACCCCAGGAAACATCAATATTTACAAGATATATAAAGGTGACTGAGATGGAGCAGCTATATGGCAAGATAAAAACCAAGAGTGCATTGTCTAGAATTCAGGGCAAGACAGGGTTGGAAGAAGGAGATGAGGTCAGTGTCAAGTGCTGCAGGCAGATCAAGTAAGATAAAGGCTGAAAATTATCCTTTGTCACTATTGATCTTGGAGAACGCAGTTTTAGAGAAATGGTAGAGAGAAGCTAGACTGAGGAATGAATGGCAGATAAGAAAACAGAGACAAAGAGTAAAAAAATATCTTTCAAAAAGTTTCAAAGGGAGAGAGATATAAGTGGAATAGATGGAGAGAGACGTGGGGTTGAGGAAAACTTTTTTATCACGGGTACCTTAGGCCAGGTCCTCTAGGAAACAGAGCATGAAGTAAGGATTAAAACATTATTTTTTATTTGTGAGATGCAAGCCCAGGGAAATGAGGATAGGGAAAGGGGAAATAAGGCAAGGAGAGACGCATTGCAATGTGATGAGCTGCCCTGAAGCACTGATTGCTGCTTCACAATGGCCAGGGTAGAAACACTATGGACTGCTCAGCAGGTGTGTCTGCCAGCCTTTTTGAAGGGCTGTGAGAAGAAATCTCACCTCAGAGTAGTCTGCAGAGGGGAAAAGGGTTGGGAGCTTATTTCATTCTTTCCTACTCTTTTTTTTTTTTTTTTTGTGAGAAAGATCGGCCCTGAGCTAACATTTGCCAATCCTCCTCTTTTTGCCGAGAAAGACTGGCCCTGGGGCTAACATCCATGCCCATCTTCTTCTACTTTATATGGCATGCCGCCACAGGATGGCTTGACAAACGGTGCGTCGGTGCGCGCCCGGGATCCGAACTGGTGAACCCCGGGGCCACAGCAGTGGAGCGCGCGCAGCGCACCCAACCGCTTGCACCACCAGGCCGGCCCCATTCTTTCCTACTCTTGAATCTCATTGGTCAAGGTTCATCCCACAGGGAACGTACTCCTCCACACTTCCAGGCCGTACCATCTGGACCTTTAGCAGTCATCAGGAAGTCAAGCCTCATGTCTTTAGTGTAGTTTTTAATCCAATCTGAACAAAACATGAAGGGCACCCTGGAACAAAGGGCTCAGTGTGTGGGGTATGAGGGCCATGCGGGCCCAAAGCTCCAATTCAGGCTGCAGCCAGTTGCGAGAACTCCCCAATGATGCTAGTGATGGCGGTGGTAACAGCACAGTCCAGGGGCAAGCAGTGTCTTGGTAAAGAAAGTAGTGAGCAGAATGTAAGACGGTGCCCAAGGTTTGTGTTCAAATTAGTGGAAAAGACCTAACTCATTTAAATGTAATTGGAATGGAATCAACAGAGAAGAAGTTGAAGGTACAGGACAGAAGGGATCTCGTTGACAAAGAGGTTTGGGTACTAAGAAAAAAAGAGGTAGAGACACAAGTAATTTCATAGGAAAGGTGAAAGGAGATTGTAAGTTCCCCACATAAACTCTCTTAAATCCCCTCAGTCCTGGAACATATTTATTCAGTGCTCACCTCCCTAATACTATTTGTGCTGGGCACCCAGAGAAAATCCACACTATGGTCCACTAACCTTGATCTAGCCTTCCTCTGCCTTTAGAAATCATGTGTAATTCAAAGCCCTGAGCTCTTTGGGGGCAGAAACAGAGATATAAAGTAGAACAAGCCATTATAACCAAACGTTATCAGAAAAATAACAACCTGGATAATGTCATCAAGGAATAAGGAATGGCACACTGCAAGTTCCTGGGAAGGCCCCCTTGGGAAAAAATTGGAAAAGCGAGCAGTGTGCCACGCTATATAGGCTCCTAGAGTTTCTGTAAGACCTGGGTGCTAATCGTACTTTATCATCTATTGGCTGTACCTGCCAACATTAGTTAAGCTTTTTAAGTCTCAGTTTCCCCATCTGCATAATGAAGATGATAATAATTATTCCTAATATTTAAAGTTTGTCTATTAAGTGATATATGATAGGAAAAGACTTAACATAGCACCTGGAACATGCTAGGTATTATTATTTGTGGAACTTAAAGCTATGCTATTTTTGGGGGATGTCATGATGAACAAGTCACAGATCCCTAAGCTGGATAATCTTGCCACGAAGATCCCTACATGGAAACAGATCATTGATGTGGAAGCCTCTGCACTTCCTGCTCCTGCCTTACTCTTGCTACCCCTGCCCTGGCTCTAAACACATAGAAATTCTGGACACAATTTAACAACAACAACAAACTTTAAATGCATAGCTAAATTGTAAACAAGAAAGGAAAATTATCTAGGTGTTAGAAATAAAGACACAGAGCAGTGAGCAGAAACTAGAGCCAAATTTTACCAGGTAATTAGAAAAGGATAGAGGCCTGGGGTCCGGGTCTTCAATACCTACCTGAGGGACAGTGGAGTCCAGGATTCAGACATCTGACCTCAGGGACCTGAGCCTAAGTTACTTCCTTGAGCCTAGGTGCCAAGAAAGCTGCCCACTATGTGACATGGGCCTAAAATAGGTTCATCTCTGCTAGGGAAGCAGTTCACTATCTGGGGCAGTAGAGAGAAATTTCTAAAAAATATTAAACCCCAGGTATGAGCTACACAGGGCATGTGGTCTGAATTAAACTAGCTATATGGTGAGGCACCCTAAGCTAAGAAATTGACACTAAAAGCCTGGTCCAGAACAGGTGGAGCACTTAAAGCTTTGGCAAAAGCAAACTTGAAACTGCTCATAGGACCCTTTCCAGGACCCAGGACTCCTATGAAAAACAACCCACAAGAAGCAATCCACGTTGAAAAAAAAACAGGAGGATTTTTATCCTCGAGAACTAAAGAAAAAAGAAAAATCTGGGGCCAGCCTGGTGGCGCAAGCGGTTGAGTGTGCGCACTCTGCTGCAGCGGCCCGGGGTTCGCCAGTTCGGATTCCCGGGCGCGCACTGACACACTGCTTGGCAAGCCATGCTGTGGCAGTGTCCCATATAAAGTAGAGGAAGGTGGGCCCAGGCCAGTCTTCCTCAGCAAAAAGAAAAAAGAGGAAGATTGGCAGATGTTAGCACAAGGCTGATCTTCCTCACAAAAAAAAAAAAAGAAAGAAAGAAAAAATAAAAATATTTAAGGTGTTCAAGATGATAAAAGAAGAATACAATAAGGCAAGAAAAGTTCTGTACTTTTACAAAACAACAGATAGATTTTTATAATAATGAAACAAAAACTCTGGAAACGAAAAATACAGTCACTAAAATTAAATACCTAATAGATGGGTTGAATTGTAAAGTAAACACAGCTGAAGAGAGAACTGATTAATTAAAAGATAGAACCTAGAAAATCACTCAAAATGTGGCTTAAAGAAAAAAGAGATAGAATACATGAAAGCAGAATTAAGAGAAATCATGGATAGAATGAGAAATGCCAACAGTTAATAAGAATTTCAAAACATCAAGAATCAGAAAGACATAATATTTGCTGACATAATGGCAGGAAATGTTCCAGGATTGAAGAAAGATCCATGTATCAAACACATCTCATATACCATTTTAGTGTGTATCTCAGCCTTACCTATCTCTTGTTTGAGCTGCTGCTGCAGTGATTGACTTCATGCAAGCACAATCTTATTATAACTCATCTCATGCCCATGCTGCACACTCCTCACTTGTTGCCTTGGGATATTGATGTTAAGGCACAGAAGCTACAGTACCCATATATGCATACCCCATAAGTGAAAGGGAGTTAACACTCCATGGGGTGAATCTTTGACATGGTTTTTCCTCCACCATTCACAGACTTTCAGTGCCAGGTGCCAAGAACACTTTCATAGTGATAGAACTCTGGCCTTGCAAATTCACTCACATTGCCAGATAAACTGGTACAGCACTCAGGGGAATAAGGCTTGAAGCCATTCCTACCCTGGGATAGCTTACTATACACAGAAGTGACTGCACACTACATAAATATACCCAACTAAATGATTCCCCAATCTAATTTCCCCTTAGCCAGATCCCCAAAACTCTTCCAACATCACCCAACACTGGGAAATATGAAGGAAGAGTATTAGTCAGAGTTCTCCAGAAAACAGGGCCATCAGGATGTGTATCCATATAGAAAGAGATTTATTTTAAGGAATTGGCTCACGTGATTATGGAGGTGATCTCAAGATCTGCAGTCAGCAAACTGGAGATCCAAGAGACCTGATGGTGTAGTGCCAGTCCAAAAGCCATCAGGCTGAAGACCCAAGAAGAGCCAATGTTTCAGTTCAAGCCCAAAGGCAGAAAACGACTGAGGTCCCAGCTCAAACACAGGCAGGAGGAGTTCCCTCTTACTCATGGGAAGGTGAGCTTTTTGTTCTAGTCAAGCCTTCAACTGATTGGATGAGGGCCACCAACGTTAGGGAGGGCAATCTGCTTTAGTCAATCTACCAATTCAAATGTTAATAGCTTCCAAAAACACTTTCACAGACACACCCAAAATAACATTTCACCACATATCTGGGCACTCCATGGCCCAATCAAGTTTACACATAAAATTAACCATTACAGGAAATCAAAGTAGAATGATCTAGTTATCTTAACAAATTGCAGTTAAAGTATCCTAATTTTTCAAATTTCACAAAAGCATATGACCACATGAGCACTCTGAAAAGCCCACGCAAGTGAGGGACCCTGAGGCTAAGCTTCATTATTTTCACAGCACTGTTGAGTGACCTAGATAGTGAATTTCCACAAACATATATCCTCAATTCACAGTGTCAAAAGAAAGCACCACTAACACCACCAGAAGGCATTTTTTCTTCTAAAGTTTAGGTTTTGTCTAGTATTCTCAACACATGGACTAGTCCATAGTAAGAATCATTGCTCCCACCACAGAGCCTAGGGACGCCATACCCACCTAGATCATGTGACTAGACATTTAACTATTTCAACTGTTATTCATTTTGTATAATCCATCATGATAACTGCTACAAACTCCTCCATTCCACCTGAAACAAATAGCATCTCTTGAGCTTTTTGGACAATATCAGATTCTTGATCTTTATCAGAAAGAAAAGTTACCCTCATTGTCATATGAGATTATAATTGGTTGAAGAATTTTATGCTACATTGCAGGATACATTCCAGTCCTTCCAGCTTTTTAGTTAAACCTGATTTTATTCTTTTTTTTTTTTTTGTGAGAAAGATCAGCCCTGAGCTAACATCTATTGCCAATCCTCCTCCTTCTTTTTGCCCCCCTTTCTCCCTAAAGCCCCAGTAGATAGTTGTATGTCATAGCTGCACATCCTTCTAGTTGCTGTATGTAGGATGCTGCCTCAGCATGGCCGGACAAGCGGTGCATTGGTGCACACCCGGGATCCGAACCCCGGGCCACCAGTAGCAGAGTGCGCGCACTTAACCACTAAGCCACGGGGCCGGCCCTTGATTTTATTCTTAAAGGGAAAATTAGTTATAATTTTATATTTTTGTTTTTCAAGAAATGAGCTCATACTATTTCCACAAGATCAACTATCAGGGCAGTGGAAGCTCTGATGTCCAGGACACAAAGGCCTATGTGAATCAGCACCAAGCTAGGACAGTCTTACTTTCTGAAGGTTTCACCTCAAGGAGAAGGTAGGGAAAGGGATATGTTTATTCTTCATGTACCTTAAGGAAGGTACCTTAAGGCAGACTAGAGGGGAGATTTCTTTTCCTTCACAATTCTGCCATGTGGAGATGGTGGTGACCTGGCAATCCCAGAAGCTCTATAAGAAAAGTCAAAAACTGAAAATTGTACCCCAGTCATTATATTTCCAGTGGAAAATGTGACCTGGAAAAAAAGTTACAACACAAAATCTCCTGTGGAGATTCCAAATCAGGACACAAACAACCCCTCTTTTAATCCTCTATAATCTGAGTAGCAAGAAGATCTTCTCTCTTTCCCCAAAATGTCCTCATCCCAGAAGAAGGTACTAGCTAGGGCAATGAAATATTCCCACCTAATTCTCCCCTTTATGCTCCAGAATCTTGGGAAAATTGAGAAAAAAAAATTGAGTATGAGAGAGACACAAAGATATGGGTAGAAGTTTAGTGTACTGAAGGTAGTATATTTAACTCATATAGGAGAACCAAAAAATGAACTTTTATTTTCAGATGGAAGACTCAAAACTAAATTCCAGGGTTTTTTTTCCTTTCCCTAACTTCTCTTAACTGGCTTGCCGGATTAACCAGTGTTCTCTACCTTCACTATGTCCAAGTACACTGAACACTCCTGGTTAGTAGACTATATTCTACCATACCTACAGCTTCTCTTCCCTTCAGCTAAGTTATATGCTTATCAAGAATCAGTTTTCATCATTCTAATTGCTTTATTAAGTTAAAAATTTCGTAAACTGATGAAGTATGTGTGAGAAAAGAGAGAGATATAGTTTTTTATGAAATTTAAGCTGAATGTTCTGGTAAAGACTAGATCAAGACAGTTGCTAAAAGATTGCCATCAAAGTAAGCGTAAGTGAGACAAGTATAAAAGATTGGGGATAAAATTAAAATACCAAAAGACATCACACTAAAATTGCTTTGCAAGTATCTTTCAACTTTTGTTTGGCTTTCAAGAAACCAAAACTGGAAATCATAGACAATGCATTATGGTTATGGTTGAAGAAAAAAAAAACTTAGAACATCAATGAGTGGATCCACACTTAAAAAATAAGGCCTTAGCCCAACATCAAAACATTGGTGTATGTATGTACATCTTTGGGTTTTAATATAAAATAAAATGTTAATGTGTGTATCATTTTGAATGATTCCCCACTTTGACACCTTAAACTGATTACCATTCTTAAGAACCTTCCACTATACACCACTTCCACGCTCATCTTTCAAATGCTGTGTTCATTTGTTTCCCAATGTTTGCCCAATAAACTAAACTCTGTGGTCTTAGCAAATTCTACATAATTTTACCTAACAATTTTCTGATTTTATTTTATAGCCATATACCTTACACCATATACCTGAGGTATACCTCATATACCTTAGCTCACCTTGACTTATAATTCTTTGAACACATGCTCTAATTTTAAGCTCATGCTAGTCTCCTTAATTGGAATAAAGGAAGGGAGGGAAGAAGAAAGAGACGGAAAAAGAGAGGGAGGGAGAGAGGGAGAGAAGGAGAGAGGGAGGGAGGGGAAGAGGGAGGAAGGGAAGAAGGAAGGAAAGAAGGGAGGGAAGGAAGAAGGAAGGGAGGGAAGAAAGAAGGATGGGCTAGCTGGATGAGGAGGCTCTAGTGACAGGCACCACTGAGGTGGTGAAGATTTCATCCCATCACAGATGCTCCCGGGGCCTCTGTCCTCCCATGCAGCTCTAGCTACCTCACTTATTACATATATTGAAATCTATGGATTCACAGTGATGTGCTAAAGTGTTATTAAATGTGGCAAGTATAGGGAACACATCAACACATAAAAGAGTATAAATAAAATCAATCATGTGGAAGAAAGCAGAATTCAAAAATACTAGAAGTAAAATATAGGTAGCTAACCTTAAAAAAGACAGATAGAAATTTTGAGTGATGTAGAGAGCTAATGTTCATTTGACTGTTTTATTCTGTAAATTTGCTTAAGTTCACAGCAAGAAATTTATAAACATATACAAAATATTCTACAAGATGAGGTTAGTTGTAAAGTGAGTTAGGGGAAACGGAAGTACTCTGGGTTGGGAAGGAAAAGATGGGAACCCCTACTAGTTAGCAGCCACTTGATCACCAATCTGGCAGTTCTAGAACAATTAATAGACTGTGATTTCAAAATAATTTCTAAAATACCAAATACTGAAGATTTTTAGTCTTTCACTTCTTCTTCACTCCTGACCCAAGAGGGAATTAATAATTTGATTATTTTTCCATTCTTTTGCTTTACTTTTCTGCCTGTAATTTTATTTTTTCATTGATTTGATAGAGTTTTTCTAAAAAGTATCAGAATTATAAAAACTCTAAGCTAGAAAAGACCTTGAGTGATCATCTTCCATTTCTCTACTTTTAGACAGCATCACAGTAATTCTATCCCAGGCAGATGAAGAGCTATGTTATTTTTTAAACCTCCAGAGGAGAAGACTCTACAATCTCCCAACATTAACAACTTTCACTGTCAGGAAATTCTTCCATATATAATCTAAGTCTCTCATGCTGCTGTTCAAATCAGTTTCCACTTGGCAGAGCTGAGTCGATATTGAGAACAGCTGGTCTTCAGCCTCTATGTAGAAATTCTTCATTTGCTGCCACTGTAACATAATGAGATTGAATTTTCTGTACAGCTTTGATTTAGTCCTTAGCTTAAATCCTTCTCTGAGCTGATTAACCTCAGTTCCCCAACCTACCCAGAGAGTTCATTCATTCTCTTATCTATACTTCCACATCACTTTGTAAGTATCGCTACTAGAAGATTATCACAATTTAGTGTAATTACATGTTTGCATGACTCTCTCCTCACACCTCCTCCTGTCTTATTTGTGTGCCTGTCTCTGTGATTGACATATAATAGGTCCTCAATAAACGACTATTAAATGAATCAACGAATGAATAAAATGGCATCCAGATAAAACATTTTCTTCTAACCATTCAGCCATGGTTGTGGCTGTCTTCTATTAGTTGTTTCTTTTGATAACAAGTAACAGAAACCAACTCTACTAGTTTGAGCAAAAACAGGGAATTTATTGCAAGAATACTGGACTATCTTATAGAATTGAAGAAAGAATTAAACCAAGGATCAGAAAGGGCTAGGGCAATTCCATATATTTCTTCTGCAGGAGATTCTGGGCCTTCCTCCCAGAGCACTGCAATGTGTCTCAGCTACTAACAACTTCCAATAACACTGTTGCTCTTCTGGCAACATTTCTAACTCACGAGAGAGACAAACTGATCAGCTCACCTTAGGTCAGATGACAGACCAATAAGCCATGGTCCAGGGGACTCTTTCCTAATATTGAGATGGCTGTCAGGGCAGGGACAAGAAGAGGACATATCTGTGCATGTTGGCAGCTCCTCAGAGAATGGGAACCCTGCATTGTGGAGGTACCACAAGAAGTGCCCACTACAAACAATCGCTGACCCCTCAGGCCCATTGTCACTGTTGAGTTCTCATGAGGATGTCACAGAGCTGAATAAACAAGGTAATTCAACCTTACTTTGTTTGCTTGACTATTTTTCTTTAGGCCTCTGGTACCAAGATTTAAGAAGATAAAAATCTGTCTTACTGAGTTGAAGTGTAAATTTCCTTTGAACTACAGATCAGTGCTTGAGCTAATGACAAATATTATCACAAGATTTATGGCACACAGAAAAATCTTTCTTTCTGAAATTAAGTGCACTTTATATGTCACTGACTTGGTAGCAGACTCATATATGAGATTCTCCATAGCAAGATACAAATAGGTAGTGGCCAAGGCCCAAAATGCCCTTCCAATTGGCTCAGTATGCCTGCAGCATCCTGTCTTGAATTTCCTCATGAGGATCCTGCCAGAAATATCCTGGAGAAGGAGGGAAGGAACAATGGGTCAGTTACATATTAATAGCACTTTGCAATAATTTAGCAGTTTTCAATTTGCCAGATTCTTTCATATCTCATATCCCGTTTTGTAATTGAGTTAAACTCTTATGATAGATGAAAAATAGCCACAAATTCTTTCTTGTTCCTCCCACAGAAGAGGAGGAGTCAATTTCTCCACCCCTTGAAGAGGGGCTGGCCTTGAGACTTGGTTTGACTGAATGAGGAGGAAGTGACATTGAGGAAATTCCAAGCCTAGGACTCAAGAGACCTTGTAAACACGCCAAATAAGAGGATAAGAAACCATGCGGAAACTTCTAAATTTTGAGGTGTTTGCTGCATAGAAATAGATAACCTATAGTCACCAAAATGCACAGCTAATTTCAGACTGTAATAAGAGAATAGGGATCCAATAAGGCATTTACATTAACTATATATTAAAAAGTACCTCTTGCCTTTTATTTGGTATGGCACAAATCTACAATCTTCCCTTAAAAATTTTTGTCATATGTATACATAAATAATATATAGATTTACATATTTTTTTAACTCATCAAATTTATAAGCAAGTTAAGCTTGGTTTCCTAACATTTTGGAATAATGTTCATACTTAGAATTTGGCTAATCCAGGATCATTCTTCTCCAAGCTATTTAAGACATTCAGGCAGTCTATAAAATCTTCTTCAGACTGTGAGACCATTTTCAAAAATCTTCCTACTCTTTTTGCATCATTTACTGAGAGAATTAAACTTACGTTTTATACATTTCCAGTTCTGTTCTCCTGAGTGAGTTATCTGAAAGTTAACTGGGTAGTTGAAATCTATGGACCATCTCCCTGGACGTGGAGATTGGCTTCGTTCCACTTCATCTTTCCTGACTTCCTGATTTGGAGATCTGTCACAAGCCCCTGCTGTGAGATCTTCTTTATTCTGTTTTCCTTTTATCTTTACCCAGAGACTTTCAAGAATTCTTCTTTGTTCCTCCTATTTCCACAGTTACTTTGGTATTTGAATATCTTCTTATGTCTCATCCTGCCAGAGAGAGAAGTTTATGGATGCTTAGTTTGAATGTAGAATGAGAGCTGGGATACTTAATAATTAGCACAGGAGCCAGCATCGAAATTCCCACAGCTGGCCATATCATATACCCTTCTCTACTCATTATTTTTAGTATGTTTTTTGATAATATTCTGCTTCTCAAAGACTAAACAAGTCACTTTCTTGCCTTAAAAAAATCATATTCATTTTGTATGGCTCCACCTTTTATTCCTTTTTAATCTAATACCATCATTGTCCTCATGTCAGTTTCCAGTTTCTGATTTTCTTTTCTCCCATGATGATTATTTGGTTTTCTCTACCTCACTTTCTCTACCCCTCTTTCTCCAAGTCTAGCCTCTCTTTTTACCTCAGAAAAGAGATAATAATCACCCTGATAAACAGTAGGCAAAAACCTAAACTCTGTGGAACAAGAGTTAGAACATTATTTTAAGTGATTTCTTCAATTCCTACTATTTCTCCGGGCACCAGTATACCACAGAACCAGGTGCCTCTATTCACATTCACCGCTTGCCCTTCTAAAAGAAATAATGCTTTTCTGGAAGGTGGGGGGAGGGCGGGGGGATGCTCCGTGAGAAGATAGGGACACTATTGAATAAAAATATCAAAAAGAAATTCTCCTGATTCTTTTTATATGGAGTTTACATTAGAGGGGAGGGGGGAAAAGAAAGACAGACGTTTGATCCCATTCTCCCAAAAGCACTTATTGAGCATCTTGGTCATACAGTTTACATCTGCATGCCTTAATTTCCAACATGCTTTGCATAAATTATCTCATATGTAAGGTAGACAGGCAGATAATAAATGAGTTATTGTACATGAAACATTTTAACTTTAATCTAGTATATAAATGTAAGAAAAAATTATCCCCATTTTACACATAAGCAAATGGGAATCTCAAAGAAGTTGAGAGACCTGCCTAATCTGAGATGCCTGGTCTCCTGACTGCTGTGAACCTTTGCATCACAGTCTCTTCCTGTGAGTCTCCCCTGTGCAAGGCAGAGGGATATATGGAAATCTCTGACTTGAAGAATTTACAGATCAGTTGTGGAAAAATGGCATACACATAACAAATAACGTCATCAACACCATCATCATTATTATTATTTAGTGCTTACCTTGTACCAGCCATTGTTTTACATGTAATGATTCATTTAATCCTCTCAGCAATCTTGTCAGATAGGCATTATTTTTATGTTCAACGTAGAGTAGAAATAATTAAGGCACAGAGAGGTTTAGTAACTTGACTGAGGTCACCAGGATAGTGAGTGGTAGCGCCAGGATTTAAAATCAGTTGCCTGGCTTCAGAGTCTATATGTTGCACTACTATACGGTACTGCCTTTCTACAAAATAGCATATGGAATGCACTCCATGTTCATGATATAATGAGTATAGTAGAGTGTCAGGGAAATTCATATTGGGGAAAAAAAAGAAAGACACACATTTGTCTCACGATAAACTAATATAGAACAGAAATTTGGGGTAAGGTTTATTTAACTGGAAGAAGCTAAGAAAATATCATAAGTAGAAAAAGAAAAAGAAAGTCTGTGCTTAGTTTTTTCAGGAACTGCCAAAGGAACCATTCTGACTAAAGCATTTGGGTAAGGCATAATGAAATAAGACAGGAGTGCTAGGTGTGAATAAATTGTGGCTGGTCTACAAAGCTAAGTTTGGACTCAGTAATAAACAAAGGAAAACCACAAAGGCCTTTAAGTAAGGGGCTAAAGTCCTTGAAAATTTGTTTTCCTGTGATAAACAGGATAGATTAGTGAGGGAAGACACAAGACCTGCGAGAACAGTGACGTGAATCTTGCAATAGTCCTAGGCGGCATGAGGTAACAGGGCTTAAGCCAGACTGAGATGGAAGGGGAAGGGAAGGGCAGAGAGGCCACAACCGACATTATTCAGAGAGGATTCACAGGTCCTGATGACTGACAGGATGGGGAAAACAGGGGATTTCAAAGATGACTCAAGGCTTCCAAGTCTGTGTGAAAGGGAAAATAATTAACGCCATTCATAGAAACTGATGTTCAGAAAGGAGTCAATTTGGAGACACATTAGATTTGGACATACCAGATTTGGGGTGACAGGATGACATCCAAGTGAAACATCCAGGAGTCAATTAGCAAATACTTATTGAACCCCTACTTTGTGTTAAGGCAATGTGCTAGAGCCTGGGGATACTGCTGTGACAAGACAGACACGGTCCCTACCCTCAGGGAGCTTGGAGTCCAGCCTGGACAGTCAGAGGATTAGGCAGATTCAAAGAAAGGTCAGGCACAGAGATGAAGATTCAGAAGCCAACAGATTCGAGGTGGTGTCTAGAACCAGGATGCAGTCTACATTCTCTCCCTCTCTCTCTCTCTCTCTCTCTCTCTCTCTCTCAGTGAGACTCGTTTTTGTTTTTGTTTTTTTTTAATTTAACTTTCTAAGAGATTCAGTTATTTCTGTTTAGTCTCTCACCCCATTAACTGAATTACTATGAACCATTGTTTTTCTTCACAGAGAATTAAAATTTAAAAATGGTTGCTCAGGAACCCCAAAGAGGTAGGAAGCTTTTCCAAGTCAAGAATTTGTTTGAGTTTGCTGCATAGAGGATTATCAGGCTTCCAGCCACAACCAGCATCAAAAAGAAGAGAAGGGGGGGAGAAAAAAAAAACATAAGTAAAAGAGACAATTTTTTAAAATTCTACACAGTAATCTATTTGCTGAGAAATGAGCCATGGCTCCTGATATTGGCCACGCGGCCCCCAGGCCAGTGACAACCATATGCAGCTCATGTCTGTACATGTCATTGGGCCTGGGGCTTAGTTACAGAGCAGAGGAGCCAGGGTCTTGGCTATTTTCGGTGCATAGGTCAGAGGTTGCAAACTGGTGCCCGAGGGCTAGATGTGGCCCACCAGCCTGTTTTATTTGGCCTGCACAGAGTTCTTTTAAATTTGGGGCCAACATTTAAAATTTAGGTTTTAGATTTAGAGGTTATACACAAAACTCAAGATTTCCAGATGCTCTCAAAAAATCAGAATATCTGTCAGCACTGGGTTAGCTTTTCTTACTGACAATATTGCACTGGAGTTAAGTCAGATCTGCTCTTTTGGACACAGCTCATATCCTCATACAACAAATACTGTTCTCTGTACTGCTCCCATAGTATTTGAATTTGCAGCCTCTCGAATGTGTAGTTCTCCGGGGAAGCTCAGCAAAGGCACTTGCCTGCGGGAGATAGCAGACCAAAGAAGTGCGGCCTCATCCTAAACCAACATCCCATGAGGCATAAAAAATGAAGAAGTTGAACAATAACCAATAGGGGTTCTCTTTCAGGAGAAAGAGGCTTTGGCCATTAACAGTGACACCTTGAGCAAGTAATTCATATTATCTGAACTTCAGCTTCCTAACTTGTAAAATGAAACTAATAGGATTTACCCCCCAAATTGTTGATGCCATTTAATGAGATCATGCTACATAAGAGCCTTAGCATAGTGCCTAGCATTTAATAGCTATTAAGTAAATGACAATAATTATAATTGTGGGTATTCTTTTCTGAGGCAATCACAAACTTCAGGTGCAAATGCAAGCTAGTTTTTCTGTATATTTTATTCATGCATGTTTATCAGGCACCCACCACAGATCTAGCTCTGTGCAAGGCATCAGAAACATATAAAGAATAAACAGTTCATGTCCTTGAGGAATTCCCTAGTAAGAAGTAAAAGAGTTAGAGAAAAACGTATTAACAGGAGAAAAGAGTTTCTGAAGTGGACAATACCATCTAAGAAGAAAAATTGGAAATAAAAGACTAAGAAGAGGCAAAAGAAAATTCAAGACCAGAGTCAAGAAGAGAGTATATGGGAAAATGTCACAAAAGGTGAAAATGAAAGAATAAGTCTTAGATTATGTTGAATTTGGAATTTCTAGAAATATATAACATTTCATGCTCCACAGAATAATGACCATCCACAAATGATTCTGTAACAAGTAACCCTTATATACCACTTACTACATAGCAGACACCATTCTAAGTGCTTTATACATATTAGTTCATTTAATTTGCAGAACAACCTTTGAGATAGGTTCTACGATTTTCCTTTTACAAATGAATACAGAAGAGCCCTCAGAGGTCAATAATTTTTTAAGGTTGTTCTACTATTAAATGGCGGAGCTAAGATTTAAAACTGTGCACCTCTGGCTCCATAGTTCATACCCTTAAGGGAATCTACAATTAGATTCTGGAAGAAGGGAGGCATCTTCATGGCAGACACCTTTCTAAGGGTGAAAGAAAATGTAGTCTAACATGGTCAACACAGTGTGCTATTTTCCTGGAATCTATATGCGAGTAGCTTCATGGAATCTCTCCTTCCACTGACCAAACTTTGCTGCCAGGAAAGACTAAAGCCAAACTATGATTTTGAAGTTCTCAGGAGGAAATTAACATACCTTGGGCGTGCCCAGGAGCAAGCACACCATCTCTGCTTTCCAGTTGAGTGCTGAAATTCCAGGAGAGAAAGCTGAATTTGGAAAGTGAATGACTGACCACATACATAATGTTGCAGAATGGGATTTGGGTTACCATTAAGATATTGCAATGAAGAGTCCCTCCGAGAGTGGGAACACTTCACTGAGTCAGGGAAACAAGTAATTCCCAGTGGTTTGCCAAATGGATACCTGACTACTTGGTACAATTCAATTAGACACCAAATGAACACCAAGAAATCCATGAATACACAAAACAAAGTCAGTAATGATAGCAGGAAAATTTTATTGAGTCCTTATTCTGTGTCAGATATAGTTCCAAGTGCTTACCACGCAGTATCTAATTTAACCTCACAACTCTATGAGAGGGGCAGTATTATTTTCATTTTATAGATGAAGAAACTGAGACACAAAGGCCACACAGCTAACAACTCTGGTGCCAGAATTTGAACCCAAGTAGCCTGACCTAGAGCCCACGTTAACCACAACAATTTACTACATTCAGCTACGCGTGCAATCTTGATCACTAAATATCTTTTGACTAGATTGATATTTTTCACACAACTCAGAGCACTTTTCAGGCCTTATTAAGGCCCGAGTCAAAAACTCATGCTCTTAACTGATCTATTAGCATTTCTCTCTTACTAATCCAGGCTAGGCTTAAATCTTCTTATATTTGCAGAATGATATATGGATTAAAATATAGGTATAGATATAGATATCAATGTTGATGCTAGTTCCTAGACTGACTGAGGAAGAATTATTTGAAATTTGAGTTGCTTAGCAAATATATCTTTAAGTCTATTTAGATTCATTAAGTAGTGATATTTTCTTTTTATGTGGAGTAATTCCCTGTTAAGTGGCACAATATGATAGTGAGACTATTAAATATTTTTTTCCACTTACCAGAACAAAATTTGAATAAAATCTTCAACACGAAAAACTGACATCTCTTCACTAAAGTCATATAACAGTTCACCACTAGATGGAGCAACTAAATTTTAAATTTTTCACTCATGGCAAACTTTTCAGCTTATTTTGAATTTAGTCCTGATTTTAGGTCACCCATTTCTTAACTGCTCCCTTTTCTTTTTCCTTATCAGATGTTTGAACATTTATTATAATCTCTAGCAGAGAAAATTTAACAAAAACAACATCGCTATTAGTGCATTTGTTGCCTGTAAACTTAAAGCTTTGTGAGAAAGGATTGACCACAGACAAAAGTCAGAATTTCAAGCAAAATAAATAAGAAAATCAACTTAGATTTTAATATGCTTAACAACTACATTAGCTGCTCTCCTATCTGTAATCTGCTACCGAGCAATGTGACCCATCCAGTCAAACCAAACAAAAGATACCTCTGACCCACCAGAACAAATATCACATAGTGTATGTATGTGTAGCTTCATGTATAGACGGTTTTGTGTATTTATCAAACAATACAAGTCCTGGCTGGAAGAGCCAGGATGATGTTTGATAGTGTGGCATAGGAAATACAGTGGGTTAGGGTCAGTGATTTCTGTGCAACTGGAGGTCAGTTTTTCTAGACCATGTGCATTATTTCCTTCCCACTGAAAACCAGAGCAATCATCCATTCCTTTAATAAATATTTACTAAGAGACTGTTATGAGCTAGGCATCATAATCTCCACTCACTTTCATCTCAGAAACAGAACCTTGTCTCAGAATTAGGCTGAGGCTGTCTGTGCACTGGAAATTTCATCCTTACATGGGTCTGTTCTGGAAAAATAAGAAGGAAGGATAGCTGGAATGAATGAAACAAAACTACTGAAGCTTGCGAAAACCGGATAATGGAAGAAGAGGATCTAAATTGAATGGGGACAGAGACATTTCCTTTACCCACTACCGACTAAGGGTGTCGCCGGTTCCTGGACATAGAATATTAGAGGTCAACATCGGAACCACATAGAACCTTAAAGTTTGTTCTGAGCCTCATTACACTTACTATAACTACTCATAAGCTACAGGCTTTCATTTCAGGCTGAGCTATTTTCGTATAATTTTTTTATTGTCATTATAAAGACTTGAATTGAATAATACTTTTGTATAACATTCAAATTCCCTGTCTAGACCAATAATAGGAGTCAAGATTCTGTTGATCAGAAGAAGTAGGGCAGGTAAGCAGTCCCTCTTACCAGAATGATGCCTCATTAGAGCTTTCCTGCCTGAATGGGACAGCTGCACTAATGCTCAAACACTTTCCTCATGGGCTAGTTGGTCAGGCATTCACTCAAAGACCATTTAATTTTATCTTATTTCATGTTTAATTAAGCCTGATTACCTGGTTTCTTAGTCCTTATCAAATTTGAAATAACAAATGAGAAAGAGAATTACAATTACAAATATTTATTGAGCACCCATTGTTTTCCAGGCATTGTTCTAAGCAGTCTTATTACTCTTAATCCTCATGACAACTTCATGCAGTAGGTGCCATTATTATCCACCATTTCATAAATGAGGAAACTGAAGAACCGAAAGGTTAAGTAACTTGCCCAGGGTTACATGCTCTTATGTCACAGATCTGAGATTTCCACCCAAACAGCCTGGCTCCAGACTCACTCTCAAGACCACTAACTCTACTGTGAAGAAGGGATCAAGTGGCAGGCACAAAGAGAGCAGCAAGAAATGACCATCGCTCATCTGGCAGCAAGGTGAGAGAGGATGTGTGAAGGGCCGCTCAACGAATTTACAATGCACGACAATCTGGGCTCATTTAAAACACCAGCAAACTGCTCTTTAATTACATATTTTCTAGATTTTTCAGGAAACTTCAGATTTTAAGTATTTATTTCCACAACTTCCATAGGGACGCTCAACACTGCCACTGTTTTCCCTAATTTTCAATTCAGAAAATAGTTACCATACACTATAGTTACTATACTCAAATAACTACAATAACTACAAACTAGCAAGGATTATAATGTAGCTCAGAGATCATGAGAGTCAATGTCTGAAAGTGCCTGTGTCCTGGGAGGAAATGTCATGGATTCAAGTTCTCTGAGAGTCATTTGTGCTCCAGGTACTAGGGACCATGACATAGGGGGGGCAGGATTTCTATGAATAGGAGACTGGAGTCTGAAGAATACATGCAGATGGCTTCTGCTAAGGAGAAGGCTTAGAGAAGAGCTACCATAAATCTCACTTAGATGGCAGGGCATGCGCCCCACCCACCCCACCAGGAGAGCTAGAGTTACTGGATGTGTGGGTGTGCATACTAAGGAACCAGTTCTCTAGCCAACCCTGTGGCTTAGCCCAGACCATAGGTCTCAGACAAGGAGAGATGAAAGCCGTCATAATACAGACCCCCACCCCCACCTGTAAGACAGGTGGACACTAGAGAACACTGGTGTACTCCTGCCTGGCTCCACTGGGATCAACATCCTGAGCTAACTTTTCAGGGTAAGTCTTCCTTTCTTCCAAGAAAGGAAGAACTAGAAAGACTTTTGGGAGCTCTGTCAACTTCCTACAGGAAGACAGAAACAGTATTTTTAAAAAGTTCAGCATACAGATGGTGCTGAGAGAGTAGGGTGGGTACAGAGTGGGTCCAGATTTTATGATGCCTGATGCTAATACAATTTGAGAGTACCTTTTAAGAAAAGAAATACAAAATTATGAATATAAAACACTTAGGTTCAAAAATGAATATTCATGTAGAATAAGAAATTACAAAAAATTATAAACATTGAAAAGCTGACGAATACCACAAACATCCCTAAATCCAGAAAAATAACATAATACTTTAGTAATTAATTTTATGACATAATCTATAGTATTTTTTCCTTTATTTTTGGCTGTGTATTCTCTGATAACATCTTTAAATGATAACGATTTTGTACTATTATCTGTAGAGGGAGTTGAAAGATAATTTATCTTTCCTCTAGACTAGTTCATCAAAGTTTTTTTAATTACTGATAGGTTAGAAAAGTTTCTTTCAGGTTCACAGCTCACTATTCCCTACGTAATTTTTAGGACTGTTGTCAAATTTGGAAAATATCAAGTTTTTATCATAAATCAACTGTAAGATTTCAGGGCAATTCAAGTGTTCTTGGCAGGGACTACACTAAGGTACTCTTTGAATTCACAACACCACATTAACCATACGCTGGGGTCTTGGGAGCAGCCCAGGCAGGTAGTGGGCCCTGAAGCTTAGCATTCAATAATTTCACGATAAACCCACTTCTGGGTGAGCCCATAATTTCCAATTCAGATTTGAGAACCACTAGAAAGCTCAATAGAAGATATTTTTGTGGTGGCAACAGCAGCTAGTTATCTGTAGTGGAACACTCCCACAAGTGTCCATTTGAAGACTTGGGGAATCACTTCCAGTTTCAACAGCTAAGCCATACAGCACCAGCAACAACTCAGAGGCTTCAGCTGGGGGATAAATCTCTGCAAGCTAACTAAAGGAAGCACTGCATGAATTTGGACCATGTCAGTCAGTAGCAAGAGTGGCCTGAGCTACTGTAGAGTATTGCCCAAAGGAAAAACATACACTTTCTATTTCCTTTCCCAAGGCCTGACTCCTTTAGAGGGTGTTAATAAAAATGCAGAAGACAGGAAGAGTGAATCATAATAGGTGGTTTTCAAAAATCACTACTTTACTTCATTTAGAGACCCAGGAAATGTGGTATTATAATTGATGGTGTTTGGTGGTCCCACCTGATAAAACAGTGTATGGGCTTTGGAATCAAGGGGACTTAGAATCAAATTTCATCACCTAGTTTCAAAATTTATTAACTCATGTTAACATTGTTTCATCTGTACCCCAACCCACCCCCAATCTCCTTCACCTCCAAGTAATTTTTAAAACAAATTCCAGAAATCATAACTGTTCATTGGTACATATTCTAGAATGTATCTCTAAAAGAAAGGACTTGTCTTAATCAGCTTAGGCTGCTATAACAAAATACCATAAACTGGGTAGCTTATAAGCAACAGAAATTTGTTTCTCACAGTTCTGGAGGCTGGAAGTCCGAGATCAGTGTGCCAGCACAGTCAGGTTCTGGCGAGGCCTCCTCCTCCTCCGGGTTATAGACTGTTGACTTCCAGTCGTATTCTCACAAGGCAGAGAGTAGAGGAAGGAAGCAAGCTGTCTCTTGCCTCTTATAAGGGCATCAATCCCATTCATGAGGGCTCCACCCTCATGCCGTCATCTGACCCTAATTATCTCCCAAAGGCTCCATCTCCTAATAACACTGCTGATGCTGTGTGGCTTAGCTGTTGAAACCAGAAGTGACTCCCACATGGGGGGAGGAGGGTTCAACATGTGAATCTTGGGGGAACACAAAGATTCAGTCCATAAAAGGACTCTTTAAAAAATAATAATAACCATAATATCACTATCATAATTTTCAAATTAATAGTAATTCTGTAATATCAAGAAATATCTAGTCATATACTTCCTCTATTGATACAAAAGACAGAAAACTAAAAAAATTAAAAACAAAAGAAAAAAAGAACGACAGCGGAAAAAATTATGTTTAAATCTTAGTTTTGCCCAGTATGTGACCATGGTAAATTCTGGACTTTGATTTACCTCTCATAAAATTAAGAAAACCCACTTAACTCTCCTTCTCTCGTCATCGTTACAAAGAGCAAGTTACTTAACTTCTCTGAGCTCTAATAACTCATCTACAAAATAGGAATGATAATAACCATCTTATAAGGTTGTTATAATTATTGAAAGAGACAAAACGTGTGAAATACTAGGCACATGACCATCTCTCAAAATATATATATATTAGTTCTCTTTCTCTTTTGAATCCCAAATTCTACTTAAAACAATACTGCT
This sequence comes from Diceros bicornis minor, assembly GCF_020826845.1. Lineage (NCBI taxonomy): Eukaryota > Metazoa > Chordata > Mammalia > Perissodactyla > Rhinocerotidae > Diceros > Diceros bicornis. The sequence continues at coordinate 24,654,100 of NC_080743.1, forward strand.
ACATTTAATAGTGTACAATCCACGCTCTGAGTTTTCTCTCTCATGTACTCACAACAACCTGGAAAAGTAAACAGCTCAGCTTGCGTGTAATTCAAGGCTCAGAGAGACTGATTGACTTGCCCAAAGTGCACAGCTATTAAATGGCAGAACCAGGATTTACATAGAAAAAGTTCCTTACACCCCCGTGTTCTTTTGAACCTGTGACATCAAATGAAAGTTAAGTTTTACTCTGAACATTCTGTTCACAGAGGCAGGAAAATTTCCATCTAAAATGGTTACATATTTTAAGTTTTCTGAACTAATGGAGAAAACTAAGCTATCTCAAAAACTCATTTCTTAGGTGTTCAGGATACCAGAGGTTTCAGTTTTATTCTATGTGAATAAGAGCCGTGTAAAGGTTTGAAAAAACTAACTACATTGAAACTCAAATGTCAAATTTGTTACATATTTAAAGTGTAATTTTCTAATGTTTATTGGCCTTAAATAAATAGTCACATTTAAAATCTATCAATGAGAGTTCACAATGATTTTTAATTTCTGAACAGAAATGCCCATATTTTCTCATAAAACAAAACTACAGATTACTGCCTATAGGAAACACTGCAACCTGACCAAATGCTGATTGTAATTAGTGTTTCTATTGTAATTTGGATTGCAGGTGGCATGACACCCTCCAAGTGTCCTTGCTTTTGTGTATTTAGAAAGTAAAATGTCACAAACTATTTGTGGCTTCCCACCAGCAGTTCCTCCACAAGGAACACAAGCATTCATCTGCTTACCTCACCCACCAGAATGCCTTCTGGGTGAATGCTAAGTCTTTCTCAGCTACAAAGCCTGTGAAAAAAATATTTTATAGCTCAGTAGTTTTATATTTTTCTTTATATGAATCTTACATGTTTCTTCTTAAGATTGTTTCTAGGTGTTTTATGTAGTTTGTTGCTATTGTGGGTGAAATGCTCCTCTTTAGATTTTTTGACTAATATTTGCTGGTATGTAAGTAAATTGTGTGTGAGCCCCTAGCATAGACGTGGATGAGAGGATAGAAATGATGCTCCCAAATATCTCAGGTAATGGATAACCATTAACCATAAGGCAGCATCAGAATTCAAAACGACCTTGGACAATTAGAGTCGTGTTAGAAACAAAGAGTAGAGTATTGAGTGGGGGCAGGTACAACACAAAAGAACAATGACAAGCCAAATGATCAAAAAGAAAAGTCAGAAAGGGACTGTGGCTATACCATAGTATGTCAGCAAAATATGTAGGGTCCAAGTGAATGATTAGCTGACCATGAACGAGCAATAAAGCACTGCACTTTTTCTGATCTCTAAACTGGAATCTGGTATGTAACAACCATTAAGCCAGCTTCCCTGTGTGTTCACTGCTAGTGGAAGCTCTACCATGACACACGCTAACTCTGACAGTGACTTCTTTAAGAGCAATGTAGAGATCTTAGAACCTAAGTCGACATGGGAACTATAAAGATGCATATAAAGTTAAAAAAATTACAGGATTACAGAAAATTACAGAATTACAGAAAAGATAAAGGAAAGGTCCTATAATAACAGGATAGTGACCGACAGTGGCCATGCACACTGACAACAAAACAAGATAAAACAGGCTTACCCTGCAACTTGAAGTCATGATATAAATGGCAATGTTTTTGGACAGCAGATTTATTAATCATTAAAATGGATTAACAGATGAGGTTGTCAAATTTCCTGTTCTGAAAGTATAATTTATTAAATTTTTCTACTGCGCTGCTGGACTCTAAGAATACTGACAACTTCAGTGATCTCAGCCTGTTTTTGAAGATGCTAGTGGCTAAGTTATCTACAGCTAAGAAAGTAAATAATTCACCTTACTCTTGAGTACAAACAAAGGGACTTTATGTTCCAACTAGTGAGATTAGAATGTTTATCTTATAGTGCTTAGGAAGAGGGACACTGGTGTTTATTATACCCAGCAACCATCCAGGTCCAGTCTGTGATGTCTGCTGTGTTTCATAAGGAAAGACGAGGAAAACCAACTTGGAAGTAAGGTGGAATCTTGTTGGATCAAACAGAAAGCTACCTCTTAACCAGCTCAGAGAATAGGCAAGGAAGAGACTGCCAGCATCTGAGAAACAAGCCTCCAGGATTTTCAGACTGATGCTGGTAGAGAGGGACAAATTCACTTAAAGAGGTTTGGGACCAAGGTACATGAGTTTAAGGTTGGTATAACCTCTTAGAGAAAACTTAAGAACTGGTGGGGAAAGACAACAGCAGTGCTAAAGATTATAGTAGAGCCTAAAGAATTATTCCATGCTCCATTTAAAAATAAAAAAGAATATACTTTTTCTTTGATGGTGTATTCAGGATTATTTGATATATGGCCATTTGAACTACCCTAGGTCAGTACTCACATTTTTATTCTCCTCTTTCTGGACCCCCATGATGACCATTATCCAAGTTTTTGTACTTACCAGTATATTTTTCCTTTCCTACAATCCTATGCGTTCTTTCTTTTGTAATATGTTCTCTTTTCTTACTTAAGACTTACTTTACAATTCATTACATTTATATTAACGACTGCTTCCAATTGCCTTAGAATGAACTTAATCTCATGAAAATGTGCAGACAGATCTGTAATGCACACTGACTCTTCCTAAATTGACTGTCTTATTCTTTTCCCACTTTGCTTATATCATTTCTTGACCTGTAAGATCACTACATTAGTAGCGGAGAGAAATTGGAAGGACATGTGGAAGACAGTGGAAGAGTCAATCTAATACCTACAGAGGGAAACTATATCTAGAATATCTATAGTATAGGGGCTTCAGTTGGTATGGGTTGGGACAGAACTCATGCTCCCATCTTGAAGACAGGAAAGTAATATTTTCCTTCAACTTTATTTTTCAGATTTTTCAGATGTGCTTAGAATATCAGGTTAATGCTGACCTGAGACAGTAGAGAAATGCTTCCAGTTTTTGCTTCCTGCTAAGAATGGATCTTTACACATGGATAAATTACAGGATAAGTCAAAGTATCTTTTCTGCAGAGGTAACGGTGGCACACTTTTGCTTATATTCACAGGGAGTGTGAATATAAGTGGCTTGGTCTGAGTTAGGCCTTAACAGTTTTCAAAACATTTTATGGAAGCTCCAAATCTTACAGTTAATAAATACTAACAGGATATTATTTTAGGGCCATTTCAAAATGATGAAAATAATGTGATATTTGATAGTTCGATGAAATCTAAAACTATTGGATTTGAATCATGAGCTTTGGCAGGAATAGCAAGAGATTATTATTCTGAAGAGTTAAACCAGATCACAAAGGGCCTTGCATGTCATACAAATGGATTGGATTTATCTGGGAGGTAATGGGGAGCCACCTCTAAAGAGTGGCAAAATCTGATTTGCATTTTAGAACCGTACCTCTAACGGCAGTGTGAAAGACGGATTACAGGAAAAGTGAGGCCAGACACAGGAAAGCCTTTTTGGGGGCTATTTCAAAAGCCCAGAAGAGATGACAAGCATCTGAGGGAGGACTCTAAGACAACGGCCTTGAGGATTCTGAGAAGAAAATTAATCTGAGAGGTGTTTGAAAAGTATGTTCAACACGACGAGGTGACTAACTAGGTGAGAGGTAAAACACAGAGGTGAGGACCATTCTGAGTTTTCTGCTTTGATCAGTTAGGCGGCTTATGGTGCCATTAACTGAAATAGATAATACAGAAGGAGAAGTAGATTTGGGGAAAACAATAAACATGAGCTTCTTTGAAAATACATGGGGTTTGAGGTAGAAATACTTGGTTGCTCATTAGAAATACAGTGCTGATCAGAACAAAGATTTGAGCAAGATACATATATAGGTGATAGCCTAATTAGTGGGAGCTGATGAGTTGGCCCACATGTGGAACACTGGCTCCTAACGATTTCCCAGTCCAACACACCTGCATGATACATCACAGCCCCATTGGTAACTGTACCAATATAGTGATCTTATAGGGATGAGCAGTCAGTATTTCCCCCTTTGAGTGCTGAAAAGCACACTAAGTGAGAATGGCAATATTTAAGGCACTACGGCTTAAACTTCAGTGTGTATACCCAATAAGCTTACTAGAATGAAGATGCCCAGACCCACCCCCAGAGACTTTGATTCAGAGATCTGGTGTGGTGTGGGGCTCAGGAATCTGTATGTTTAAAAAGCAACTCCTGGTGTTTCTTTTACACACTGAAGTTTGAGAAGTTTTCTTGGAAGACCTAATAAAAAGGAAGAAGAAAAAAATAGGATTTTGCATATGTGAATTTGGCCTTAAAAATGACCATGTGGGGCCGGCCCCGTGGCTTAGCGGTTAAGTGTGTGCGCTCCGCTACTGGAGGCCCGGGTTCGGATCCCGGGCACGCACCGACGCATCGCTACTCCGGCCATGCTGAGGCAGCGTCCCACATACAGCAACTAGAAGGATGTGCAACTATGACGTACAACTATCTACTGGGGCTTTGGGGGGAGAAAAAGGAGGAGGATTGGCAATAGATGTTAGCTCAGAGTTGGTCTTCCTCAGCAAAAAGAGGAGGATTAGCATGGATGTTAGCTCAGGGCTGATCTTCCCCCCCCCAAAAAAAAAAATGACCATGTGTTTAACTTAAATCAGATTATTTCTTTTGGCTTTAAAGTTCATGGTTTTAGTCAAAACCTAGAGGTTGTTTGCCCTGGAAAAGTATATAACAAATAAATTTGCCTGCTTTGAGTCATAACAGCATATTTCCCTGGGCTCAACAAGAAAAAATCTAAAGTTAAAAACAAAACAAGCAGTGAAAAGCAACTGGTTTACAAAATTTGAAAATGTCTAATTTAAAATTTTGGACTCATTACGCTTAATGGGAAGGGTCCTGGATTGAAATTCAGAAAAACTGCATTACTTGGCATTGGTACTAACCTTGAGCAAGTCTTTTGAAGTTTCTAGGCCTTCATTTTCCCATTTATCACAAGAAAGAGTTGGGCTGAAAAATCTCATAAGATTGACCTGTGGTCTTCTAACGTGTATATTAGGTTGAGGCAAATGAAAATGATGACATTTAACTATTTTGACTCACCAAAAATGGCAGTTTCCTGTGGCTCAACACATCTATGGTGGAGCTGACCCATTAGGCATGACAAGTCCAGGGGCTTTGTATCACTCCACCTCACAGTCAGCTTGCTTCACTTTCTCCAACTACAACTGGTCTCTATGGCCACAAGCAGACCCATCCTTTACATCCTCTGATTTCAAAAGGCAATAACCCTTTTTACCTCTAAGTTAAAAAATCCTGGAAAAGGACTCAGAATGACATGGCTTGGATCATACCCTCACCTCGGCCAAATGCTGTGGACAGAGAACTCTTATTGGCTGGAAATGGATCACTTTCCTACCCTAGTGACCAGAGGGGTATAATGGTGTGAGTGGGAGCCTTTAGTCTCCTAAAGAAGGTGTCGTGCTCAACAGACAAAAACTAGAAAACCTCTACATGTCTGTATGTCTCTGGGTGTGATTTAAAATATACTTCATTCATTGAAAGGAGACATTATGCTTAACTAAATCAGAAGGAAGAAGATTTGGATTCAAAATCTTTGTGACTTGGGAAGTTATTTTCTTCTTTTGAATCTTTTTTCTCATCTGAAAAATGTGTTATAAATACCTCAAAGGGTTATTATGGGGTTATATGAAATTATATGTGTGAAACTTCTTTGAAAATTGTAAAGCACTGTGGAAGTTAAGACATCTTTCATTCAATAAACATCTATTGAGTGCCTACTGTGGGTTGTGAACTTTATTAGGTGCCAGGAATATACAGATGAATACAATATGATATTTTTGCCCTCTCTAACACCACATAGGATCAGGATAACATCCAGTATGTAAATAAGCTCAGTGCAACTTAACTTTTAAATATTTAAAATAGATTGAATACTTGACGACGGAGTCAGAGAGTACAGTAGTTTAACAAACACAGGAAGAGTCTATATATTATAGAATAGAGATATTACTCAAAATTTGAGTGTAAACTGAATTTCTCTAAAGCAAACCTTTGACTTGTTTTACCTCTATCCTTTTCACAACACTATATTTGGTTCTGCTCACCTCTTCAACAAATGATTTCTTCCTTAAGGTTAACACTGATTACCTCAAAATGGCTTTTCTCAAAACTGATCCTGTGGCTAGTACTCTACTGAATGTTTCTTATCTCTATGCACACTTAAACCCAAATACAGCAATTCTTACCACATAGTCTCCCTCACCCACTATCTTCAAACTATTTCCCAAACAAGTCTATTTTGAATTTGATTCATATTAGTCTTTATTTTTATCTTTTCTTGGCATAATTCTCTTACTAAATTATGTTGTCCCCTCTAAGCTTATGCCTTGGGAAAGGGCTGATAAAACTTAGACTTTTCTATAGATGGTCTTACAGTTGTCCAGCCATTCTGAATCTAAAATTACCCATTATCATTTGGGACAGTCAAACAGATTTCTCAGAGTGGTTTATATTCCCATCATTCTGAACCACATTTTGAAATATGACTTTTTAAAAAGTTTTAACAAGATTAAACAACAAATTGTAAGAGACTTTTCAGGAACTACCTGCTAAAAAATATTTGCTTGCTATGCACACCAGTTTATACGCCAAGCACATATTTATTCAGCAGGAACTGGCCACATTGCAATAAGTTTCTGCCTCCACCAGAACCGTATAAAATTCCCAAACCTAAGGCTGGCTTAGTGGTCATAACACCGCTACCTATTGCTGGTACTTTATACCTATCGCTCGGAGTTTGGTCATGGGTCCCTAACCCACTCTTTTTGAAATTCTTTGCCTGGCTTTGCTTATTCATTTCTTTCTTCAGCAAATATTTACTGAAGGTCTACTATATGCCAGGTGCTGTTCTTGGCTGGGTGGATACAAATTAATAAGGCACAGGCTTTGCCCTCAAGGCCCTTACAAAGTAGTAGAGACAGAACTAAAAAGACAATTACAATACAGGAGATGCAATGGACTATGGGAACTATAGTTTATGTCTGCCTCCTCCTAGTTCCTTCAGGCAATTCCTCCTTGACTCCATTGGTCTGAAAGGGCCAGTCATATTGGTTCAGTCATGGGCATGGAACTGTCCCAGACCAATCAAAGGCCTCCTCAGAACTTTTCTCCTGGAGTTAGAAGGGGAGGAGTATGCCTATGTTGCTTTTGGATCACACGCTCCAACTGTGGAGCCTGAAGCATGCAGGTAATTTCACTGTCATGTTAAGAGCCAAATGAGAAGCTAGCTGCTGGTGGCACGTTTCCCACCGTGTGGAGAGAACCAATCCAGAGGAGACCAAAGCTAACATGCCAGGAGAAGCAGAGGGAAGAGAGACCTGAGTGATGGAGAAAGCCCTGCTGATCCAGGGTCTGGTATACCTGAAGCTGTCACTTCCCCGGACTTACCAGTTACGTGTGGAGGTGGGCAGTCCTGGGTTGGTATGGTGGCTCCATGATCAACAAGGATCCAGGTTCCTTCTGTCTTTCTGCTCTGCAATCCTTAACATATGACTTCTATCCTCATGCGGCAACTGCACTTTTTAGTTGAGGAAGAGACTCTGCCATTTTCTGCAGTCCCCATTATTCCTTAATATTTCCCAGACACTGTGTTCTGTGCCAGTTGTCATTTATTCTCAAGCTTACAGTGTTGTTTTCCTTATGCTCTGCCTACTTCACTTATATACATAACCCACCTAGCCCCTATAGGCTTTGAGAGTATGGCCCCTGATCAAAAGAGAAAGGGGCCTCTACTTAAATGCATCCCTACTGAGCTCAAGCAAGAAGTCTGACCACTCCTTTCTTGTAAAGCTTTAAAAGGAAAAAAAAAGATAGTCCCACCAACAGTAACTTCAGGGTCATGGGACAATGGTGTTATCTACGTACTGTGAAGGATATGAGGTACATCCCACATAATTTTTTACTAGATACAGATGTGCTTTTAAAGTTTGCTAACAGTGATCTTTCTTTTTTAGAGAAGATTTAAGGTCATTCCTAGGATAACATTATTCTCTCTTGCATTCTTGTATGCTTTGTAGAATGGGAATAAAAAAGGTCAGAATTACTGGTTAATTCACATAATTTGAAGTCTATTTAAATATATTCCTGAGTGTGTCACATATTTGAACTTCCTCCTTTATGTATAGCAACAACAGAATATTGAAAGTGTAACTCTGAAGCAGACAGAAATTATGGTAAAGCTCTGAACAAAATAGGGAGTAGAGACCAATTGTCATCATTAACATTCAAGTGATTTCACTATTCATGTTAAGTGCCAAAAGGGAGTAGTTAGTCGGCCAACTAGGGCCCTGTGTAAACTTTAGTAAATGTCAATAGCCTCTTGGGAAAGAAAGTCTTACCTTATGATTGGCAAGAGAAGCCTGAAGTTAGGTTTGGGGATGGGGGGTTGTGGGTGATGAGAGAGAATGATCTACCTCCGAGACCATGGCATACTCCTCCAGTAATTCAAGAACAAGCTGTAAACACAAGGGATCTAAGACTAAGCGAGAATTCCAAGTCATAGATGATGTTGCCAGAGATGTGGGATCTGCTACAAGATTTGTAGTGAAGAAAAAAACAGAAGGAATCTAGGCCTTCAGGTGTAGCTGCTAGCCCCAAATGATGGAAAAAAGAAAACCAGCTAAGAAAAAGTGCTGGAAAGAACCCAGAGATGAATTTGATGCTAGTGTTCATAGCAGTAAGCCGATCCTAGCAGCAGAAAATGGTGTGGCCAATTTTGTAGGAATAGCTCATCCAAACATCCTGTGATTTGGGAGAACAGTTACTGTGAGATATTATGAGCCTATGACACATACTGGGTACCTTGACTAAGGAAATGGCCTTAGAAAAAAACAAGGGATGGATATAAGAAACACTAATGAAGTAATAAGCAGACAAGACGTGACAACTGACAGTGGGTTAGGTGTGAAGGGAGTAAAAGGCAGCAGTCAAAAACCATTTAATTATTTTAGGCCCGAATAACTAGAAGAATGAAGATACTCTTCATTGAAACAAGGAAACCTGATGGGGAGAATATTTTAAGGGGAAAGGGGATATGTTCAGCTCTAGATAATTTGAGTTTGAGGTGAATATGAAATATTCAAGTGGAAATATCCAGAACATTCAGTAGGAAGTGGGAGATATGAGACTAAAGTTAATGAGAGAGGTCAAGGCTGGGAATTCTAGATTGGGAGTTATCTCTCAGTGATGATAGTGGAAGCTGGAAGAGTAGATGAGATCACTGAGCGAGGTGCTGGGGGGCAAAGACTGGCATGTGAGGGTGTCCTTTCCCTTTTTCCTACATATTAATCTTAAATATGTAGACTAAAGATATTCAATTATTGCCTTGAACTGGTGATCATTTATTGCCTGTCGTCTGAGAGACACACACCAGGGATACTTGGTTTTAATTTGAATTTCAAATTAGATTAGTTCAAAAAAAGAAATTTAAATACACAGAGTAAGAATATTTGAATACCAGAAAGTTGCTCCTAACTTGTGTTATAACTAAATCTAGTGTCAGGTACATTAAAATTTAAGATTCCCAGCCAATACTGAATGAATAGGTAGTCTTATTTTTCCTTAAATCTATTTGCAGTATATTTTTCAAAGAAGAATTGTAAGATCATTTCTGAATTTTCTTAATTTTATAGTTTTAACTTAGACAAATGAAATATGTCTTTTCAAATATAGTGTTAAAGAGTTTAGTACACTACGTAATCCAAAATACTGTGCTAATGTTTAATTGTATAAAGAACATTATGCAAATGTTTAACTGAATAAGGAAGTAAGATGTCATTATTAATAATGACTTGTGAATGTAATTAAAAATGAGTAATTAGGGGGGCCGGCCCGGCGGCGCAAGCGGTTAAGTGCGCGCGCTCCGCTGCGGCGGCCCGGGGTTCGCTGGTTCGGATCCCGGGCGCGCACCGACGCACTGCTTGGCAAGCCATGCTGTGGTGGCGTCCCATATAAAGTGGAGGAAGATGGGCACGGATGTTAGCCCAGGGCCGTCTTCCTCAGCAAAAAAAGAGGAGGATTGGCGGATGTTAGCACAGGGCTGATCTCCTCACAAAAAAAAAAAAAAAAAAAAATGAGTAATTAGGAAAAATACCACAGTAATAAAGAGTACATTTCAAAAGTAGTACACTGGGGATATGAAAATAAGCCTTTTATATGTCCTTTACATACCAGTAGAACATACATATGGTGTCCCTGCCTATGAAATTATTTGAAATGAAAACATAGGGATAAAAGGGTCATAATGGTCTCCTAACTCCTTTGAGTAATTTTAATATAAAATACGATATTCTATCTATTACACAGATTTGAATAGACTAGGAATCAAATAAAATATATTCCCAGAGGAAGCTATATCTTTTGTAAAGCAGATTGTAATCTTACCCCCCAAAACCACACATTAAAAGGAGTTTTGCTGCATTTTATCAAAGAGGAAAATTTCATTACTACATAGGCATATGCAATCAATAAATATTAGGTGAGTATAGAAGGTGTGGCCTCATCTATCTGAAACTCAGCCCTGAGACTGGACCATTGGGTCAGGGGTCAGAAAGTAAAGTTCCTGGCCTATTCCTTATTTGCTGTCTTCTAGCTCTGAAAAGTCTCAGGCCTCCGGAGGTGATGAATCAACAAAATATTTTGAATGAGTACTATGAGTAGGTGGAACAGGGAAAAGAGAATAACCCAGAGGAATTATTCAATATGGTACCCCCTCTGGTTGAGGACATGACAAAAAACCTGGAATTTACATAATGGTGTCCCGAATCCCCTTTGTCCAGTAACTGCCTCACTCTTCTTATTTGGTTTCTATACATGTGTTCTGCCTCAACCCATTAATAAATGGATTTTGATGTTCATAGTTGTATGAGCAAGTGTTAGCATTAAAAGACCATAGGTTCTGGAGCCAGATAACTTTGAATCCTGGTTCTGCCTCTTACAGCTTTGAAGACTTGGGCAGTTCACTCAACCCCTCTGAGCCTCAGTTTCCTCACCCATAAAATGAAAGTGCTAGTAGTACTTACTTGATAGGGTTATTGGAAAGATAAAATATAAACATTTAGAGTAGTACTTGGCATAAATGTTTGTTATTATAATATTATTATTATTGACATAAGAAATGTACTCAATCCATGCAAGTACACACACACGTGACACACACAAGTTATGTTTTGTTGTACGTGATGGTTGGATCCAATAAGTATACTAGTCTAGGCAAACAGGCAGGCAAAAGAATTTTCACTTCAGTCTCAGGGAGTTGAACTTAGAACTTAGAGCTGGTATAGGTCCTCTGGAAAGAAGTAAAATTAAATGTGTGTTTTACTTAGTTTCTCAGTTCTACTGTCGTTTTATTCTCTTTGCCTTTTTGTTCTTTACTGTATTACTCTTTGTGGCTCAATTAAACAGATGCCAATATAGTCATAGAAATATGAAATAGTGCAACACAGTCAGGTAAAAACAATAACAATAAAATTGTAGGAGTAATCTGAACTCAAGCTGGAGCCCAAATCTTAAACTCTACCTGTCTGAAATGGAAATGAAGAATTTTCTTTTTTTTTGCACCTTGGCTGATCATGTTGATCAGATCCACAGGATGATTCAACTTAAGAAGCAAATGGGACCCTAACACATTCCCGTGATGTTTAAGGAAACTGCATTAGGATTACATGTAAACAGATTGACAATTGCTGGACAGAAAGAGTTGAATAAGTCATCCGATTAATCTAATTCTAATATATACGTCTATCTGGAAGTTATTTCCCTTTTTTTCAATTGCTAAATGTAAAAATCAGATAGCTATTCTATTTTTTAAAGTTGGGAGTGGAAAACTGACTTTAAATTGACTGAAAAATGTATAGATTTGACAAAAGGAAGAATTTTAAGATGGTAATTTATGGGAAAATATGGATTTTTTTTCTTTTGAAAATTTTAAGGTTAGTATTGCTCTCTTGGGATGGGTTAGGTACAAATCACCTTAGAATTATAGATTTTTTAAAAGTATATATAGAGACAAAAAGAAAAAATCCAAACCCTGAAATGAATTGACGCTGTAGCTGTGGGATATTACCCTTATTCTACATGTCTTACTCCACCAATCCATTTCAAGTAATTTCTAACCATGTGGGGTAAAGAAGGAGGTGAGTAGGGGAGGGCAGGGGGTCTATGTCAGGGAAAAGATGATAGTATATTGAAAAACATATTTTGCCACTTATAGATATAACTACCATTTGTCTACAAGCTATTTCCACCAAAGAGTCCACGTTGATATCACAGCAAGTGTAGAGGGAATGAATATGTAGAAAATCCTGACTATCACACTTCAAATCTTGTCCAGGAACGCCCTATCTTTCATCCATTAACACTAGCTTAGGCAAAGGATGTCCTGCGTGAACTGCATACAGATAACAACTCAAATCTTGAACACTTTGAGTTAGCTTTGTTTTTCATAAAGGTCTTTATAGCTTCTGGCCTCATTTACCTTTCAAAGAAAAACAAATGAGTTGAGTGTATCATTATAGCTAAGGAATTTAAATTCTTTCAGCATTTAGATAGGAGAAGGCCCAAATTGAGATCAACTTTCACTTGGTACCTAGCGCAAGTAAAAAAGGTGCTAATGAAAAATGATCCATTCAGAGCTGCCATTACTAGAATTATTAGTCTATATCACAAACCAGTGAGAGAAGAAAAATACGTTGGAAGGGTAATAGTTTTAGAAAGACAGTTCAGAAATGAAAATTTGAGATAATGTAAAATCTGTTAAATAATCAACAAGCTATAAGAAATTATTTGCTTTATTATTCTGTTAACTATATTCACATAATGCCAAACCAAGAAGTTGAAAATAAGAAAATCCAGCTTATCTACTGGTTATATTAAACAAATATAACTGAATTTTAACATTGTACAGTTATATTCGAATGATGTCTACACATGGAGTTTTGACATATCACAGTCACAGCCTAAATGATATCTTTAAAAATAACTGACCAAAAAAAGTAAAAAAAAAGAGCATTTATTTTTCCTTATTTTGATAAACCTCTGTGTCTATATTCCTTTGTCTTTATCACATATTGATAAATATATTATAAATAGTGAATTTCAAATTTTAATATAGTTTGATCAGTATCAAAGATTATAGTATAGTTGATTAATATCACATTTTATTAACTGTCTCAGTTCAAAGAATTATTTTTGAAATGTGTTTCAAGTCAGGAAGGCGTGCATTTCTTAGATGAATAATTACTCCAAATACAGATTTTAAAAGCATAAGAAAACAGTGAAAAAAGGATGTTGATAATACAGTTAAGCCATTAACCAATATTTATGGAGAATTTATTCTAAGACACATATAACCCAGAACAAAACTAAAAGCATGTCATATTCTTTTGAGTAAAAGCCCTTAAAATATGTTTATACCCACAATAGGTGGTATAATATCATTATATTTACAATACTACAGACTTGAATAAAAACCCAGTTTATGGGGCTGGCCTGGAGGCATAGTGGTTAAGTTTGTGCGCTCCATTTCAGCAGTCCGGGGTTTGCAGATTCGGATCTTGAGCGCAGACCAGTGCACCGCTCATCAAGCTATGCTGTGGCAACATCCCACATACAAAAAAATAGAGGAGGATGGGCACGGATGTTAGCTCAGGGCCAATCTTCCTCATCAAAAGAAAAAAAAAGCACCAATTTATAAGGTCATTTTCATTCTTTCTTTTAATAAAGATAGTTCTTAGCTTTCCATTCTTAGCACATCAAAAGTAGGAAGATTTGTCTATGTAGCAAACGAACTCAGGAGAAAACTCTTGAATATCTTCTCTGTGGCCTCAATTTCAAGTCAATAGATTAAGTGTCCACATTGTTTGCAACTAAGTCACAGCTGTCTAAATTGCTTCATAAATGTTTAGCAGATTGCTTTATAGCAGGATAACACAGTTTGAACCATAGTTTCTTGAATACATCTTGCTGAGAGCTTATCTCATTCAAATGATGAAGGCAGCTGAAGCATGCTATTTGAATCATCCACATTTTGCTCTAATAAAGGAGAACCTTAGAAAGCTCTAGTTGTGATAGGCAACACAGTAAAGCAATTGAAATGTGGATCTTATATTTTACACCATACAAACTGCTTGCATATGTGTGTGTGGCAATAAGATACTTTAAAAATAAAATTTCATTTGGCAAGAGGCTTACAGTTAAACTGTAAAAGCAATACACAGATCATTTGAATTACCAGCATATAAAAATAAATATGCAAATGACTCTAATAGTCTTTTCCGAAATAGCATCTTTAATAGGAAACCCTTCATAAGAATCTTCATAAAGTGACATATTTTAAAGTCGTTTTTATATTTTACAAGTACTTATAACTAGCAGTTCTTTTTTTTTTTTTTTTTTTGTGAGGAGATCAGCCCTGAGCTAACATCCGCCAATCCTCCTCCTTTTTTGCTGAGGAAGACGGCCCTGGGCTAACATCGGTGCCTATCTTCCTCCACTTTTATATGGGACGCCGCCACAGCATGGCTTACCAAGCAGTGCGTCGGTGCGCGCCCGGGATCCGAACCAGCGAACCCCGGGCCGCCGCAGCGGAGCGCGCGCACTTAACCGCTTGCGCCACCGGGCTGGCCCCTAGCAGTTCTTATTTTTAATTAGAAAATACACGTCTTTTCAGCCATACCTGAATAAGCTGTATGTATGAACATGAAAAATGGGTACATATATACATTTTCACTATAAATTTAAAAATTATTATCAATCAAACAAGTTCTCATCAAGTACTTCCTACTCATAATGAGCTTTACATATATTAGATGCTGTGGAGATTACAGAAGTCTGGTATAATATTTTTTTCACTCAAGAAGCTTAAAATCTTGAGAAACATAGAGTGAATATAACTGGGTCCTAAGGTGTGTGGTTTACAGACACAACCCCAGTAAATTGGAAGTACTCCACAAATATTGTCAAATAAGTGAATGAATTGTAAAAGCTAAACTTTGTTTTCAATTGATGAGTTTAGAGAATTTAAATTAAATATTTCAGAAAACTTCTATCAATGGTAAGTTTGAGAAGATGGCTTATCTAAATATCTAGCTTGGAATGTATGTTCCAGTTATCCATAGCTATGTCTATCTACTGCCCCCCTCACCCCTAGAATAAACGAACAGACCAACCATTTGATTATGCTCACAAATTCTATGGTTCAGGACTTTGGACAGGGCATAGCAGGGATTGTTTGTCTCTTTCCATGATGTCTGTGGTCTCAAATACGATGATACCAACAGCTGGTGACTTGAACAGACTGGGGGCTGGAATCGCTGAGACTAGAAGGTCTTTTACCAAGATGGTTTTTCACTCACCTGTCTGGTGCCTGGGCTGGGATGATTTGAAGGCTGGGCTCAGCTGGAACTGTTGACCAGAACACCTACATATAGCTTCTCCCTGATGCTTTGGCTTCTCACACAATAGTGGCTAGGTTCTAAGAAAACTCAAGCTGAGAGGGAGTATTCTAAGAGAGCAATTGTTTTAATGTAGAAAAACTTGCTATGAGTGTAAAAGAATTTATGGTCTTTTTTTTTAAACTGACACAGTGAATATATTTACTCTAGGCCCTAGAGAATCTGATAGTTACAGATTTGGAGCTTGCATTTTAAAGCCTGAGAAGTAGAACACTTTGCTGATGGCAAAAATCATCCACTAAAAAGTCTATGTGATGAATACTGTGAACTGTCCATCAAAAGCCACCCTGCCACTCTTCTTCTGTAACAGAGTTGTGGCCAGGCCCATAACTAGGCAGAGAGCACATTTCTCAGCCTTGTTTGAAGCTAGGAGTGGTCATATGACTATATTCTCACAACGGAATGGGAGCAGAAATGATTTGTGCTAATCTTGAGGACATATGATCCCCCATGCTCTCATTTCCTTCCCACATAGGACATATGATCTCCCATGCTCTCGTTTCCTTCCCACAAGGTAGATCATGGAGTTCCTTGACCCAGCTTCAACCATACAGTTGAGAACAATGGCATGGTGGATGGTAGGGCAGTAAGATAGAAAGCACCTGGGGCCCTGGATGGCCTCAAGGAGTACAGCCAATCTGATAAGTTGGATTGCTGACTTCGTGCAACCCTGTGTGTAAGGGAGTAATAGATTTTATGTTCTTTAAACCATAGTGTTCAGTGTTTCTATTAAAAAAGTTTAGCTTTATCCTAATTCAGATAGTAGATACACATTACTGAATAATAGCTAGGTGCTGAAGAAATGACAGTAGGGAAAGCCACCTCCCTGTTGTCCACCTACCAAACCCTTTAAAATGTTTGGTACCACCAATATTAAGTTCTTTGTACCTACTTATTTTTGTTGCCATCTTACAGTTGCAGAATCGTTTTCCTCTAGAGAAAGCACTAGTAGTAAAATGGTCACGTATTACATAAATTTTTCATACCTGTATTCCTTTTCAATTTTGACAAGAATGGCCAGAATTTTTCATGTACCACACTAATGTTTCACTTCAAAAGCCCAGAAGCTTGTAATTATTTTGGCATGGTAGTAGATCTCAAACTTTGGAAGCACAGAGATCACATTCCCATATTCACACGTAGAGAAACTACTAATCCAGAATCACCAGAGGCAGCCTTACAGGTTAGAACAGCAGTTCTGAAAGTGTGGTTCAGGGAGTCTGCAAGGTAAGCCTATTTTCACAAAATTATTAAGATATCACTTGCCTTATTTCACTCTTATTCTCCCACACGTGTAAGGGAGAGTTTTTCAGAGGCGATGTGACATGGGATGAGGTCACCACTCTGATGGCTAATGAAAGGTAAAATGTAAGCTTGTATATGCTTATGTTTTAAAAATTCTTCAGTTTTAACTTCTAATACAGTAAAACATCAGAAGATATAACCCTCATAAACAAAAGCTCTTTGGAGCCTTCAATAATTTTTAAGAGTAGGAAGGGATCCTGAGGGCTAGAATAAAAAGTTTAACTTCTCAATGGTGGTTAAAACATACTTTCTTTTTCATTACTTCAAATACATAAAATTCAAAATGTTACCATTCACTTGATGATTATGTACCAAGCTAGGAAAACGGTATTTTCTGGTATCCCTTTCAGGAGGACATTGTATATTTTGGGAAGAAATTTCCAAATAAGTTATTTGGAATAACAGTTGAGAATCAGCAGGACATGAGTGCGGTCAAACTGTAACAGCCTGGGAAAGGAGCAGGATTTGCTTGTTAATCTACTAAGGATAGAAAAGGAGAGGCAGACCCAATACCAGGGCGAAAGGCATCACATTCTATAGTGTGATCCTTCTGAAATCTTTGGTACCAAGTTAATGAATTCATAAATGCTTGAGGACAGTCATGAGTTGAGCTTCAGGTCCATATCAATATATGCAGAAGCAAGGCATGCAGGCAGCAGGCGAGTGTTGTGGGAGTGTTTGTGGAGGAACAGAGAAGCAGGCAAGCATGTGTAAATAACCTGCCAGAGAGTCCCAAAAATTGGATAGGGGGAAACAGAGGCCCTTGACTTTAGAGGCTACGAACCTGGGCATTCAAGGCAAGCTTACCTAATTTTCTGAGGGTGAGGGAGTCCCTAGCTGACAGTTATCCTAAAATAATTCTGTAATACGTACATAAATATACGCACACAATATCTACTCATACTATACTATACTATACTATACTATACTATACTATACTATACTATGCCATATAAAAAACACATGGACCCTCTCTAGTGGCTTTAAGTCTAGCAGGAGAACATGATTGTATACAATGACTTCAGAAAGAAGAAATTTAAGTGTCCAAAGAGATGTATCAACAAAGTGCTGTGGGAAGGTTCACACTGGGTTTAGTATATACTTATGGTTCATAATTTGTACATTTGTTGGTGTCAGGATCTTTTGGGAATAATAAATAGACTGGATAGAGGAGGAGTCATTAGAAGAGAAGATAGCATTAGCTAAACTATGTTGCTGTCCTACCTACTTCAACCTGATAGCCAGGATAGGTTGGTTCTCACCTTGGCTTAACGTCTTAGGGCTGTTTGCCTGAGAACACACACACACACACACACACACATACACACACACACACACACAGATTAACTTAAGCAAAAAGGGAGACTTATTAGGACAATACAGGAAACCCAAGAACAAACAGGGAATAGAGTAGCTGGACTTCCCTGAAGACTAGAGCCAGCAAATGGTAAGACATTAGGAACCAATTCAGCTACATTTCATCCACCATCCTGGGGCCACATAGTCTCTCACCTCTGCTTCTCTGCACATCATTAGATCCCCCTATCTTTTAAATCTATTGGCTTCTCTCCATTTTCAGTGTCATGAGCCTAGGCTAAAATACTATCCTTTTTTGCCTAGAAAACTGAAATGACCTCCTAATTTTTCTCCCCCAATCCACTCTTGCCCAGTTAATAATAATCTGTTGTTCTCTTCATCATGTCCAGAGTGATTTGTTAAAAATGTAAAATCTATTCAATGGTTTTCCATTGCTCCTAAAATAAACATCAAAATCTTAAACATGGTGTGGAACTGAATTACTCTTCACCCACATTCAGAGCCCTTCATTGTAGTATCCCTCTGTCAGAGGATGCCCTGCCTCTTTTTGCTTTCAGGCATGGCAAAGGTTTGGCTGATGAAAAGTGAAAGAAATGTGAGCATATGCTTTAAGAACCAGTGGGTGATTTACCACTTTTCTTATCGTTCTGCCACGACAATGATAATATTCCAGATAGAGACTGTTCTGTCAGCCTAACTCCAGAGTGAAGATGACATGAAACAGAGCCATGGTGGGCATGTAGCATGAGACATAAATAAACCTCATTGTAGGCCACCAAGATTTTTGGAATCATTTGTTACTCAGCATAACCTAGCCTATCCTAACTGATACACATGGTCTATAAGCTCCTGCTTATTGCTCCACCTCTTTGCTATAGCCCCACTAGCCTTTCAGTACTTACATAAGACGTTCCCTCTCACTTTAGAACATCTATCAGTGTCATTCTCTTTTCTTGGAAAGTTCTTTACCCCCTTTTTTGCCCAGGTAACATTTACTCACCAGTGAGATCTTAGCTTAAATGTGAGGTACTCAGGAAAGCATTGTGTGACCTGTGTACTCTGAATTCACCTTCTTTGACATATGTCTCTTTAACTAAACTATGAATTCCATGAAGACAGAAACCAGGTATGCCTTGGTAAGCATTATATTCCCAGTGACAGAAAGGAAGGACTTTTTTTCTCTTTCCAAAGAGCAGCTTTTTCTGCATTTTTGTACACGTGGCAGAAAACAGCCCTTCTAGCCCTAGAACTACAACACCTCCCCACTCTACGGCCACCAATTGATCAGCATTCCAAATTCTTGGAGACAGAATCTGGTTGGTTAAACTTGGACATGTTCTATCGTGGTCCACTCATAGTTTACTGAAAGATCTCCATCAAGCAGAAGCAACATGGCTAGTACCTGGTGTTACAATCCAGACATTTTTGAGGTCTAACTTCTTACATGTACATTTGTTTAAAAAAAAAAAAAAAGGAAAAAAAAATCTTCCATTAGTTTTATTGTTAATATAAATTAGAACATAACTTGAGGTGAACTATACTTAGGATTCCCTAAAAACCTTTGCAAATAGGGACTCAATTCATCTGAATCAACATGATATGGGTTTCCACTAAAATGTGTCTAGTGTGCTTCACTCTAAGTATGTTCCATGTCCTATTACTTTTTTTTTTTTTCCCCCTGAACAGAGACTGTGAGCTGGGTAGTAGTTCTTATCTTAAATTAAACTATTTTACTATTTAAACCATCACATTTTCCAGATTATCAAGCAGTTATTGTATTGTCTTGGCCCCCCTCTTGTATTGTACTACTTTCCCCCAGCATAACTAATCTCAGAAATAATTTCTATAACTTTAAAAACTTTTTATGTTTATTGCTTATATTTACATGATATATAAAATTAAAATTATTAACAATACTTGTTTTAGCACTAGAAATATGCAAAATTTGAACTGTTTTTCTATGGAAAAAAATTTGAGGGTCTATAATGCTTTGTGTTCAGTTGAAATCAGGATTCTATGTTAAAGTACTATAGAAACATGGTGTAGGTTAAAACCAGCACGGGATCAGCAATTAGGAGAGTTAGGTTCTAGTCTCCAACTCTGCGACTAAGTAATAATATTGTCATGCTCCTAATTAGTTAAGTAAATTATAGCTTATTTTCTTCTACCTATAACAAGAGTTATGCCAGGCATTTTAGTCTCTTCTAGTTCTAAAATTCCGTGGTGCTAAGATGTGAACATTTTCTCTTTTATACCCAAATTTATTTTTAAAAAGAATGCTCATTGACTGTACTTTTCAGGGGTAATTTTTAATTCCATCATTATTAAGCACCTACTATGTGCACATCAGCCATCTCAAATCCATTCTGGAGTAAGGCAAAGCAAAAATAAGTAAAATATATCTGCATGCATTTAATGCCACTGAATTGTATACTTAAAATTGTTGAAATGGTATATTTTTTGTTATATTTCATCACACACACAAAATATATATGTATATATATCTAAATGCAGTGCTCCGCTCACATTCTGTGCCTACCATTTAAAATTGCATTATAGTTGTTTGGACACAAGCCTGTTTCTCCAAAGGACTCAATCACTCCAGGGACAAAGATTCTTTCTTAATCCTAGCTGTAACTCCAGGGCCTAGAACACAGTCTGGCTCCTAGTTACCTGGGAGGGCAATTATATCCTGGCCTTTCCAACTGTTGTTGTTTCATATATTTTAATTATCTTTTTTTTTTTTCTGTGAGGAAGATTGGCCTGAGCTAACATCTCCTCTTTTTGCTTTAACATCTGTGACAATCTTCATTTTGCATGCGCGTGGCTGCCACAGCATGCCTTGATGAGTGGTGCAGGTCTGCCCCCAGGGATCCCAACGTTCGAAACCCCAGCGCTGAAGCAGAGTGCCTGGAATTTAGCCACTAGGCCACCAGGCCCGCCCCTTAATTATCATTTTCAACCAAGGCAATGTATTAAACATAGAAACAGTTGTAAAACTTTAAAATACACACCAGAAAAATTCTTCATCACATATCATGATTTGGAGTTCACAAAATGTGGTCACAGAACTCTACACCTTCAATAAATGTTTGTCAAATTAATGCATGAGATTTGATAAAGATAAAAAGATAAACTTAAGTCGTAGCATCAGCCCAACATGGAGAGTAAGAGAAGTACATAATATTATACTGAAGTATGCCAACTAAGCCCTTCTTCAGGTAGCTAACTAAATAACCCCTAGCACTTTCTCTCCAAGTAGCTTTTAACAAAGCCATTGTATTTTAGCCTCAAACAGTGAAAAGTTAGGCAGTTGCCTAGAATACCCATTCACTGCTCAAACAAAACAAAAGCTATCTACTGGAGACTTTATTGACATTCTTGAATACTATAGTGTCATTTTTTAAACCTAAACTTACACTACTTAAACTATATGTTACTAATAGGTTAGCTTGGATGTTCATTACACCGAGGAAAGTTGGCTTTTTTCCATACGTGGGCTGATCCCACTCCATCTCCTTCAGTTTAAGTTCAGTTAAAACAATTCAGGAGGCCAGCTAATTAAATTCTAAACTCCAAGTAGAGTTCTGCAGCTCAAACCACAGTAGTTGAACGCTTGGGAAAAGGCATCCTAAAGGCTGTGCGTTAGAAGTTGCCAGAGATCGCGAGCCGCTTACATTTCTTGATAAGTACAGACCACACCCCGGTTTAGCCAGCTGTGCACCTTACTGGTCGGAAAGCCGCCAGCTGAGAGTAGGGGCGAGCAAAAGGCGAGATTAATATCTTGGATTGATGGGGACAGGGGAATAATCTGTAAGGTTTGAGTCCCAAAACTCTTTGGGTTGTGCAGGTTAGAAAGGGGCCCGTTTACGTTAGGCCTAAACTTCGGCAAGAAAAGCTCAAGTGGCACTGGGGAAAAAACCAACAGCGAGCAGGCTCCCGAGTTCTAGCGTTCACGGTGAGGCCGTTAAACACATCAGGAAAGCGGGCATGTGTTTTTTTCTTCCTCTTCCCGCCTCCCAAGAGACGCGAGCCCAGTCCTTTCCCCTCGTTTTCACCCCCGCCGGGGCCAATGGCTGCCCCGCCGCCGACGCCGCTCCCGCCCTCGGGGTCCCCTCGGCCCCACCTCCCCCGCCCGGCGGGAGGCGGCGGCCGCGGCCGTCACGTGTCCTGACAGCCGCCAAGTGAGACCGCTTTTGCGACGCGGTGACAGCCAAATGGTGCGACAGCAGGAGCTGCTGCCGCGGCCGCAGCGCCCCACACCGAGAGGCTTGAGGCGGCTCCTGGCGTCGCCCATAGGGAGCGACTAAGAGAGCAGAGTCCGGAGCGGGCGGGCGGGCGGCGGCGGGCTGGCTGCGAGGGCGAGCCCGCTACCAGTGCCCTCGCTCCCCGCCGCTCTCCATGAACCGGGCGGAATAAGCCGCGCCTCCAGCAGGGGCTGCGCCTCCATGAAGCTCTAGTTTTTTTTCTTCCTCTCCCCGCTCCTCACCCCCCACCCGGCTCCCGTCCCGCCTTCCCCCTTCGCCAGCGGCGGCCGCGTCCAGGTGCGGAGTCCAGAGCGGAGCGCAATGGCGTCCAACCCCGAACGGGGGGAGATTCTGCTCACGGAGCTGCAGGTAAGGGCCGCGGCCCGGGCGCCAGGAGCTGGCGGAGGGGAGCGGGAGCAAGCCTGGCGCAGGGTCGGGGGCCGAGGGAAGCCCTGCGGCCGCCGCGCCCCGAGCCCGCTAAGTGCGGAAACTCGGGGATGTCACTCGAGAGCCGCTTCCTTCGGGAGCCGGACCCTGTCCCCCCGCCAGAGCCTGGCCTGCTAGCGCTTTGATTTGACTCTACCTACCAGAGGGACCCGTCTCCGCGGGCTGCCTGCAGCCGGAGTCGGCTCTCCCCCGGTCCCCGGAGCGGCCAGCTCACCGCCCCCTCCCAGGGTGTCAGAGCCGCCCGCGGACGCCCCCTCCCTCCGCCCGCCGGCCCCGCCCCGCCTTTCCTCGTACACCGCTCCTCACCCTCCTTTGAATGACTCCCAGGCTGTTTTCTCGTCCCTCCCCTTCCCCTCGGACTCCGCACAAAGAGCGCCCCCATAACTTTCAGCCCCCAGACAAGTTTTTTTTTTTTTTTTAAAAACGTGTCTCACCAAATGCTTGCTTCACTTTTACCAGCCCTCTTCAGGTGACTGAATTTCTTTCTTCTGCTTTGAGGGCTATTTTCTTTTTTACCAAGGGATAGCTGTGTGGTTCTCAGCTACTCCCTGCTCAGGCAGATCCGGAAGCTCAGATGCTGATGCCTTTCAGACTTTCATTTTCCCTCCCGTTTGAACACCAGAGAAAGAGCTCCAGAAGTTATTTACAAATAAGAAGGCAGTCGACTAAGGGAAAATGTTGGGCATCACATGCCTGCAGAAGATGGGAACAAAACAGGTCCCTTAATTAGTGAAGCCCATGTCGAGTAGCAATATTATTCTTTCCCATTTCCAGCTAAATATTTGATGATGTAGGCACGATTTTTGTTTTTAGGTCTCTGTGATGTACAGGGGTACCTACGCTACTCTGTTGCGTTTATTTTTCATTACTTTGGAGTGTCCCAGAGATGTTTACATCTGGATTAAAATTTCATGCTTGTTTTTTGACTTAAACTTATTTTGGTTCGTTTAAATATAGTCGTCTTCTAGCTACTCAAAGATTGATATGGGAATTAGGAGAAGAAAAAAAATAGCATACTTAACGTTTCTTTTTGTGTTGGGCAGTTAATTTTTTTAAAAAGACTGAATCTAGACACTCTGAAGGGTTGATTCTTGATGTCGAAACTGAGTCTTGCAACTGCCTCTACATTTTTGGCTGTTTAAATGTATTTTCGATTGATTCCTGTATAAGCTTGGTTTATTGTGTAGTTAGATGTAAGCTTGAAGGCATTGTTATAATTCTTGATATTTCCTCCAAAAAAATACAGATTTCAACAAGGTATACCAATGCGCTGTTGAAAATTTGGAATCCTTTGGAAATGAAAAACTGAATTTCATAGCATTGAACATGTTACTATATAGTATTTTAGTTACCCTTAACCTTTTATAAGGAAGTCTTACAGCATACCACATTTGCTAAATGAATGAAATTTATTGTTTTATTAATTTACATGAGCCTTTAAAATGAAGTTTATTTGAGGCACATAGGAAATACTTTCCATTGCCTAGTCTTGAAATATGAAAAGCATACTTTTAATTCTGACTGAGAAAAAGCAATGAAAATGATAGGAGCATTTTTCTTTGAATGGAGTGGCCTCAGAATTATAAAGTATTTGGCATTCTTATTTGTATTTTATAGAAAGTTGGCATAAAAGACAGTTATTTTGGCACTGGACCTGGAAATATATTTTCATGTGTATTAAAATATAACATTTAGGGACTTTTAATAAGATCAGTTTTGACAATAACAAGGAAGCAAGTCAAAGAATAAATTTTAAACATGAGTATTTTAAAAATGGGACCGAAGTAGGGGAACACCTAATCTGAAGTTAGACTTTTAAATAAACTAAAATGTAACCCCTTCCAGAAAAAGAATAGTTTTTATTAAGTGTTACCTTATAGGCTGTCATGTATATCCAGGACATTTTTCTAGGTGTATTTGACTCCCAGTTCTAATAAAAGTTACTGCATTTAAACTTTATCATGTTCATTAAAATAATTGAGGATATTATTTATATCAGCCCTTAAATGGTGATAAAATTTGCTTCGCCAAGTATATCCATCTTATCAAACATTTTATTATTTCATTGGGTCATGAAACTAGTATGTAGTAACCAAGTATTTATCAAACTTGTTTGGAGAACCAGTTTTTAAAAAGATTCTGAGTTATTTGAATTTATTAAATTGAAAAGTTGTTTAATATGAAGTTCTTAATGCTTCTCTGCCATACAGGTTTTAAGTGTTTAAATAGTAATTTATATGGCAAGTTTTAAAATGTGTTTAGTAGTTTAAAATTGTTGCCTTGCCATATCTTGTCTCAGGAATACTTGTCTCACTCTGAAAGTTACATGTTACAACCTACTTTTAATGAAAGTGATATTTATTTAGAAACATTGTATACCCAACATTTTAAAATTATTTTTCAAATTATATTGCAGAATTTGAAATACTTTACTATTTGAGCTGAAATTGGCTTATTAATAACCATTGGTTGCAGAAAGGCAAAACAAAGAAAATCTGAAACCGCAGTACTTTGTCTTGTTAATTACTGTAATATTTCTGTAGAGTAATGTTTCTAACTGTTGCTAGTAATTTAGGCTTATTCAACAAGGAGTCATTAATAAAGTACCTACAGACTTTGATGGCTAGAAGCTTCAATGTGTAAGGAAGAATATTTGCTGTAGCAAAAATAAAAATAGGCTGTTTAAAAATATGAACTTAATTGGCAACTTCTAATTGTTATCTCTTATAACTAACTTGTTCTGTCCTGTTGTTTTTTTTTTTTTTTTTTGAAGTGTAGTGGGAAACTTAGTGAGATACTTGGTGATGCCAAATAAATTAAAGTTTATTTTCAAGGAAACTGGACTAATGAAAGCTATATAAAGAATCTCAAAATGAAAATGTTGCCTACAACAGTAATTTTATAGAATGCAGACCCAAATATTGAGTAGCATACTAATGAAGTTACCTTGTTAATTATTGGAGATTCATCTTCATCAAAATGCCTAATAAAGTGTTGGGTTGAGAATCTTAAATTCCATTCTCAGCAGAATTTATTTAGGTAGAGGTGACTCGCCCAGGTGGAAGGTTGAGGTAGTTAGCCTTAAATTACAGGGATTCATTTCAAGAAACATTTATTTAGTGTCTACCAAAGCTATATTGGAGGATATAAAGATGACAAGATATGGCTTTCACTTTCTAGAAGAGAGTGCAAATAACATTTATGGATTATTTGCTATGTGTCAAACGTTGTACTTGGTACCCTATACATCTTGTATAATCTTTACAATGATGCAATAAGGTGGGTGTTATTTCCATTTTACAGATGAGGACACTTAGTTCAGGAATTAAGTAGATTGTTCATGGTCACACTGTCTAAGTCTGAGTTAGAATTCAGATCTATATGTTTCCCACTACATCATTCTTTAAGCTTCCTCATTTCTGTGGACCCATAAATGTTTCGAATTCCAATGTTATAGATGTGTAAACTTTCTAAAAATTGGCCGAAGATGTAATTAAGCAGAGTTACCTTTAATATAAACTTTATACTGCTTGTTAAGTTCCTGTACAACAAGGAAAAATGATTTCCACATTCTATTTGGTAGTCTGTAACTTAGCAATGCATTATTACCGTGAATAAGGTTTTTTATTTTACAAAGAATAACAGTACAAATAACCTTTTTACAGATTTTCTTCATTTAACAATTACTCTTTCTGATGAAAGTTGTCAAATATTTCTGCAAAACCTTCCAAAAGATTTTGCATTTCTCTGTAGACTATCTGTAAGACAAACTTTACTTGAAAATTCTAAGCTCATGTGTAACCAAGCTGTGTGTTTGGCACTTAGTAGGTACTCAGTGCTTTGATAAGAAGGCTCTGTTTATTACCTAGGATGAGAAGTGTCTTGACTGTTCTAAGAGACGTTGATTACAATCACTGACATAAGAAATTACTTAGTTTTCTTTAATTTACATTTCCAATCCCTTGTCTCAAAAATATTCCCTTGAAAAGTTCAAAAGGGATTTCTGACTACTTATGTCACACTTCCATACAGCACACGGTTATTTTACCCATTTGATGGGAAATTAGGAGGTGGCATCTAATTTTGCAGTGATACTGGAGAGTAGAAGGTCTCTGTGTTGGAAGGATTAAGATTTTAAAGTGGATTGGAGGACTGTAGACAAGGATGAGAAAGTAGACAGGAGGGGTAATACAGATTTTAACAGTTTTCTCGAGTTATAAACATAACACATGTTCATTGTAGGAAATCTAGAAAATGCAGAAAAGCACATAAGAAAATAAAAGGTACTCATAGTTCTATCACTCAGAGATAACTGACAACCTTTTCCAACTTGTAAGTCCTGTGGCATTTGAGTCCATTTCCTCTTTTTCCTCTCTTTTTAAAAATTGATGTATATTTGACATAGATATGTGTAACTTTAAGGTGTACAACATATTGATTTAATATTTTTTCTCCCTTTATTCCATTTTACTTATTAGAATTTTAAAGAGAAATGAGGTTCATTGAGTTTTAAGATAGAAATAGCTATAGGTTAAGAAAAATTTTTGCCACTGGTTTTAGATAAGTGGATCAAACTAGCTTAATTGGCTTTTTTTATCTCAAAATATTTTGATTTAGAGTCAGTACTTTGAGATACAGTTAAGAAGAAAAGTAAGTGGAGAATACAGCGTGGACTTAGTAATAGACAATAATGATACATAGCATCAACTGTGTGAACAATAAATATACAATGTGGTTTTTCAGCTTAAATTTGATTATTGCTGCTCTTATAGAGTGCTGAGTACTTTATTGAATAAGGCATATCCTTAAATAACTTGCCAGATATTTATTGACTACCTAGGTAAGTCTCTGTGCTGAAACTAGTGTTATAAAATTATGGCTCTAAAATGGATCATGTTTTTTGATCATCTCTAGTTAGTATAATAGAGATTAGTTCTCGTCTCATACAACTCTTACTATTCACATATGATCAATGTTGAAATAGGGAGAGGTCGGGGCACCTTCTAGGCGTTGTCTCTTTACCCCAGGGCTTTGCATCTGAGTCCTTGGGCTTTCCTCTTTCTGCTTTTCACATTTGGCAACAATCAGTTTTCATGCCTTTTATCAGGTTTTGCCTAGGTATCCACTTTTTAAACAAACGAGAAGAGTGGAATAGTGATTTATAGAGATGAATATCACTTAAAATAGTATTACTTCCAGAAGCATACATGAAAAGAGTAGTTAATTCTGCATTATTTCCCAGTAAAATGGACTGTGTTGAACAGTTGTCAAATGTCTACTCTATTTCAAAAACCAATATTACTTTAACTACAGTATGACAAAATCATATAACATTTAATATGATTAACTTGATATGCAGCAGAGTTCAAACTTGGCAGCAAGGTTAGAAAGTTGAAAACTAGTTAAAATCTTTAAAAAGATATTTAAAATTTTGAATGGGAAAAACATACTAATGAAAAAGTAACTTCTAATAGCACAGAAATAGAGAACATTTATCTTGATACATGTCTAGTTTCTCTTAATTTTATCTAATGAAATCTTATTTGAAAATAGCTGTATTGTCACATTGAGTTTTTCTCAATCTCACAAAAATTAAGTTTATGTAATATTATGTACATAAATAGTCTTAAAAATGAAGAATAGGAAAGCCTGGGAGGAATGTATTTGATGATAATAAATACCTTAGATTTGAGGGTAAATGTTGGTGTTACATTATAAAGATGAACTGATACACAAGAATTGCATAACATATACTGTTATTAGGATTTATCTATTGTAGAAACTTGGCAGTGATAACATTTTCTAATTGGTTAATGCTTTACCACCCTCACTCACAAACACCTTAATTTATTGGAAGGTTGTTATGACAGAATTTGGAATTTATTTTAGATTATAGAAGACATATTTACTACCCGTACATGTGCTGAATATCATGTATTTGGCACGTAGATCATATTGTTTTCCCTTTTCTATAGTTGCTACCTTAGCGATTCTCTAGGGAGGTGTTATTAAACCTTAGGTACACTACATTGGATTAATCATTATCCATCCATCTGTCTATCATTATCATAAGCACCCATGGACCATCATTCACTTCCTACCTCCCCAAAAAGTTTAGGAACTTAAATCTACATATGGTTTTTTTCCATTCCTTCCCCCTACGCCCACCTTCTTGTCAGCCAAGGTAATCATCATCTTGAGTCCTGTGTTCATTCTCTTGCTTTCTTTCTATATAATTTTGTTGGATATATAGTTCTAAAAGATATATCTTTTATTTTAGTTGTTCTTATATAATTGTGTTAAATATAGTCTTTCCAAACTTGATTTTTCAGCTATTATTGCTGATTTATCTGTATTATTGTATGTTGCTGTAGTAACTCATTTTAATTGCTGTGTAATATGTCATTGAGTAAACTAATCAACTCTCTCCTTGTTGGCTATTTATCCCCTCGCTCTCCCTTGTTGGGCATTTCGTTATTTTCTGGTTTTTGTAATTGTGAACAATGCTACTATGGACATTCTGTGCATTTTTCCTGTTGTATATATTATAAGAGTTTCTATTAATTATATGCCTAGAGGTAGAATTGCTGCCTCCCAGGGTAGGTGAATGCCCAACACTAGGAGGTGATTCCCAGCTTCCAGTGTGGTTGTGCCAATCTCTATTTATATCAGCAATATGTAAGAGATAAAAGATCCTTTGGTTATCTGTCCTTTCTGACATTTGATATTGTCTTTTAATTTTTCCAAATCAAAAGAGTGTAAAATACTATCTCATTATGGTCTTGATTTACATTTTCCTGATCATCGTTGATGTAGAATGTTTCTTTTTATGTTAACTGGCCTTTTATGTTTCTTCTTCAATGAAATTCCTGTTCATGTCTCTTGCGTATTTTTCTGTGTTTTTCTTAATTGATTTATAAGAATTTTTTATATTCTTCATGTTAATCCTTTGTGTATGTTATGAATCTCTTCTCTCAGTTTGTAACTTGTCTTTTCACTTTCTTTTGGGGAGTTTGTGGGAGGGACAGTTTTAAATGTTTTATTTACTTTTTTCTGTACATCATTGTGATCATGTATATCGTTGTGATCAGCAAGTGTGCACTTGATATCTATTCTAGATTTAGTATAGAAAGGGTAAAGTTATACAGTTTATGACCCATAGATTCACAAACTGCAAATGAACAACCATGGAAAGTTGTGTAAAATATTGTATCACTTAACACATTCTAGCACTTAGATGTCACTCAGAGTGAATTTAGAAGCAAAGTTATATATGTCACTTTATATATGTAAATATCTCATCAGCTGCTCATTTTTCCTAGTCTATATCTCTTCAGTGCAAACTATTTATTATTATTAGTTATTATTAATATTTTATTCTTTTGTTTGAAGGGCAGTGTATTACAAGTATAGAATTATGTGAATTGGTTATTCAGTTATGTGCACAGCTTGTCAATAAAATGCTGGAGTTGGTCAGATTTAATATTGGATACAAAACAGAAAATATTCTTCTCTTGCAGAATTTACTGGTATTTACAAACCTGAAATCCTAAATGCAATTTTTGTCATTGCTGTGGTATCTTTTTTTTTTTTTTTTTTTGGTGAGGAAGATTGGCCCTAAGCTAACATCTGTGCCAGTCTTCCTTTATTTTGTATGTGGGACGCTGCCAAAGCATGGCTTGTTGATCAGTGTGTAGGTCTGTGCCTGGGATCTGAGCCTGCGAACCCCGGCCTGCTGAAGCAGAGCTTGCAAACTTAACTTCTGCGCCACCGGGCCGGCCCCTACTGTGGTATCTTTTGATGAAAATAATTTAATTTTATTTAAATTCATCAATCTTTTCTTTTATTGTAATTGCTTTTTGTTTAAGAACTTGTTCCTTAACTCTGAATTAAGAAATTGTTACTTACCTAAAAGATAGTCACCTATATTTTCTACTAAGAGTTTTGAAATTTATTTAAATCATTACATATGGAGTTAATTTTTGAATATGGAGTAAAATGAAAGTCGGCGTTATTTTTTAATTTTTAAAATATTATTTTGAAGTGTATATCAAATTTATGATGTAAATTTAAAACTAGAACACTTTTCAATTTTTAGGACAGAAACATTTCTGAATAGTCTTATTTAATTTTTGCAAGTTAGAAGTTAAGGTTACATCATACTAGGTTATGTAATGAACTATACCTGAAGTTATCCTCACCTAAATCATTAGTAGTTCATTTTTCCCTTATAGTACCAGTTCTTCTGTTTTTTGTTGTATCCGCTGAAACCGTGGGTCAGAAGGATCCTTGACTTACCTCCTGTTAACTCTCCATCACATTCCGCGATTGTGGCTCAAACCTTTTATATTTTCTTAAGTCATCCAACCTATTCCTGCTCCTTTGTTCTCAGCAAATTACTCACCTAGCCACTGCCTCTACTGAATGATATGCAGTATTCAACAATGTGAATTTCCTCAACTTTTCTTCTCTCTTGGAATTTTTGTCATTGTTTTCTTTTTTTCTTATGCAATTTTAAGGAAAAATTGAGCTTGTTAAGGCTATACTTTCCTGGACTTCTGCTTCCTTTGGAATATTGTTTCACTCTTTTGCAGAACGGGGCTTTCGTTCTCCCCTGACTCTTTACCTTAATGATAAGTTCACATCTCTCTTCCCCTTTTTTTTCTTATTATACTCTTTTTTTAATACTGTTGTATCCTCAAATTTCTTTCTTTTAATCATCACACTCCTTCAAAGGAATTTCTTAGTTGCATTTATTTCTTATTCAAATATGACTTCTGTCCTAATTATTCTATTCAGATTATTCTCTTAAAATCATCAGTGACCTCCTGCTCCTTCTAGTCCTTAGAGGCAACTGATGCTGCTTCAGCTTCCTGAAACTCTCTTGTTTAAGTT
The DNA here is from genome assembly GCF_020826845.1 of Diceros bicornis minor. Taxonomy (NCBI): domain Eukaryota; kingdom Metazoa; phylum Chordata; class Mammalia; order Perissodactyla; family Rhinocerotidae; genus Diceros; species Diceros bicornis. The sequence goes on from NC_080743.1 coordinate 24,685,821, forward strand.
AAGCTTTGTGAACCCTGCACAATATTGGTTACTTTTTTCTCCCATCAAATCTACCTCTATTTGCTACTATTGCTTTCTTTTGATACCTCCTTTCCTAGTTTAAATGCTCTACCTGTGTCTAGCCTTTTTCCCCTCTAATTTAGTCTTCTGATTAACACCAGAATTAATCACCTTGTTTTATCAGAGTCGCAGGAAGTAGAAACCCATTTAAATTAGCTTAAACAAAAATTGGATTTATTGGAAAGCTACAGGGACATGTCACTTAACCCAAGGATAGTATATATAGCCAGATCCCATGAGTACTAAACAGGAAACTGGAGGCTTTTTGTCTCTCTAGGGCTACATGTTCTCATATCTCTTCTTCTTTATGCATACTGCTTTTTATTTCCTCTGTATAGTGGTTCTCCTTTCATGTGATCCCCAAATGGCACTATTTTCTTTCTTTTTTTGGTAATAAATAGACTTTTCTTTTTGGATGTTTTCAGCAATCTGTTACAATAAATAATGCTATTGAAGTAATATATGCATAGATGGGGTTATAATGAAAAGTCGCAGTTCCTTGCCTCACCCCTCTCTGCCTCCAGTCCTTCCTCCCAAAGACAACTGTGTCAATTTTATTTTTTTGTGATGCTTAGCCCCCTATTACCTTTTTTGACTTGGATATTTCCTTATAGCTTGGTAGCCAAGACCTCCCAAATCTCTCCACTTGGTTCCCAAACATGATGATAATTTCTGAATTGACTTTGAGCTTTATTTGTATTTTGAAAACTTTTTTTATTGATGTTTTAATAGTTTATAACATTGTGAAATTTTAGTTGTACATTATTGTTTGTCAGTCACCGTATAAATGCCTTCCTTCACCCCTTGTGCCCACCCCCTAACCCCCTTGCCCCTGGTAACCACCAAACAGTTCTCTCTGTCCATGTATTAGTTTATATTCCACATATGAGTGAAGTCATGTGGTATTTGTCTTTCTCTCTGTGGCTTATTTCACTTAACATAATACCCTCCAGGCCCATCCATGTTGTTGCAAATGGGCAAGTTGGTCCCTTTTTATGGCTGAGTAGTATTCCATTGTATATATATACCGCATCTTCTTATCCAATCATCAGTCGAGGGACACTTGGGTTGCTTCTGCTTCTTAGCTATAGTGAATAAGGCTGCAATAAGCATGGGGTGCATAAGCCTCCTTGGATTGTTGATTTCAGGTTTGTTAGATAGATACCCAGTAGTGGGATAGCTGGATCATAAGGTCTTTCTATTTTTAATTGTTTGAGGAATCTCCATACTGTTCTCCATGCACCAGTTTGCATTCCCACCAGTGGTGAATTAGGGTTCCCATTTCTCCACAACCTCTCCAACATTGGTTGTTTTTTGTCTTGGTGATTATAGCCATTCTAATGGGTGTAAGGTGATATCTTAGTGTAGTTTTGACTTGCATTTCCCTGATGATTTGTGATGTTAAACATCTTTTCATGTGCCTATTGGCCATCTATCTTCCTTGGGAAAGTATCTGTTCATATTATCTGCTCATTTTTTGATCAGGTTGTTTGTTTTTTTGTTGTTCAGTTGTGTGAGTTCTTTATATATTATGGAGATTAACCCCTTGTCGGATATATGATTTGCAAATATTTTCTCCTAGCTGGTGGGTTGCCTATTCATTTTGATCCTGGTTTCACTTGCCTTATAGAAGCTCTTTAATCTGATGAAGTCCCACTTGTTTATTTTTTCTTTTGTTTCCCTTGTCCGAGTAGACATGGAATTCGAAAAGATCCCTTTTTGACTGTTGTCAAATAGTGTACTGCCTATATTTTATTCCAGGAGTTTTATAATTTCAGGTCTCACCTTCGGGTCTTTGATCCATTTTGAGTTAATTTTTGTATATAGTGAAAGAAGATGGTCTGCTTTCATTCTTTTGCATGTGGCTGTTCAGTTTTCCCAACGCTATTTAGTGAAGAGACTTTCCTTTCTCCATTGTATGTTCTTAGCTCCTTTGTCGAAAATTAGGTGTCCGTAGATGTATGGTTGTATTTCTGGGCTTTCAGTTCTGTTCTGTTGATTTGTGTGTCTGTTTTTGTACCAGCACCATGCTGTTTTGATTACTATTGCTTTGTAGTGTTTTTTTGTATGTGTGTGAGGAAGATCAGCCCTGTGCTAACATCTGCCAATCCTCTTCTTCTTCTTCTTCTTTTTTTTCTTTTTTTGCTGAGGAAGACTGGCCTTGGGCTAACATCCATGCCCATCTTCCTCTACTTTATATGGGATGCCGCCACAGCATGGCTTGCCAAACGGTGCGTCGGTGCGCCCCCGGGATCTGAACCGGCGAACCCTGGGCCGCCACAGCAGAGCACGCACACTTAACTGCTTGTGCCACTGGGCCGGCCCCCCTTTGTAGTATATTTTGAAGTCAAGGATTGTGATGCCTCCAGCTTTGTTCTTTTTTCTCAGGATTGCTTTAGCTATTCAGGGTCTTTTGTTGCCCCATATGAACCAAATGGCACTCTTAACTTCTGAATTTACATTAACTCTACAGGTCCAATGCCCATAGCTAACTGACTCACTTATTCGGTGCCACAATTCTAAATTCTTGGATGGGAAAACTGATTGACCTCATACAGAGCATCTATCCCTGATCCAGTCAACTGTGGCAATGGAGGGATGGAGTTCTCAGTACCAGTAGGTACCAATATGGCTGCAAGGACTCTCCTGTGAGTTAGGGATTGAGGCTGTTCTCTTGAGAAGGGAGTATAGGTTGAGAAAGCACTTCTCTGCTTAAACTCTTTTAGTAACTTTCCATTGACGATGGAATAAAATATATTAGACCTTCCATCATCTGGCCCTTATCAGTCTTTTTAGATTTTTCTCCCTATGTATCTTAAACTCTGTGATGTTAAACTATTTGCAGTTCTTGGAACTACTGCTTCTTTCTACCTCTGTATCTTTGCATATACTGTTTATAACTTGAAATACTAATATTGGTCATCAGCCTGAAAAGCTTTAAACAAATTAGACACTCCTTAAAATTCTAAAAAAAATGTATTCATTGAATATGTAAATATATTCGTATCATATAATCAAGAAAAATTTTACTTAAGATACATTTTTGATAAATAAGTAAATTTAGTGGTTGGTCATGTAGCATTTTGATCCATTGGCAAATTAGCCTGCTTCCCATTTTGCAGCTGCCATTATTGAATATATTATGCAATATGGCGATTAATTGTTAAATTATATGTCTCTCTCCCACCTTCAGGACAGGAACCAGATCTTACTCATCTTTATGTCCCTAGTACCTGGCATATGGCTTATGCTTGATAAATGCTGAAATAAATAAATGACCAATTTCTATGACTGATTTTTACTACGTTTGACTTCTCTATATTTCTAAAGGTTATCATTCTTCCCCTAGTTGCCCATGCTAGAAATCCGCTGGTCACTTTTATTTGACTACTGTCTCAGCCTCTTCAGTTGATTCTTCTAATTATGTAATTTGAATTCATTTATTACTTTGCTGTTGTCCAAGTTTGGGCCCTCGTTGTCATTTGGATGATTACAGTATCTTGATACTCCACCTCTATCTCTTCAGTCTCGTTCTCTTTTTATTTAGACTGTGTACAACTGGTAGATTCAGAAGTTGTCTTCAGCATTCAGTGTCTCCTTACTGCCTGTGAGATATAGTCCTAATTCCTTAGCTCAGCACTGAAAGCTATCATTGTAGCCCCCAAATACCTCTTAGTTCTTAACTCTTTTCATGCAAGCAGGCTATTTTTCAGGCATGCTGTGATTAGTAATTTTTCCTCACCTACAAACATGCATAACCCTTTTTATTATGCTTCACTTTATTGCTCTTCACAGATAATATGTTTTTTACAAGACCCTCCACCAGCAAAAAGATTACTAATTGCTGAAGGCTCAGATGGTGGTTAGTATTTTCTAGCAATATAGTATTTTAAAATAAGGTATGTGCATTGTTTTTTTAGACATAATGCTGTTGCGCACTTAATAGACTACAGTATAGTGTAAATATAAGTTTTTTTTTTTTTTGAGGAAGATTGGCCCTGAGCTAACATCAGTTGCCAATCTTCCTCTTTTTTTTTTTTTTTTTCCCCCAGTACATAGTTGTATATCCTAGTTGTAGGTCCTTCTAGTTCTTCTATGTGGGACGCTGCCTCAGCATGGCTTGATGAGCAGTGAGTAGGTCCGCGCCCAGGATCTGAACCCACAAACCCAGGGCTCCCAAAGTGGAACGTGCAAACTTAACTGCTGTGCCACCAGGCTGGCCCTTAAATGTAACTTTTGTATGCACTAGGAAACCAAAAAATCCATGTGACTTGCTCTATTATGATATTTGCTTTATAGCAGTAGTCTGGAACCAAATCCACAATATCTCCGAGGTATTCTTGCTATATTCTATCAACTGGAATGTTTCTTAAGGCCCAATTCAGATTCTGCTTTTTTCTTTTCTCCTTATTTTCCCCTAGTCATGTATAATCTCTCCTCAAAACTTAAGTGGGATATTTTCTGTTTCATTACATTTATCATATATTGCATTGCACTGTAGTTCTTTGTGTCCTGTCTCATTTTCTGTCCTAGGTTGAATGCTTAACATCTTTGAGGAAAAGGACTATGTAGCTTATCTTCATCTTTTACCCCTTTAGTCCTGAGCAGAGCAACTTGTAAATAGTAACTACTTATTAATCTGTATTGAATAAATAACAGTCTCATGTCTGAAAATCCCCAGATTTTACGTTTATTACTTTAAACTTTTTTCTGCTTTTGGCATTTCTGAGGGAGCAGAACTGCATTATGTCATTTTTTTTTAGGTAGAGACACTTGACAGGTACATAATTTTCAGTTTATTACCTTCAGTCATAATAATTGAGTTCCCCATCTCAGACTGAGAATTTTCTACGGCAGAAGGAGCTATGTCTAGATACAACTGAAGCAAGTAATAATAAAAATAACAATTTTTGTTATTAAAAACAAATAATAATTCATTTAATGTTATTTCACTTAATGCTTAAGACAGTTCTACTGAAGTAGTGCTATTATCTCCACTTTATAGGCAAGAGAACTAAAGTTTAGAGAAGTTAACTTTTCCATGGTCACATAATCGGCCTGAACCAAGATGCAAATTCAGGTCTCTGCCTTGAGAGCACGAATTCTCTTAACCATTATATTCTAGAGCCTCTTTCTTCTTTTGGCATTTTTCTCTGCTCCTTTTTTTCCCAGACTCATCCCCACTCCAGTAACCACAGCCTGTCTCCTGTCTGCTCAGTTTCTTACCCTAGCCTTTCACTTATGCAGCATCTCTTGTATCTTTCCCTCTCCCTCAACAATGCCAATACTTGCTTTTTTGTTAGGATTGTTCTTGATGACTAGCTAGTTGATCTGAAGGGCAAATTCATGCTGAAATCTTACCTTCAAGCTCTAGGTAAGATAAGCTTGAACCCACAATCTTATACCCTGTCGAAATCCCAAATCTCCAAAGATTTCTACGTTTTCCTGGTGTAGGGTGCTTAAGTTCTCATGGCCCCCTCTGCTTCTTGTGTTTCTGTTTCTGCACATGTTTATAGACGTATAACAACTTAACTGGTTTCAACAAAGATACTTGCATTTCACGTCGTCCTCCCCCCCATACTATAACCAGTTTCATGTCCTGTGGCTGGCTCTTTTGTCCTCATTATCATGTCTGTTCTTCAATCCTTTCTTCCTTATTTGCATTGGAAACTCCAAATTCTTCTCTCTGTAAGGAAGAACAGTTCAGTTCCCTCAAATTCCTCCTCTCAGAGAGCATAGCCAATTTCCTCAAGTGTTCATCGAACAAATATATTTAAAAGAATCAGTCCTCCTTAGAAAACAGATATACTTGTAAATAGCAAAACTTCTTTCTTGCTATATTAGTAAAAGTTATCTAACCTCCTATTCTCTTGGAAGCCTTGAGGAGGGGGAAGGATTCTTTCATCTACTATTGAGCCTATATCAGTTAGAAGTACCTGTTACAATCAAGATACTTGACCCTATCTATTGTTGATGCATTATCAGTTTGGTTCCTAAGGAAAAGGAAGCCTCATTGAGTTAAAAAAAAGTATGCATTTTTTGAAGGTACTTAAGCGTGTCACAACCACTGGGTCATGGACCGATGCTGTTTGTGATTATATTTTAACGCTAAGAACAATGTTGTATGAGTATATATTCTGTATATGTTGATATAAAGTTACTAATTTATACGTAGAGGAGTGGACTGCCCTCCATTCTGAGATTTTGCCATTTCTGCTTCTCCTTACTTCCTTCCCTTCTTGATGTCAAAATGTACTCTTTTAAGAAATAATGAGGATAATTGATAGTAATATCCTGCCAAAACAATAAATCAGTAACCTTATATATATCTGCCAAATTTCTATTGATCAGAAATTTACTGATCAATAATTTCAAGGCCTAGTTGAAATCACTGCTTTAGTAGGTAATTCAAGTTTTGGAATCATACACACTTAGGTTTAAATCCCATATTAGCTGTCTGGCTTTGTGTGGGTTATTTAGCTTCATGAGGCCAGTTTTGTAAAAATGGGGATAATTCTGGCTCAGTGAGCTTATGTAAATATTAAAAAAAATGATGTACATAAAGTTGCCTGGTATATAGAAGACATTTAGCAATTCTTCCCTCTGTCATGTTTATATTTTAGGATTACTTCATTTTTCTTTAAATACTTCAGTTGTGTGGTTGACAGGCTGGCCAAAGATGGGCATAAGAGACCTATAAAACTGATCATACTCCTTAGGTTAATTGTTTTCTCCTCTTTTCTTTCCTCTTTTGCTTCATAGAGGGTATAATGCGGATAGCTATCTGAAAGGTGTGTATATTTCCATGATTGTCTTAATTTAAAATAACAGTATGCTGAGATCATGTGTGTAAGAATAATTAAAGAAATCATAGGTTGATATATGATGAACTTTGAGGATTGAGCCTTCATTTAAGAATCTGTGGTGTATTTGTCGTGCAAGAAATATGCATTGTAAATATTAAGCTATAGAACAATTCAGCAGTTTCATGAAGCAGTTTAAGTAAGTTCAAATCCTTATTTTGTCTTTTCCCAGAGGCTTTTGGACTTTTTATAAATTTGAGCTAAGATTATATATCTGCAAAGTCCAAAATGGTCTTGAACATTTCAGCACTAGAGAAACAGATTTCTGGTAATATACTTCTGAATATTAATAAGTACTATCAACTCTGTAATTGAATGTGTCGAACTTTGATGTGTAAATTATAGTAAATGTCCAATTGTTTGTTGCTTATTGGTTAGCATAATTGACTTTCCATTTTGTTGCTATGGAAACCTTATCATTGCACTCCAGTATCAGGAGAGTGTTCATTTTACTGTAAATTTTTGTTCTGCTATATGTTTTTATTGTGTTAAAACTTCATAAAACTCTATACAAAATTCTACACTTAGTTTTGGTTTGTCCTTTTAAGGAATGTCTTATGACCAATGGAACCTTAAATATCAGATCTAAAGCAAAATTCTTGCTTTACCAAATCCCTAAAAACACCTTACTAAATCTCTAAAAATAAGTGGACCTATCCTTTCATTTTCTCTGAGGTTGGCAGAATAGTAGATAATTCTTTATTTTAGTATAGTATAATGGTAGTTATAGAGAAAGAACTGGTGTTGGTTATAGAAGTACTTCATATAAAATAAAGAGAACCATGTTGAAAAAATACAAGTAGTATGACTAATAGTAATATCACTATGTTTGTGAAGCATTTTTAATTTATAAAGCACTTTCACTTGTATTATGTCGCTTGAGCTTAATTGACCTTTTGAGTTAGGGATGGGGGAAACTATTATACCCAGTTTACAAGTGTTCATGTTTACTCGGCCAACGTCTGTTTAACCTGAACTCTTATCTTCTGACTCCTAGCTTTCATTTTAGTACTCTATACAATTCTAGTTTTATTAACTTTTAGGGTTGTATTTTTTTCTTTTACTATACCTAAAAAATGGTTAACATTTTCAAAGCTATGTTAAAAGTGAACGTGAAAAATGTCATTTTTTTCTCCAAGAGAACTGAGAATAACTATAAAAGGGAATATATAATTTGCTACCTAGTTGTGAGTATTCATGGTAGTATCAGTTCTTTATTGTATTTTTATAACACAAAAATATTCTAGGGGTGTGGTGATTCCAGCAGCAGTAGTGTGTAACTTCCGGAGAGTTTATCATGGTTTAAAGTTTATGTAAAATTGAAAAACCATTTAAAGAAGCTATTACTAATGAAGTTGAATGATGTTTTCTATATTTACAAATTATATGTTAAAAGAGACCAGTCATGTTATCCACAATATAGATTTGCAAAGTGAATGTTTTATATGCATTAGATATTTTAGTGCACTGAAAAAATACTCATGTTTCATATTTTTAAAGGAAAATGTATTTCTGATGTTAAAGTTTAGTCTGCACTTATTTCCAATTTATGACTGGTTGTGGGGATAAAGATCTTTATAGTGATAAACTGCTTTAAATAAAAAAGTGTTTAAAAAGCCAAAGAGTAAACTTCATTTTATAAGCCCTTTTCGACTTGAGCATCTAACAACTTCCCTAAAATATTTTGTTGTAATATGTTAACACTCAGTGATCATAGCATTTGGGCCTAAATACGTTCAGATTTATTTATGAGGAAAAGCATGATCTCTTTTGTTATCTCCATTAATTTTATCCTCCTTTCTTGTGCATGAGTTATTTCTTATTAATAGTGGTATTATCCCTACCCCTAGTTTTTCCTTGGTGTGCTCTTTACACCCTGAGAGCTGTTCTTTTATTATGCCCTTCCATTAAAATAAAGTTAGTCTTACCTTCTAAGGAAGTTAAAAATAACTGTATATAATTAACAAATAACTGAGTACATTTCTGGGTTTTGTTTTTTTGTTGCTCAATATGTGACTTTCTCAAGGCCAGCTCTATTGCCAGTGCCTCAAACCACACAAAACACTTAGTACTCTACAATTCAGCTTTGACTTTACTTGGTCTAGCCTTGTGACTTCTTAAAAGAGCTCCAGTATACTCTGTCCAGCTAGATTCTGTAGAAGTAAAATGTTCAGCTCTTGGCTGTGGTGTGGTAATGTAGTATAGCTTGATTTGTTATGGGGTTCCTATAACTTTTTCTCAGCAAATCTGGTGTTTCCATCTCTGAGAAGCACTTTATTTCCTTTACTGGTGACTTTAAATTTCCAGTTAGCTCTTCTGTCAGAAGTACTTATTTGATCAAATTGTGAAGTTTTAAAAAAATTTTTTAATTGGGATAAAATACACATAACACTTAGCATCTTAACCACTTTTAATGGTGTAGTTCAGTGGCATTAAGTACATATAGTCACCATGTGTGCAGCTGTCACCACCATCCTTCTTCAGAACTCTGTTTACCTTGGAAAGCTGAAACTCTGTACCCGTTAAATACTAACTTCCCATTACCCATTCTCCCCAGGTCCTGCCAAACGACTATTCTACTTTCTGTCTCTATGAATTTGACATATAAATGGAATCATACGGTATATGTCTTTTTGTGTCTGTCTTATTTCACTTAGCATAATGTTTTCAAGATTCATTCAGGGCCGGCCCCGTGGCTTAGCGGTTAAGTGCGTGCGCTCCACTACTGGCGACCTGGGTTCGGATCCCAGGCGCGCACCGACGCACCACTTCTCCGGCCATGCTGAGGCCGCGTCCAACATACAGCAACTAGAAAGATGTGCAACTATAACATACAACTATCTACTGAGGCTTTGGGGGTGGGGAGAGTTTAAAAAAAAAAAAAAAGATTCATCCATGTTGTATCATGTTTCAGAATTGCCTTCCTTTTTAAGCCTGAATAATATTCCATTGTATGTATGTACTACAGTTTGTTTATCCACTCCTTCATTGATGGATGCTTGGGTTGCTTCCTGTGATGCTTTTCTTTTAGTAAGTATAGCACTGTTGGAGGTTATTGTACCTGGTCATGATCATTTGATAGTCTGTAACTGTGTTGCTCAATGCAGTAATCACTAGCCACATGTAGCTATTAAAATTTAAATTAATTATAAATAAGTAAAATTTAAAATTTAATTCTTCAGTCACACTAGACACATTTTAAGCATTTAGTAGCCACATGTGGCTGGTGGCTGTCATACTGGACAGCATTGATGTATAGAACATTTCAGTCATTGCAGAAAGTTCTCTTGAACAGTGCTGGATAATGAATGCACAGGTCTATTTTAATACCTTGAATTTACAGAAGACAGAAAAATTTCTTGTGGATTATAGAAATATTTTTATTTACATTTAAATAAAGAAATATATTAGGTTTTTGTTTTTTTTTTTTTTTTAGTGGCCCCATGAAAACATTTTCCTTTTTTTTTTTTTTTTTTTTTTTTCCCTCTCCAAAGCCCCAGTACATGGTTGTATATCCTAGTTGTAAGTCGTTGTAGTTCTGTGTGAGCCACCGCCACAGCATGGCAACTGACAGACAGGTAGGTGGTGTGGTTCCTGGACCAGGAAGCGAACTCTGGCCACCAAAGTGGTGAGTGCCAAACTTGAACCACTAGGCCATCGGGGCTGGCTCTTATTAGTTTTTTTAAGAAAATAATTATATCTATTTAAAGACATTTTTGTAGTGAGTCCAAATGTTTTTGTTCACACTCTGCCAGGAAAGTAATGAAATACTTTGTACTGGATGAATTTTAAGTAAACTGGTTTTCAAGTGAAGTAAATGATAATCAATGTCTTAGAAGTTTAATATATTAAAAATATATAAACCATCATATATCAAAGATTTATAGAATAGTTTGAGTTTGAAGTCATATTTCTTATCCATCATTCTTTTAGTTAGGGGCATATTTGTTAAATTACATTCCTTTTTAGGAGTTGGAGTTTAGTTGATCTCAGGTGTAGAAGACAGCAGATGATCATTAGTAGTAATTTGTCCAGTTTTTTTATGTTGAGATCTTAAAACAACTTATCCTAGAAATTCTGTATTCTTTTAAAAATTTTTATTTTAGTTTTTATTAAGATATAATTGACATATAACATTGTATTCGTTTTAGGTGTACAACATAATGATTTGATATATGTGTATATTGCAAAATGATTACCACGGTAAGTTTAGTTAACATATCACCAAACATAGTTACAAATTTTTTTTTTTTCTTGTGATGAGAACTTTTGAGATCTCACTTAGGTACTTTCAAATATACTACACAGTATTGTTAACCAGAAATTCTATATTCTTAAGCATTTTTACTATCACTGAGATGAGATGAAGCGTTTTTTTTGCTGACAGCCTCAAATGCCCTCTTTCGGGAACTGGAGGAGCAGGTTTGGTGTGTGGATGTGTGTGTGTATATTGTCACTCTGGGTTGTATGTTTTTATTAATACCAGTTTGTTGACCTATCTTTTAAAATTACTTTTAAAAAGATATCAGAAGATATTTTTAAATGCTTGGAACAGTTTTTGAACCTACTGGCTATGTTTAGAGATTATTTTAGGGCCGGCCCCATGGCTTAGCAGTTAAGTGCACGCGCGCTCAGCTACTGGCGGCCAGGGTTTGGATCCCAGGCGCACATCGACGCACCGCTTGTCCGGCCATGCTGAGGCCACGTCCCACATATAGCAACTAGCAGGATTGCCACGTCCCACATATAGCAACTAGCAGGATGTGCAACTATGACATACAACTATCTACTGGGGCTTTGGGGAAAAAAAAAAAGGAGGAGGATTGGCAATAGATGTTAGCTCAGAGCCGGTCTTCCTCAGCAAAAAGAGGAGGATTAGCATGGATGTTAGCTCAGGGCTGATCTTCCTCACCAAAAAAAAAAAAAAGAGAGAGAGAGAGAAAAAAGAAATTATTTTAACTTGCTAAATAATTGTTTGAGCTTGAGAACTCACTTAAATCTGGCATTTTTTATGTAATTAAAAAAACTATTAATTTCTTGAGCATATTATTTGAAAGACTTTAAGGCAAAAGAATAAAATCCCTCATTTCTAAGAAAAATAGTTTATATGTTTCTTTTCAGAAGTAAATAGGAACTTGATCTAATCTCATTGAAAAAATCTATCTAATTTTTTCACATCAAAACTTTTGACTGTTATTGCACTAATTTAAAAATAATTTTCAGTTAGAACAAATGTTAAGGAATAAAAAATTAGGCTGTTGTTTATTCTGACCTTGTGGAAAGAGAAAGGAGTGATATTAGTAATAAGCAACTCTGGAATAGGTATCTTTTTTTTTTTTTTTTTGGTGAGGAAGATTGGCCCTGGGTTAACATCTGTTGCCAATCTTCCTCTTTTTGCCTGAGGAAGATTGTCACTGAGCTAACATCTGACACTGAGCCAGTCTTCCTCTGTTTTGTGTGTGGGAAACTGCCACGGCATGGCTTGATGAGTAGTGTGTAGGTCCGTGCCTGGGATCTGAACCTGTGAACCCCAGGCTGCTGAAGCAGAGCACATGAGCTTAACCACTCCACCACTGGGCCACCCCTGGAATAGGTATCTTTTTAGGCTTAATTATTGGAGTTGAGCTAAGAAAGGATACCAGTTCACATTCCAGCTCTTTGTAAAACAGAAACTTTTGTTTTTCTGTTACTGACTTGGCTTGCTACAGTTACAATTAATGAGCTGGTGTAATAATGAGAAGTGTCTGAAGCTAGGAAAGTAGATAATTTTTTAAGTCTAGTGTATGTAGATACCATAAAAAACTTTCAATAGCCAAGAGAGTAAGATAGATTTAAATGAAAGGAAGAGTGTTTTCTCACTGTAGATTTTCTCCTATACAAATAGCAGAAACAATAACAAGCATTGAGTTCAGGAAAAAGTTACCAACCAGATTTCCGCAGCTCACTATTTGAATACTAACATTTTGTGTTTATCTGCTGATGCTCACAGCAAGTTTTTTTCATATCTAGGCAGGGATATAATTCATTAATTCAGTCAATAGGAATGCCTAATGTGTACCTGCTATTGTAATCAAAAATGAGCAAATGAATTGTGGTAGTATTGTAAAGTTAGAACAGACACATTCTCTTTGCTTCAGTAGTTCCTAGAGAAACTTTTTTTTACGAATTTCAAAAGTTGTATAATTAGGACACATATTTGAGAGAGTCACCTTGAAAGGCAATCAATTCTTATGATCCAAGCATTGCCAACTAGACACCAAATGAAAATTTCTTATTCAAAACCTTTTATTTGTATTAAAAGAGCAGTTTATTTGGGGCTTGCATTGTTGAAAGGATTATGTATCAATATGGAGCCATACAGTTTTACGTACACTACTTAGAGCTTTAGAAAACTGATCAAAATCTATCCTTTTATTCCTTAATAAAAAATAATTCTTAGATGTCTGTAAAGTATAGAGCAGTAGGTCTAACTAACATGTGGTTCAGGGTCTAGGCAAGTAACATAAATTAGCGAAGCAGGTGAGTTTAAGGGACATACATGCATTATGGGATTGGCAGTGACTCTGAATGGGTAAGCAGGTATGAAAAAAGCTAGTGGCAACCACTTCTCAACTGTGGTCATTTGTTTCCACGTGGGTTTTTATTGACTTTTATTGGGAGATATGTTCTAAATTTAAAATATTTCTTCAAAGTCTTAACAGACTATTAACCAAACAAGATATGTTTGTAGGACTATCTCTGCCACTACAGTAACTGTCTTTATAAAATCAAATATTGACTCAAATACTGAATATGCCTACCATATTCCGGTTCTGTTTTAAGAACTCTAGTATATACAAAGAAACATTAGACCTGGCCACTACCCTTTAGAACAGCATTGTTCAGTAATCCTTCCTGGGATGATAGAAATGTTAACACTGTATATCCTTTTGGTAACTGTTCAGTATGGTAGCCACTAACCACATGTGCCTTGTGGCTAGTGCAACTGAGGAACTGACTTTTTAGTTTAAGTTAATTTAAATTTAAATATGTACAACCTCATGTGGTTAGTGACTACTGAACTGACAGTGGCGCTCTAGAAACTAAATTCAGTTGTTAAGACAATCATGAAGTTACCAGTTCAAGATTTATATTACATTTCAGGACAGCAATGGAAGAGATAGATGGCTTGAGGTCATACACAGTTTCTAAGTGAATTGTACAGGCAGTTGCTGTAGGATTTCAGAGGAGGGAGTGGTTACTTTAAGATAAGCTTTAGAGAGGAGGTGAAATTTAAACTGAGGGATAGGTGGAATTTCATTAAGAGGAATACATGTTCTAAGAGAGTGGGATAATGGGAACCAAATGCATGCAGGCAGGAAAAATTTTTTAAAAACTTCGTATTTTTTGTTCAGAAGGTTGCCCCAAATTATGTCCTTTTTGTTTTTCCTATTTTGACATTCAAATTGTTTAACAGTTGAGGTTGGACTTGATGCATCTGCTGGTTCTAAGCTTTGGTCAACAGCTTGAGAAATAAGGCATTATGCTGTTTTTATTCTTTGAGGTCAACAGCCAAAACGATGTAAAGAATGTAACCTTTTAAAAAATAGCTTTACTTTATATCATTTATTCTTTTTACTTGGAATATGCAGATTTTACCACTGGAAAGTTTTTTACTCAGTTGTGTGTTTTCTTTCTGGTATTATGAATGATAATTTAACTCAAGGAGCTATAGGGAAAAGCAAATGAAAAGCTCTCAACTGCATAGTTTTCATGAGGTATCCTAGTTTCAGTTGAAAACTTTTTCTGTTTAATAGTTGTTGAGTCTTTTCTTTGGAAGAATTATATTTAATTTGCAGCATGGTGTTTGAAATATTTTGTATTCCATTCATTTATACCAATTTAAAGGGATGACTTCTTTATTAGTTAAGCCAGGGAAATCTTTGGCTAATGATGCAGTGATGTTTTGTGTAAAAAAATATTTTATGAATTAAAATATACTAAAATCCCTGTTCAAATGTTTCCTTATGAGAGAGAATTTCCTTGATTACCTTCTATAAAAATAACAGTACTTCCCACCCTACCTTGCACCATTCCTTATGCCCCCTCTGCCTCCATGGTTTATTTATGTAGATTAAATGAAGTAAAGCGTGTATTACTTTATGTGCCTGATACTTAATGGGCACTCAGTAAATATTCTTGCCTAACCTTTCTCATTCATGGTGAAAAACCAAATTCTTGTCTTTTAAAATTTATAGTGAGAGATACTTTTTAAAGTGGTGGTGGTTTTAATTTATGTTAATAATATGGTAGTTATTTTTGATGTATTACAATAAAGTGAAGTATGCAGATTTATAATTTAAAGCACTATTTTATCATTAATAGATATTTAAATTACCGTTTATTGAACACGTGTTATATGACAGGCATCTGCTGGACATCTCACCCTTTTTGTTTTACTAATCCTAACAGCAGTCCTAAGAGGTGTTTTATTTTCTTTATACACATATTAAAAAACTGAAGCATAGAGAAGTAAAATTACTTGCTCGTGTTACATAGAAAGCTGGCTTAACTGGAATTTGAAACTAGGTCTGTCTAAATCCAAGCCAGTGCTCTTTTCACTGTATATTATATATTTTAATATTTTAAACAGTTATAGGAGTTTACTGTTGAATTTTGTAATAAACATGTTTCCCCCATCACAGAATGTGATGTGATTTTCTATAGAGTTCTGGAAACAACATAATATGATAAAAAGCTGAGGGTACTAGTCTATAGATCCATAAAATATTAATTGAGACAGACGTGTATCAATCTAGCCTAATGTCATTTTACAGAGAGAAAAATGAGGCCCAGAAAGATTGTCTAACATCACGAAGGGAACCAGGATATCCTAACTCTAGTAGAGCATGGTTTTTAATGAACAACCTTGAATTTAATAAAAAAAAAAATCATATCTACAATAAGAGAATAAGAATTAAAAAGACATTCTCTTTTTTAAAAAAATACTTTTATTGAGATGTAAAAGACATACAATAAACTGTACATTTTTAAAATATATAATTTGATAAGTTTTGACATACCTCTACACCCATGAAACCATCACTCCAATCAACATAATGAACATATCTGTCACCCCACAAGTTTCTTTGTGTCCGTTTGTAATCTCACCCTCTTGCCATTATCCCATTCCCCCCAATTCCCAGGCAATCACTTTCTGCTTTTCATCACAATAGATTAATTTGCGTTTTCTAGAGTTTTACATGAAAAGAATCATAGAGTGTGTCCTTCTTTTTTTTTTCTTGGCATAGCTTCTTTCACTCTACATAGTGATTTTGAGATTCCACCATGCTGTTGCATGTATAATTCATTTCTTTTTATTGCTGAGTAATATTCCATTGTATGGATATACCACAATTTGTTTATCCATCTACCTGTTCATGGATATTTGGGTTGTTGCCAGGTTTTGGCTATTACAAATAAAGCTGCTGTGAACATTTGTGTTCAAGGTTTTTAGTGGATTTATGCTTTCATTATTCTTGGGTAAATGCCTAGGAGAGAAATAGTTCCTTTTGGTATGAAAAGTATCTCGTTATTTTAATTGCATCTCCCTGATTATAACAAAGGATTGGTATTTTTTCATTTGCTTGTTGTCCATTCTGAATTCTTTTTCTATTAATTACCTGGTCTTATTTTTCTAACCAAAATATCGAAGGAATGTAATGCTAATATTTTACATTTCTTTATCCCAGAGTTTCCAGATAATGGCAAAAGTAATCCAAGTATAATTCATATTTGAATTACTAGGGTACTTAGGTCTGTAGTTGTTCTTATACTTTTCTTTTGATGCATATTTACATGTTCTGTGTATTTGAAGGAAAGCCAGCTTATTGGACAGTATTAGATAGTATGTGGGAACAAAACTGATTGCCATTTGGTTACATTCAGTAGCATGACTAACCTAATGCTGATTGCCAGCCTGGGGGGGAAAGAACTCAAATTATTCATTATCAAGTGTTTCTTTGATACATAATGCCTTAGTGACATTCTATAGATCCGCAGTGGTAGCCTCCCTGCCTGTTATCCTCTAACTATGGTTTTTGTGGTTCAACCTGTCTAACCTGTAGTTCTTGTGTTAGTGTGAATAGAAATAAGGAAACTAGGTCTGGGTATTAACTGGTTCTCTGTAGGTTTTTGTTATCTAACCCCACTCGTAATGGAATATGTCATTTTATAAACTTTGTTCCATTTGGTAGTAAAGAATAAGATAGTTCAATGTCTTATGTGACTGTTACCTTCCTTTGGGGTGCTGCTTATACCAGTGGGAAAGTTGGTTCTTCATTTTGGAGTATGTGACCTGATATATTGTGATATAATAACAAGTCATACTTCAAAATTACCAATTCTAAATTGTGATTAAAAGATAGTTTTGCTTTATTATTCACTCATACCTCATCAGTGGGGAATGAAGTATATTTTCCAAATAAATTAATCTTAATTCTTTAAACATATAAAACATTGATTTTTAACATTGTTTTTGGAAATTATATTTATGTAGTGTGTCACATTTTGCTGCCTGATTTACATAATATACATAGAAAATTTTACTTTTTCTTGAGTAGTACTCCTTATTCTTGTACCAAATGGCATTAGTGGTTAGTATGATTCTTTTCTTTTTTCTTCTTTTCTTCTCAGGTATTACTTCTCACTCAGTATGTCAACTTTGAGCAGCCATTTCTCCATTCATTCAACAAATATTTACTGAGCACCTTCTGTGGTGCCTGATCATATATAATAATGATCAAAATATTTAATAGCAATCAATTATACTTCCTTCTATCATGGGACTTAAAATATGGAGAGGAAGATAGAGATAAGTAATTGTACTACAAGGATCCTGGGACTCCCAGGGGCCTGTGAACCACATTTTAAGAACTGCTGATAATAAAGGGAAATGAAGGATAATGAAGGGAAAACGGAAGTATACAATCCCAAATCATCGTTAAAGCAAAAGTTGTTTGTAGGATTCAAAATGGACATAATGTAAACTTTTGAGTTAAAATTAGAACCAATCACTATTTTAGAAAAGAAACAATTGAAACAGTTTAAGAGTTTGCTGTGGATCTTATAGCAAACCAATGACAGAACCATGACTAGAACTTAGGTTTTCTTATTCATAATTTCTTTCTTTCTTTCTCTCTCTCTTGCCTTTAATATCCCACTTCTGCTTAATCATTCTAGATTTTTGGTTGTGAAATGTGTTTCTGTGTTGGAAGAATGTGAGAACCTGCAATTTGTACATGCTGTCTATTAAAATAGAGGTGATTTTTAATTATATTTTTTATTGAGATATCATTTTTTACCAGTGGTAATTTTAGTAATATTAAATGTGAGATATGATTGGGCTGAAAAAATGATTTCCATATTAATGAAGTAATTAAATCATAGGTGTTTAAATTACTTTGAATATACAATGCATTTTAATAAAATGTATATACATTTGGAATGCTTTTATTTTTTTTTAATATTATTTTTGTTGTTCTTGTTTTTTTTGGTGAGAAAGATTTGCCTTGAGCTAACATCCGTTGGCAATCTTCCTCTTTTTTTTTTTTTTTTTTGCTTGAGGAAGATTAGCCCTGAACGTCTGTGGCAATTTTCCTGTATTTTGCATGTGGGATGCCTCCACAGTATGGCTGAGGAGTGGAGTAGGTGGCGCCCCAGGTCCGAACCTGCGAACCCGGGCTGCTGAAGCAGAGCACAGAGAACTTGAATCACTCAGCCACGGCCACCACGGGGCCAGCCCCTGGAATGCTTTTAGAATGCGTATAAGACACTTTATAATTGTAGATAGAAATGTGATCATTTATATTGCTCAGTAAGTAGAGAGATGAAATCTCTATGAGTTTCAGACTTATAGGAGTAAAATGGGGTTTGAGGAATGGTAATTGAAATTTGAAGAGGAAAGAACTGTATTTATGTAATTTTCTTTCATTACCCTCTACAGTTCTAATATTATGTATGATTTGGTTGGTTTATAAAATTATTATACGTGGTATATTTATATATGTGTAGGCCTGGTGAGAGAAATGGAAACAATGTGGAGAAATTATTTTTAACCTACTTCTTTTTCCTAAGCCTTCATAATTCTGCTAAAATGAGTAAACTTTTGTGACACATTATTGGTTTAAAAAATTGTTTTACATATATATTTTATGGACTTAAAAATCATGTTTTTCATGATAACATGACTATAGTTTTTAAATAAGTTATATTAAAGTAGATATGCTTCTGTGAACTTTGATCTGAGCCACCACCTTATAGGAAGAGTGGCTTTATCATCTTTTTTTATCCATCATTGTCTAGAATAGGACTTTACACATAGTAGATATTTAATAAATTGTAAACAGACTATTGCAGGCTACTCCCACCCCTTCCCATATATGTTTTTGTAGTACTTTGTGGAATATGACTTTTGTAGGAGGAGTGTGCTTGCCATTATGATTATTATGTACAACTATAAAAATTTTTCACGAGAACTAAGCATACCATATTCTGAATTGTTAAGAATGTAATATATATGATTCCTTCAGATGTGTGATAACTAGGATTTGTTAAAAATGATTAAAAACATTATATTAACGTATTATACCATAAAATATAAAATATTTTAAATTAACGTTGTAAGTCTGAATCTAAGACACAAACTTCTGCAGATTTCACTTGTCTTAATACATTTTTGCCATTTTTTTTTTCTGATATATTAATATTTGTGGATACCAGCTTTACAATATGAGGAAAAATGAATGAGATATTACTAAAAATGTAATTAAGTAATAGCTAGGAAACTTCATTTTTAGGAATTATGAAAGAAGTTTTTATATTATGTTGGGCATAAATTTAAATATATACTTAATACTTTTTATATATTGAAATATACCCAGTAACATGGCATTTCAGCTTAAAAATTCTTAACATGTTTTCAAGAAAATATACTCTCCGAGTAGCACAATTTTAAGACGTTGAGAGGCCATTACCTTCACCTGTAGTGTTGAAATTCCAGACAAAGGACTATCCTACATTAGATGACCTTCCGAGAATTTTATAGCCTTCCGCAACTACTTCCCCAATAATGAAATCCAATGTCTTTATTATTAGATTAGCTTTCTATTATATTAGCTCTCTCCTTTTGTTTTTTGTATCATTCTTTCCTCATTTTATTATCTTATAGGCATACCAAAAGGTACATAGAGAGTAAAAGACAAAACACCGTTGTATTCACCACCCAGCTAAAGAAATAAACATTATCGATACAATTGAAAGAAGCCTTCTGGATACCTCTCTCTGGCGTTTCTTCCCCTCTCCATCCCTGCACTCCCAACTACTATACTAAATCTGATACTTACCATTTCCACACCAGAAATTATTTCTTGATGAAATCTCCAGCTCTGAAACCCTCGTGGTAATTATAAATATTTTCCTTGTGTCCTCAGCAGACGTGAAGACCAATATGAAGGACAGTGGGAAGGTTGCATTTGTTTTCACATACCACATTTCTATCAAATTGCCAGTATAACACTTTATCACTCACTAATTTTTAACTTGTTTCAACCAAGTCACTTAGCTGTTTTATTGTTTCTGTTTGTAAATAGCTATTACTTACCTTGCACTTGACTAATTAGTTTTACTTCCTCAGGGATGTTCTTTTGTATTGTCTGTATAATTTCATTGTTGCCTTCCCACTCCCCAGGTCTTGAGTAACTGACAACTTGCTTTCTATTTCTTCAACCTAATCAGTAAAATAAAACATTTAATGAGAGCCCCAAGTCTAATTCTCTCCTTCTCTCTCTGTTTCCCTTCCTCCCTCCCTCCCTGTCTGTCAGTTCATCTGTTTTATCTGTAATCTTAGTTTGGTTGCCTTTTATTGTATACTTTCAAACAAAAAGTAAAGCATCTCGGGGCTTTTCCTTTGGAATCTTTTCTCTTAATATCTCTTTATTTACGCCCCCAAATTCTTATCATTATGCTTGAAAGAGATATGCTACTATGTTATCTATTTTGTTTATGCTTAGTTATTTAAAAATATGTAACAATTTAGCACATTGGAGGTTTTTATGGTATATCAGATCTGCTCTAAATTAAATATGACATAAATTAATTTTAATCCCATCTTTTCTTTATTTTGATATCCTACTATCCTTTGCCCACTTTTTGGCTGTGTTTAGTAATAATGGTAATAATGTTGGCTCTCCTGGTAGTTGAATAAGTAATAAATGGCAAATACTGTGACAAAGATTTCTATATTTTACTAACTTAATCATTTTTATAGTCCTTTGAGACAAAACCTTTGTTCTTAATTGTTCTGATATACTAATGTTTCATTATTTTATTAGAGTCTTTTGGCTTTCTGTTTCATAGAGTGTCTGCCTCTGCCTAAGTCACTTCCCCACCTGTCTCTATCTTATTGTCATCTTCACAACCAGAATTTCCACATATTTCCAAAGTGCCCCTAGGAGGTGTTAAAGCCCCTATTGAGAAGCTCTGGCTAGGGGAAATGACTTCAGGTTCACATTTAGAGGTAAAAAGAAAATATAATGTATAAATAGCCTTGTAAAAAATTTTTTTTACCGTTTGTTTTTGAGTCTCACTTAAAGTGTAATGGTCAGTAATCGGTGCATTAAACTACTATCACTATTTCTTATATTCTTGGGGCTATGGATGCAAAACAGGACTTGTATGTTTTATATCCTGGGATGTTCAGGAATGGGGGAGGTTCAGAATGAGGAAAATCCCCTGCTTTACCTTCAGAGGTGTGAGAACAAATAGAATCTAGGCACTGAGGCAAATTTGTTTCTTTGATCATCCAGAGATCTGCTTAATATAATTTTTGAAGTTACTTAAATTTTTAACATGGTTGATTTTGTATAAAGGAGATATTCTAGGAAATTAATTAATCCAGGTCTTATTTTATGCTTTTTGTGAATATGGTATATTTTCCTAAAAAGTCTTTTTTGCATATTAGGCTCCTAAGAAATAACTGATAGCTAGAAGGTAACTGGGTGATGAAAGGCTAGACCTGCATGGGCTCTCAACTTGGGGTGCTTGGATGGCCTTAGGGATCTGTGAACCCCCTGAAACCTCCTGCCACTCTGTGTGTGTGTGTGTGTGTGTGTGTGTGTTGCACACGTGGAATTTTCTGAGAGTCCATTGCTTTCATCAGAATCCCGGAGCAGATCTGTAATCTGTACCCCCACCCCTCACCCCAACTCTACATACACAAAAAAGTTTAAGAACCACTGCTAGGGCAAAATTGATAAAATTGATCAGTGGAATGATGATTTGATGCTCCTAGGGTTATTGGTAGCCCGACTACTTGTCACTTGATAACGAGCCCTCTGGTTTAGAATACTGACAAGGTAAAATTATTTCTATTTTAAGCATATAAGGTTCTAAGAATTTGGAATGCGAAGATAAAATAACAAAGGAAAATTAATCTAAGTAGTCATTCAAAGGACAGTTACTAACAAAATTCAGATTTTTTCTCACTGTATAATTTTTTGTGCTTGAATATGCATGTGACTTAATTGAAAAGAGCAATGACTTGTGACTGAAAGCCCTTTCCATATTATAAATTTGAGGATTGTCTTGATTTCTGATTCTAGCTGTCTGTGTTTCCCAATACCTTCTTTTTCTTTTTTCCTGAAACTTTTTCTATAAGTAGAGCTTTTGTTGGGGGAGGGGGCAGGTAGAGTTTTGGGTATGGATATGTGGGATTGCTATTCTACCTGTGAAAGTAGAAGCATATATATATTTTTAATTCTTTTAAAAATATTTACTGATTAGCGATGATGTGCTAGACACTGTGCTGGGACACAGTAGTGAACAAGACAGATACTGCTTCTGCTCTTAGAGAATTTGTCTTATTGTCAAGCAGGGAAGACAAAGAAAGTAGCATGTGATAAGGAATGTGATGGGGAGGGGCTCGGGTACCGTGGATCACCTCACAGGAGCACTTAAGCAATGATTGTACATGGTATTATGTTTTTAACTTTGATGTCCACATGGTCACTGTGAGTACATTGATTGAGAAGTATGATTGATTTTTGAGTGTTCTTGTATCCTGTGATATTGCTGAACTCTTTTATTCTAGAAATTTCTTGGATTTTTCTATGTAGATGACTATGATATCTGCTAATAGGGGCGGTTTTATTTCTTCCTTTCCAATCTGTATGCCTTTTATTGTCTTATTGAAGTAGTTAGAATGCCCAAGACTGTGTTCCATAAGAGTGCTGAAAGAGCACATCCTTGTCCTGATCCTGATCTTGGGGGAAAGCGTTTAGTCTTTCACCATTACGTATGATGTTAGCTGTAGATATTCTTTTTCGAGTTGAGGAAAAAACTATTCTTAGTATATTGAGAGTTTTTGATCATGAATGCCTGTTGAATTTTGTCATGCTCTTTCTGCATCATTATGAACTCATATTTAGCTTAATATAGATTTGTGTGTGTTTTTTGTTTTTTCACCACTGAATATCCAGTGTCCAGCACGGGCATCTAGCACACATAGAAGGTATTCAATAGATACTTGTGGGATGAATGGATCAATCATGTTTGGCAAAGATATGGGACACTGGTTTAGCTTAGTCAGGTGCCCATCCTTAAATCATTCAACTCTGGCCAGGGATATAGGATTGTGTAAGAACACTGAAGACCTCACTAGAATCATGGTTTCAGTGAGATAAGAAACATTTCCCAGAAGCTCAAGGGATAAGAGTATGCAAAATAAGACCAAAACTTACTAGTGGCATCCTTTGGAACAAGAGTGGAAATCTGACCCATTAGATTCAGTTTTATGGTATAAAACAAGGTTATTTAGAGTGGTAGTGTACACAAACAATTATAAGAAACATTGATCATTATATTGGAAAAAAAATCATACATATAGATCTGGAATTGCCATTATCGTTACTAAATTAGGGAAGATAGCATGTTTCAAAGCAGGGAGCTAGACATATCATATTATTTGTGACTCTTGATTTGTAATAAGAGAAATGTTAAGTCAAACTAACTCAAGCCAAAAAGATTGGTTGGCACAGTGACTAAAAAGTTTAGGAGTATGGAGGTGTATTTGCTTTAAGCATTATTGGATATAGATGCTCAGCCTGTGTTCTCAGTGATCTTTTTCTCTTTAATTCTCATCTTTGCTTTTTTCTGGTTTAGCTTTGTTTTCTGGCTATCCTTGGTAAGAAAAGCACTTCTCTTCATCAGTAACTTCAGGTTTTTATTGTCTTTGTAACTGGTGTTGTCAGGAGAAGGACTTCCCTATCAGTCCCTGAAAAGAGCATCTGAATGGGCTACTTCAATCACATGAATACTCCTAAACCAATCATTGAGTCTGAGGATTGGATCCTCTCGTCCACATGCAGCTTATGCTTAACTTTGTGACAGGAATGGTGGGGGAAGCAAGTTAATTTTTTTTAAGCAAGTCTATTTTAAAAAGTAATGACCTGGGGCCGACCCTGTGGCTTAGCGGTTAAGTGTGCGCGCTCTGCTACTGGCGGCCCGGGTTCGGATCCCGGGCGCACACCACCACACTGCTTGTCTGGCCATGCTGAGGCGGCGTCCCACATACAGCAACTAGCAGGATGTGCAGCTATGACATACAACTATCTATTGGGGCTTTGGGGAGAAAAAAGGAAGGAAAAAAAAAAGGAGGAGCGTTGGCAACAGATGTTAGCTCAGGGCCGGTCTTCCTCAGCAAAAAGAGGAGGATTGGCATGGATATTAGCTCAGGGCTGATCTTCCTCACACACACACACACAAAAAAGTAATGACTTTGTGTTTTGTTTTGGTCTTTTTTTTAAGAAGAGGATTGTTGTCTCTACCTACATCCTTCTTCTCAAAATGTGGGGAGGTGTAAAGTGGGAAAGAGAAGGAAAATTGTTTTATCTTTTTCAGCATAATGATAACGTTATTAACATCTCCATCCCTCAAATTGATTTTTATACTTTTTATCTCGAGAGTCAATAAAAAGTAATTAATAATCATTGTAAGAGAAAAGACTGCTTAGAGCTATCATTATCTCTTGCCTGCAGTAGCCGGTATTACATATCTATTACAGTGTAACAAACTTGTCTCCAGATTCTGTGGGTATACTAAGTGTTTGTTCTGCTGGTCTTCCCTTTGCTCACTTATGCAGCTGCATTCAGCTGGTGGCTAAGCTGGACTGGAATGTCTACTGTGGCCTCACTCACATGTCTGGTGCCTCAGCTGGAATGGCTAGAACAGCTGGAGTGCTTTAGTTCTCTTCCACATGACCTCTCTCCACATGGTCTCTCTCATCCTCCAGGGCCTTTCTCTCTAGCAGAATAGTCTGGACTTCTTTCAATAGTAGTTGAGTTTTCAAGAACGAAAACAGAAGCTATGAGTCCTCTTGAGGCCTCTGCTTGGAACTCCCTGCCCATCATCAGAATGTCACTTCCATCACACTATCAGTCAGAATAAGTCAAAACACTAGGCTTGAGTCATTGTGGAAGGGGGCTACATGACAGTATGAATGCCGGGAGGCAGGATTCATTTGAGGCCATTTTGCAACAATCTACCATAGCTTCATAACGGGTTTCCCTGCTTTTCCCTGGCCCCCCTCAAATCTCTTAACACAGGACATCATACCATATCACTTCTTTGCCTAAGCTCTACCCCATTTCGCTCAAAGTAAAAGCCAAAGTCCTTATATTGACCAATAAGGCCCTATATGATCCTTAATCAAATAGAAATTTATATTTCATCTCAAACAAGAAGTCCAAAGTAGGCAGTCTAGGACTTTTGTAGCAGTTCAATAAAGCCCTAAGGGTCCTAGGCTCTTTCTCTGTGCTTTGCCATCCTTAGTGTGTTGGTTTTTGTCCTGTTTGCCCCTTATTGTCACAGGTACTCTTGTACCTTCAGGCCTTGGGTCTGCATTCTAGGCAAAAAGAGAGGGAGAAGTGGAAGCTTTCTCCCAAATCCTGGGCTTACTCCTCTTTGACAAGAATTGTCATATGGCTATTTCTAGCTGCAAGAGAATCTGGTGAAGTGATAATTTTATCTGTGCACTCTGTTGAATCTAAAAAAATGGAAGTTTTTTTTTTTAATTGATGTCTTAAAAGTTTATAACAGTGAAATTTTAGTTATACATTATTATTTGTCAGTTACCATATAAACGCCTCCCTTCACCCCTTGTGCCCACCCCCAACCCCCTTGCCCCTGGTAACCACCAAACAGTTCTCTCTGTCTGTGTGTTAATCTTCCACATATGAGTAAAGTCATGTACTGTTTGTCTTTCTCTCTGTGGCTTATTTCGCTTAACATAATACCCTCCAGGTCCATCCATGTTGTTGCAAATGGGACAAGTTTGTCTTTTTTTAATGGCTGAATAGTATTCCATTGTATATATGTACCACATCTTTTTTATCCAATCATCAGTTGAGGGACACTTGGGTTCCTTCCTTCCACTTCTTGGCTATGGTGAATAATGCTGCAGTAAACATAGGGGTGCATAAGCCTCTTTGGATTGTTGATTTCAGATTCATTGGATAGATAGCCAGTAGTGGGATAGCTGGATCATAGGGTCTTTCTATTTTTTAATTGTTTGAGGAATCTCCATACTGTCTTCCATAGAGGCTGCACCAGTTTTCATTCCCACCAGTGGTGAATTAGGGTTCCCATTTCTCCACAACCTCTCCAACATTGATTGTTTTTTGTCTTGGTGACTATAGCCATTCTAACCAGTGTAAGGTGATATCTTAGTGTAGTTTTGATTTGCATTTCCCTGATGATTAGTGATGTTGAACATTTCATGTGCCTATTGGACATCTGTATATCTTCCTTGGGAAAGTATCTGTTCGTATCCTCTGCCCGCCCCCCCTTTTTGTTGTGAGGAAGATCAGCCCTGAGCTGACATCCCATGCCAATCGTCCTCTTTTTGCTGAGGAAGACTGGCCCTGGGCTAACATCTGTGCCCGTCTTCCTCCACTTTATATGGGACGCCACCACAGCATGGCCTGACAAAGCGGTACATTGGTGCGCGCCCAGGATCCAAACCTGGGCCGCCAGCAGCAGAGGGCGCACACTTAACCGCTACACCACGGGGCCAGCCCCCCTCTGCCCATTTTTTGATCAAGTTGTTTGTTTTTTTGTTGTTCAGTGGTGTGAGTTCTTTATATATTACAGAGATTAACCCCTTGTTGGATATATGATTTGCAAATATTTTCTCCCAGCTGGTGGGTTGTCTATTCATTTTGATCCTGGTTTCATTTGCCTTATAGAAGCTCTTTAATCTCATGAAGTCCCACTTGTTTATTTTTTTCTTTTGTTTCCCTTGTCCGAGTAGACATGGAATTTGAAAAGATCCCTTTATGACCGATGTCAAATAGTGTACTGCCTATATTTTCTTCCAGGAGTTTTATAATTTCAGGTCTCACCTTCAGGTCTTTGATCTATTTTGAGTTAATTTTTGTTTATAGTGAAAGAAGGTGGTCTACTTGCATTCTTTTGCATGTAGCTGTCCTAAAAAAATGGAATTCTTTTTGAAGGATAAAAGGAGGATGGTATTATGTAGGTGCCCAGCACTGTCTGGTTCAGTGCTGTGTGCCAGGAACTGTACTATTAAAGCTGTACTGTGAGGGCCGGCCCCGTGGCTTAGTGGTTGGGTGCGCACGCTCGGCTACTGGCGGCCCGGGTTTGGATCCCGGGCGTGCACCGACCCACCGCTTGTCGGGCCATGCTGATGTGGCGTCCCACATACAGCAACTAGTAGGATGTGCAACTTATAACATACAAATATCTACTGGGGCTTTGGGGAGAAAAAGGGAAAGAAAAAAAGGAGGAGGATTGGCAATAAATGTTAGCTCAGGGCTGATCTTCCTCACACAAAAAAAATAAAATAAAATAAAGCTGTACTGTGAAAGCATACTGCTTAGTACCAAGCATAGCCATTATGAGACTTAGAAATAATATAGTCAAGGTTGTTGTAATAATTCCATTTTGCAGATGAAGAAATTGAAACTTTAGTGTGGTTGCCGTATCAGAATTTATACGTGACCAGTCTGACTCCAAATGCTTAGTTCTTTCCATCATACTATGTTCTAACTGAACCTTCTGTTAACACACATGCACACACAAAATATGGCCTACATTTGTGTAAAGCTTTGCTACTTCTTCAGATTATGTTTGGTTTTCGTGTCTGTCTTCTTTAATAAATTGAATACCTGAAAGAAACCAGGATTGTGCCATTTCCATTGCCTAGCATTCAGTGAATGTTTTGAATAAATGAAGTTTTAAAAACTAAAAGATAGGAAAGCCAGACATCATTTTGCAGATGAGCAAACAGGTACAGAGAGATGGGACAGCATGCTTGGGTTGCATAGCTAGTGATGGAGAGCTTGAGTTACAACTGGTTTCTTGGTTTCTGGTTGAGAGCATTCTGCCCTGAGACACAGAGGGTTGGATTAGTGTGAAATTAGAGAGTAAGAGGAAATATGTCCTGTCAATATCCCTAATTTAAGGCACATAATATCCATTAATTAATGCATAAGTTCAAATATAGGGAAATGGATACTCCAAAGATCTCCTCTTAAGAAGGCAGTGTGGAGTAAAAGAGCACCAAACTAGGAGTCAGGAGACTAGTGTGCTACACCCAGCCAGGTCACTGGCTTCTTTGTGACCTTAGGTAAGTGGCTTAGCTGCTTTGAACCTGCTTTCCTCAAAACTAGAATCGAGAGAGTTAAGCTATATGATCTTTGAAATTTCTTCTAGCTAAAACAGTACGTGAATCATTGTACCCAGTGAGTTTTCATGGGTGCTCTAACATTCTTGGCATCTATCAGGTCAGACTGTTTTATATTTCTATAATGTAGAGAAAGTAACAGCCTTTTCACTTCTTCTCTGGGAACTTGGCCAGTGAGGAGTAAACATCCTTTCCTGTCTCTCCCTCGATGTACTTGGTCATAAGTGACAGACTTTTTTCTTCATTTTGTTCTTTGAATCTGATCCTGTTCTTATTTTAGTGTTTTTCTTGACTTCACTGTGAGTTTGTTGAAATACAGTAAATTGAAAATGTCAATTTATGTTTTAGTCTACAGATAAAAATTTCATTATTTCGTAATATAAAATTAGTTGTATTTATCAAATACGTATTAACACATTTCTGTACTTGAAATACTTAGCTGGCACATGATATGGTCTAATTAGAGTGGAATGTATAGTCTCATCCCTTGCAGTAGAATTGTATTGACTCAAAATAACCTAGTTAAATAGCAAATATAAGAGTATAAGAAATCATTATAAGCTTTTACATTTGCCGAAATTTAAATAAAGTGCAAGTTACTTTTGGTTTCTTTTAAACAATGTCTTTCCCTTCTTATTAGATAGGCAGCATATATTCATTGCTAAAAAAAAAAAAAGAGAAAATATGGAAAACTTTGAAGAACAAAGTGAAAATCCCTCTTAATTTTTTACCCAGAGATAATTGTTGTTAATATTTTAATCTCTTTCCTTCCAGTCTTTTCCATTCTTATTTTAAATATAATTTGAAATAAAACTGTGTGTACATAGCAGCAATGTATCAGGCTGGACATACTGCTGTGGAATGATAAAGGACATAAATAAGAGAAACGTTTTCTTATTCCCTAGACTGTTTGAAATTCTTTTGTTATAACACTTACTTAGCATCTTGAACTTTTTCTTTCCTATAAGTTGATTTAAAGCCCTGCTATTTGTAAACTTTATAAGGGAGTTTGTGCCTAGTGCAGTGCCTTGCACATATTATTATTAATTCAAAACTTACTGAATTGACGATTCTGTGTAGTAATAATTTCTGCTTATTTTGTTCTAGAATTAGAATTACTGGGTTAAAGGGAATCACTATTTTTAAGTTTCTTGTTACATATTTTCAACTTTTATAAAGATTTACAGCTTACATGTGGATTATTGCCGACAGTATGATTAGAAAAACCTTTGTCAATTTAAGAGGTAAAAATGGTACAGTTTTTTCTGCCATAGCACAATTTTTCTTTAACGTAAATTAACACATACATGATTAGTGAACCAGGGAATGATGTAAATCTACCATGGACACTGGATTAGTTCATCTGTAATTTTCCCCAGAATGTTAATATTTTGAAGCAGATTTTTTTGTTTTGTCTTGTAATTTTAGAGAAAGCCTTAGCAATATAAGAGGCCCTTAAGATAAAGGCTGAAAGTTTTGGGCCTCTGTTGTTACCAAGGAAAAGTCTTCTGGTGATCTAGTTGTCGTTCATTTGTAGATAAAGTGCCTTTTCGCTCTTTTATTTTTGTTGTTATTATTTTCATTTAATCTTATTTGCAACTTGGTGTGACCTTCCAGTCTAAGGATTTATATCATTCTTCAATTCTGGAAAATTCTCATCCATTTATCTCTTTACATAGTTCTTCTCCCGCATTTTTTTTGTTCTCTTATTCTGGAGCTCTTACTAAATGGAACTTAGGTCTTTTCATTTTATCTTCCATGCCTTTTAGTTTCTCATGTCTCTGTGTGATGAATTCAAAGTAATTTCCTCAGTTATCTATCTGCCACTATACTAATTCATTATCTTGGTCTAATCTGCTATTCAATGTATCCACTTAATTTTGTAATTTATTGGTTCCTTTGAAATCTATCTAATTTTTACTCTTTGTTTCTTATTTGTCGAGGTCTCTTTTCCTTATTTTATTTGTTTAGCTGCTTGAAACTTACTTACCTAAAAATCATTTCGATTGTTCTACTATAAATCCTGAGGGTATTGATTTCGCTAATGGTTTCCTTGTGTTTGGGTTTGACCCATCTCATTGAATGACTGCACTAGGGATATGAATGGTATGAAATTTAAAGTACATTAAAAATAGGTTGGTAGGATTAATCAGGAAGGACTTGAAATAAGTATTTTGTCTAGATTTATAGTGAAAGGAATAGGGCATAAGAAAGACCCAGCAAAAGAATGTAAACAGCAAAGTGTTAAATTAATTTGACTAGAATGGAGTGGCTAAGCTTGTGATTTCAGTGGTAAAGGTATGAGAATTATGGGGTTTCTTTTATGTATAGATGATTGGTGGAGGATCATGAATGCTGTTAGGAGCTTAGTTTTATGCTTAGGATTAGTTCTTTTTTTTTTTTTTTTTTTTTCTTTTATCTCCATACTTTCTGAGCATATTAATGAATTTTAAAGGCAGTTTGTGATTAGAGGTTGGGTCTAACTTTGCTCTCTTTGGAAAAGATGAGAAAAGGTATCTACTGATTACTTTTGGGGGAGGCATGAAATTTTATAGAGTAGAAA